>NW_026606135.1:5130000-5600000 GCF_029834395.1 Sorex fumeus
CAGGAATCACTACTGGTGGTGCTCAGGGATCATATGGGATGACAGGGATCGAACCTGGGCTGGCAACATGCAAGGCAAATACCCTACCCTCTGTACTATCTCTCTGGCCCCTTTTTATCTCCTTCCCATTTGCTGTCGGTGTTGTTGCAATGAGGGGGGACAGCATGCTTCTGTGCAGTGATAGCTCGTGCCTGGTTGGGGTGCCCTGTGAACCCATGCTGTACCCAGACTCTAGTCTCTCAGAGCTAAGCGAAACAGACCCTCTTAGCTGTTCATATTGAATCACATCCTCTCCTCTCCAAGCAGAAGAGTTAAACAAATGCCCCACCTCCTAGAACTTGTCTCCTTTTCATCCAGCTCCCTGAACATCCTCTATTTCCCCATTCTGAATGGGAGTATGCGGGTTTACCCTGCTGCTTTCCTAGAAATAGGAAAGATGGTTCTTAGCCCATAAAAATGATCAGCCAAAAATTCTGAGCTGATATACCTGACACACAGGAAACGTTCTTCACACAGAACAAGATGCCAGGGGCCATGATTATCACTACACCTGGTTAACACTAGAAAAACTGGGAAATGGGGTAAGAGAAAAGAAATAATACATAACAGCATAGTGTATTACATATACAATAACATATGGAAACACAACAAGGAAATATTTAGTATACTAAGAGAGGACAGTGGGTAGGACGGTTGCCTTGCATGCGGTCAACCCAGGTTTGATTCCTCTGCCCCCTCACAGAGCCCAGCAAGCTACTGAGAGTATCTCGCCCATACGGCAAAGCCTGGAAAGCTCCCCGTGACATATTCGATATGCCAAACACAGTAACAAGAAGTCTTACAATGGAGATGTTACCGGTCCCGCTCAAGCAAATTGATGAATGGGAGAACAGTGCTACAGTGCTACTAAGAGAGTCAGTCACTAAACTCGTAGAAAAATAACTCAATGGTAATAACAAAACCAGCAAAATGAATAATAGTGCAACAGACAGATCTTGCTTCTCTAGTTCTTCTCCCCTCCCTGTGTTGATGTTGTTGTTGTAGGGTGAAATATTTGGTTGTGGTGCTCAAACATTTGACACCTTCAGACCCATTGCTTGCTCGGTGCTGGACTCCTTTAGTTGTGGTGCTTGCAAACAGTAAGGATGGCATATGGTGGTGTAAATCACATAACATTAGCTGCTGAAAGCAGGGCTCTAGAAGATTGTAGTTTAAACCAATTCACAAATAAATTTTGCACTTAAGTAAAAGGTGGAAAAAAGCTATTCGAAACGTTCCATCCTCTGTGCATGATGTCTACTGATCTCTTGTCATTAGTCAAGCTCCCAATGGCATTCCGGTTGCAACAGAGGGCAATGACAAACGTGCACATTATGCCAGAGTCTCGAAGAATAATCTGAATAATCCCCTTGCTTATTCATGTGGCCCGATGAACTACAAGGCAGACTGGGAAGAAGCCTTTAGTTGAGTAGTCTGGGGTCCCGTTAGACTGAAGTCTCTGTTCCACGAAAGAAGGGCAAACAGATGAGAGAGCAATTGCAGTCTGCACCATGTGTTATCAAGTTCATGGAAAAGAGCTGAAAGAATGCTGCTGGAACAGGAATAAGAGTAGTAGGCAGGGGGCCAGAGAGATAGTACAGTGGGCAGGACACCCCATATGGTCCTGAGTACTTCCAGGAGTGATCCCCGAGTACAGCGGAGGAGTGAGCCCTCAGCACTGCTGGGTTTGCCCCCTCATGGCCCCTCCTCCAAAAAAAAGAGTGGTGGGTGGGTACAGTATAGCTTGAGACCAGGCTGGAGCGATAGCACAGCGGTAGGGTGTTTGCCTTACATGCAGCCAACATGGCTGCCCGAGTTCGATTCCTCCGCCCCTCTCGGAGAGCCCGGCAAGCTACCGAGAGTATCTCGCCCGCACGGCAGAGCCTGGCAAGCTCCCCGTGACGTATTCGATATGCCAAACACAGTAACAACAAGTCTCCAATGGAGACGTTACTGGGCCCGCTCGAGCAAATCGACGAACAACGGGAGGGCCTTTACCTTACCTTAACCTATTAAGAGCATACTCCTATAAATTAAGGAATAAAAACATTTCAGAGTTTCCAAATTCTTTATTTGCAGTTTTATATTAATAATACATGTTAAATATATTAAATCTATCTACACTGTATAAAGTTTTCAAGGTTCTAAAAAGCAAGGTGTACCTAAATGAGCAAGTGACCCTACATTGCTAAAGCCTAGAGATGCAGAGCACCTTCCTCACTGTCACTCATATGGAAGACACGATGATGGCCTTTACAAGCACCCACACTGATCTGCCCAAGACCACAGCATGCCCGGCGCAGAGCTGAAACAAACTTTGCTTTTTACTACAACTTTAAAAAAAAATATATTTTTTTATCTTGTCTATTTGTTTGGGGGAAGGCATACCCAGTGATACTCAGGGGCCACTCCTGATAGTACTCAGGGGACTATGTGGTACCAGGGATCAAACCCAGCACTCCTGCCTACAAAGTATGCACTCCAGCCCTTTCAGTCATCTCTCCGGCCCCTACATTGCATCGTTTAAGGGCATTTTCTACTTGATGAGATGTCTACATTTTCTCTAGCTCGGTGTAGTTGAGATTTCACTACAGATGTAATACCCAAATACTTCACAACTGTGAACTGCATTAGTATTTCAGTCTCACAGTCAGAGGTGCTATTTTCTTGTTATTTAGTGAGTCTAATTTTTTTCTTCTCAGAAATAGAATTGTCGAGTTTTGACTCCTTTCTTAGCCAATACTCAAGTTTAAAACGAATTATCTGCCTAAAGTTTCTTTTATGGCTTCTCCAGATAATGATGACACAATGAAGGAAAAATATAATGAAACAAACAAAATGAGCAAGCTAAATCCAGAAAAGAAGTAGATCATTCTGATGGGAGTCATGACTCTGATTACACCTATGGGGAGAGACTCTTGGCTAAAGTTACATGACAGAATCTTAGGATAGTAAAAATAAAACTCAAGTCCACTATAATGCTGCTCAGCAGTGGGTCTCCCATACCCCAAGCCCAGACCCCTTCTCTCTGGGTTACAGAGAAGAGCAACAGAAAATAGGGAGGGGCAGAGAGAGTAAGTCCCTGAGCTCTGCCAAGTGAGCCCCCTCTAATCCCCCCACACACACATACACACTCACACACTCACCACACACTTCCTCCACATTCCCCAAAAGATCTTGCTACAGCTGTCTGATTTCAATATGAGTTAAAAGGCAAAGAAATGGCATGGGAGAAAGTTTCTAATATAGGAAAATGAAAAGAAAATATAGCAACTCAGAGTAAACTAATTTAAAAAAAAAAGACCACACTGTGACAGCTACAGGAGAAAGTAGAAGGAAAGCAAGCAATGAACTTAAAATAAATAAATAAATAAGAATTCAGACCCCATAAAGTAACAAAAACAGGAGCTCAGAAAAGTCCCCCCCCAAAAAAAACTGAGATTCAGAATACCAATATAAATGTGGAGACAAGAAACAGGACAGACACCATGGTAAACCATCCTCACAAATAGGAAAGCAAACCACAGTGATCGCAAAGAAAACAGAGATGAGAACAATGGACAGATGAGAACAAATAAAGAGAACAACAGGGAACTAGTCATCAGCATCCACAGTAAAGCAAATTCAGTGCCTACGATGGAAAAAAACATTTAAAGGTATCTCCCAGCAGGGAAGCAGAGATGGCTGGTTCCCTCCAAGACTGATGAATCATGTTGTGGTCTGGAATGACACTTGTCAGTACGTGTGCACTGTATTTCTTACAGTATTCCACTTTGAACTCTACTTAAAATGCTTCTGTATTTTTTTGATAACATAATTCCTTTTCCTAAAACCCACTGTCACTGGGTATGTGTATGTGGTGGAGGTGATGCACTCTGCTGGAAGTAACCCCAATGTAAACCTTAAAAATACAACTTTCTGTAAATATGTGTCTTCTCATTGCATCCTGACCTATCTTGTACTAAACTAATACATACACGCACCTCCTGAACAGTGCCTTAAATTATGATTATTTGAAGGAAATTAATATGATTCAAAAGAAAAAAATTTTGATCACTCTGGGGGTGGCAAACATAAACATTTTAAAAGTATGCACCAAAAATATTGCTGTCATTTGATATTGAGGAATTCACTTATTGAACAAGTTTAACTGCATATACCACACATTCTTAGCACCAGTAAAAATAATTCTTAATTTTTCTGCAGTAGAAACTTTACAATGAGCAGAAATGTGCTCCATGATTGTTTCTTGTGAGTAAAGGAACACATGTATTCCCAGAACTAACTGTTAGGTCCCTGATTTCACAACATAATTCATCGTGTCAAAAAAAAATAATAATAATGACAATAAAAGGAAAGAAAATAAGCCCAATTATTTTCTTGAGTTAATTTAGCATTCTAAAATGTTTTTTCATTTCACAGAACACTTTCTTGGTCCCTGCAGCTTTCATTATGAGGTAGATCTTCAGAGTAAACATTAAGTGCAGCAGTCTGTCTCCATTCACTGCGTGACATGATCGATCAGAGGGATCACGATGGTGAATTTGATTATTCATCACCAAATTAACAATCAGGAACCTCCGTGAGGAAAAGTCAAATTAAGTATACACAGGAACAGTGATCAGCAGTATTCTGACTTGAGTTTCCAGATTCCTTCACCACTTGAAGTCCGATGGAAAGTGCACAGATTTCTCAACAGTTCTCGAAAGACACAGGACTGTGAAGCTGATAATCGGGATTCAAACTCCTGCAGAATCTCCTGTGTGGTGGCCTGGCCGTCAACCCGGGCCTGGAAAGCAATGAAGTTTCTCATCTCCACCAGAAGGTCGTCATGTTCTGTGGCAGAGGGCTGTGGGACCAGAGTCTCCTGAAAGGGCACATTTTCGCTTTCCAACCGCTCTGGCAAAATCAGGTGGTTCCTAGCCCTCATTCTGGCCAACAGTGAGGAGGACGTGGGAGCCCCAGATGAAGACTCTGCATTTTCACTCTTTCCACTAAAATGTTCAGAAATATGATCTTTTCCGTCCTTTTTCGTGAGGCCATCCTGGGGAGAAAAGATGACTAGATGGATATGCTTCAACTTGTACTTTATGGACCCCGGGGGGCACCCAACCCCCAAACACAAAAACATTAATTCAGAAGGATGTATACACACCTACAATCATCACCACACTTGGTATAATAGCCAAGATCTTGGAAATAACCTAAATCCCCAACTATAAAATTAATGGATCAAGAAGGTGTAGTATGTATCGACAATAGAATACTATGCAGCACTAAGAAAGAATAAAATCATGCAATTTGCAGCAGTGAGGATGGAACTAAAGGAAATCATGCTGAGTGAAGTCAGTAAGAAGGAAAGGAATAGACACAAAATGATTTTACTCATATGTGGGATCTAAATATATATGGAGGTAGGCCCAAAGGCAAGACAACTGGAGAACCGCTGTGTTGCTGGGCTCGAGGTGGGGGGTTGGGAAGGGGACAGGTAGTACACTGGGCATGGATGTGATATTGGAATTATGTGTATGGGAAATCATTATTAATAGTACTGTGAATCAATAAAAAAAGTTTAAAAAGAAATGTTGGATTACCAAAAAAGTTAATTATATATACATATATTTAAAAATAAATTGATCCATTAAATAGTTGTCTAAATTCAGGAGTTTTCAGAGGTATCAGTAATGGAATTCTGAACCTGAAAAGACCAGAGAGAATTAAAGGAGCGTGTCTGGTCTAGCACTCACTCTCAGCAACATTCCCCAAGTGTTCAGGGAGCTGGAAAACAGGAAGTGGGCACAAGGCTTTAGCAGCTGGGAAATTACAAATACCATTCCAGGGGGCTCTCTCGACCTTTCGTGTGGAAGACAGAGATCTTCAAAGGGGGCATTTCAACATCAGATGGGCAGCTACAGAGGTAGTGACGCACAAGTCACCTAACCCTTTATTCGCTGTCAAAGGACAAACAGATTCTGCCATAGATCTTGGGTCTTTTGGGAAGCCAACTCTGTCTTTTGGGAAGTCAGCTAGACTTTTTAGATTTAATTGGCAAGTACTTCATAAATAAGAGCACACAACACAAATATCAGATGACACCATGCAGTGCCTTTCTTCACATCTGGAACTGGGTAAAATTTTCAGGGCCAGGCAAGCAAGTCTTGTACATGAGAAACAGAGAGGCCATTACCACATTACCTGGCATTTCTCCTTTGGAGATGTTGAAGGATGTGGCAGAGAAAACCTGGAGTTCTTTTTCTGACCGAATCTACTCCTAAATAAGAAAAAAAAAATATTTATATAGGATCAAATGTTTGGTTTGCGACTTAAAAGATGACATTTTCAGCTGCATTTGAGGGGGAGGGAGCGCTGACGCTGCTTTTCTATTCCCTTTGATCCTCTACAATGCTCTCCTGGGAAGCAACTGCTTCTTCTCTAAGTAACTGCATCTTAGAGAAGAGCCTCTCAGTACCTTTGCTCAACATATGATAAAAACTGCCTTCAAATTCTAGGAAGGAAAAGGAGTCTAAAAGAGCATACTAAATAGCATAAAAACTGATTGTTGGAGACTGGCTAAATGTCTTATTAAAGCGTCATCATTTTTCTCTTTCTATTACTGTGTTTAATCACACTATCGGTGACATGTAACAGATCACTCCTCCAGAAACATCAGCTCTGAAGGGCAGGGGCAAGAAGTGAGGAAGCAGGTAAGACCACAGACGCCTTTCCCCAGGTCATACATGTCTGGCTGAGAGATCTACGGTGGGTAAACAGAATAAATGGCCACACCTGGAGGGTCTTTCCATAAAGTCTCTTACTTTACTCCTGTTGGTGCGCCGGAACCCCCCCTGTGGCCGGTCCAGGTGGGAACACCCGACAGGGCTCCCAGACACCTCTGCCGGGAGAGCTTCAGCGCCTTCAGTGCATCCTGGGCCACACGGTTGGCCTCCGCTTCGACCAGCACGTAATCGGGACTGGCTCCGTCCATGATGGCATCATGTCTCATGACACTGTGCACACCTGTTAGGAGGAACAAAGGAAACGGTGCAAGTGATGGCTCTGCTAGTACGTGCATCAATTAGATACATTCATAAATTAGAATGAAATCAAAATCTGCCAGATTTTCTCTTCTATACAGTCTACTGTGGGGTGGTGGACAAAAGTGATGACCACATTTTGCTACCTTTTTAACACGTTTTTCACCACAACTTTTTACCACTGCCAACATATCTGCAAATGTAGTTTCCGTTCACCTTCATCAACAGCCAATGGAGTGAGAGCAGAGGTATCTAAACCTAGTAGGCCCATAGCCCCTTACTCAGGGGAAAAAAAAAAAGAAACTACTCAACGCACCCTGAAAATCTCCCTTCTCTCTGTGAACCAACAGAAAGTGCAGTTAATACTGCCCCTGCAGATCATTCTAACACTCACTTGGGAAAGCAATCAGCTGGAGTCCCTAACTATCCCTATTTTAAACACAATGCTTTTACTCACCACAACTTTTATGCAACCTCCTCTCTATCATCTGGAAAATTTTAAAGCCCTCTATTAAAGGAAAAAGTGTAAATAAGATAAGTCAGAAGTTTAGAATTTCTAAAAAGCAACTATTGTGAAAACACTGCACTAGAATAATAAAATTGCAGCAAAATTTTCATAAGTATGAATACATATATAAATTAGAATAAAATAAAAAATAAATTTGCATTAAATTCCCAAGTCAAAGAAACTTTATAAAAGTACCCCCCCCCAATAAAGTCCAAACAATGCACCAACATGCAACAAAAACAAAAGCATAAGGAAGAATGTACTGAAGCTGAAAGTTAATGGCATATAGTACAATTGTAGGTCACACTAATAAAACAAAATCCTGGTTCAGGACTAGAGAGATAGTACAGGGATAAGACATCCAATGCACCCTTGTTTAAATCCCCAGCAGCACATATAGTTCCTTGAGCCCCACCAGAAGTGATCCCTGAGAACAGCCTGGATTAAGCTCTGGGTACTGCGGATATGAAAAATGAAAGAAAAGGAAAAAAGTTCCTGGTTTATTAAAATAAACCACTCCCCTCTCAGAGAGCCTGGCGAGCTACCGAGAGTATCTCGCCTGCACGGCAAAGCCTGGCAAGCTCCCTGTGATGTATTTGATATGCCAAACACAGTAACAACAAGTCTCATAATGGAGACATTACTGGGCCCACTCGAGCAAATCGATGAACAATGGGTGGACAGTGGACAGTGGGCAGCAATGACAAGGGGGGGAATTACCTTGAAACAAGGAAGTTTTAAACATTATTCATACCACCAATACCTCTGTGAAAATAAATCTAAATTTATTTGGAAAATAAATTTATCTGGAAAACAGACCAGTAACTAACGAGAAAAGCAGAGAAAGTCATCAATGAACTCTCATTCTTCACAACAGAAAGCCTCGGGCCCAGGCGGCTTCATGCTGTCTTTCATAAACATGTCCTCTGTCACAGGGAGCTGTCACCAGAGCCTGGGGACTCACGGCCTTCACACATGCCACAGTGACTGCTGGGTCTGAACAGATGACTCTGCCGGGCACCCCTGAACCATGCTTTCCTACCTCTTCCTGGGCTGAACAATTGCACAGTCCCCTTTCCAAAGCCTCCCGCCCCTTTGATCATTAGCAATCAGCTCTCCCGCTTCCAGAGCCCCTGCCTCTGCCTTGTCCCCCACTTGATCTGCTACTTTCATTTTTTTGTGGTTGGAAAATCAGATAAATATAGCACATAGAAAAGTTTGCTATTCAAGTTCAGGTAGGGAAAAATCTATTTAAAGCTCTGGGTCCCTCCTGTCTGTGGCGGAAAGTCAAGTGCTGTTATTCTCCAAAGTTTCCAATTCTTTTTTTTTTTTGGAGGGGGGCACACACCCGGCAGTGTTCAGGTGTAACTCCTGGCTGTCACTCAAGAATTACTCCTGGCAGTGCTCTGAGGACCATATGGGACCATATGGGGATTGAACCCAGGTCAGTCACATGTGAAGCAAGCATCCTACCTGCTGTACACTCGCTTGGGCCCCCAAACTTTCCAGTTCTTCCAGGCTCTCAGGAAAGAGCAATGAATATGACACTCAATGTGCCAGTAACGTCTCAAACCTTAATTTCAGAAACAAACATGATGCAGTGGAGTGCACACTTTGGGCTGCCAAGTTTAAGGCTCTACTGCTGGAAGCAGTCCAGGAGGCTCTATTTCTGGTTCAACTGAAGCATAAGCGTCAAAAGGTTTACCTGATTTTTTGAAAAGCTTTTCCAGAACATAATCGTCATTGCTCTGTTCCTTGGGCTTGCTCTCGTCTTCGTTGTCTTCCTTCTGATACTGCCGTTTCTTCACCAGGTGGGGAACGCGAGTGCCTTCGAACTTGGCATCCCTGTGATGCTTGGACTTCTTCTGCTTTGGGGTCAGAGGTTTCTCCAGGGTTGCTTCTTCTGCCACACTGTGTTTGGTTTTTGATTTGCGCTTGTAAGAATTATTTTCCGTCTGTTCACCTTCCCAAGGCGGTTCTGTTTGGATCTGGCAGGTTTCTTTCTTAGCAGGAAGACCCTCCTTTCCCTCGAGGTCTTCCACGCCAGGTGTCCCATGTGTTTCACCGATTCTTGGAGACACGGAAGAGTCCCCATTTCCACGCAACTCTGATGACTCCTCTGGTCTAGGCACTGCTTTTACCTCCTCTCCAAGTCTGTCATTGCCAGTGAGAGCACTGGGTGTTTCCAGGGCATCTTTCAAAGGATCCCCTTGATTCGCAGTCAGTGCATTTACTTCAGTTCTTAGAGCTGCCGATTTTTTTTTAGCTGATGTGACATCATCCACAGATGCGCTAGACCCAGGGAACTTTTGGTGACCTGAAGTATTATGGTTTGTTCCAAAGACTGCTTGAGGTTTTCTTTTTGAATGGCTTTTGGGTGTCTGAACATCTGAACCAGTTCCTAGAAAGGGCAAAACACTAATATAACACTACATAGTTTATATGTACACGACCACTTCAAGGCACAATTATTTTACGCAATACCTGCAAAAATAGCGCTTGTTTCAGTGCTCTGAGACGCATCAGGGCTAGTTAAAGTAAAGAGCTCATAAAGATCATTGGATTTGAAAAACCGTCTTTGCTTTGGATCTTTTAGTACTCTGTTTGTCAAAAACTGCTTGAAGATTTGTCTGAAAGGACAAAAATTAAACAGATTATTGAATATCCTCTAGGCCTCCATAAAAATTCCGATCCTAAAACAATGTAACACATGATGACTAGAGTTATATTAATATCTAATTAATCACAACTTTTAAAAAGTCTGGGTCCAGAGCAATAGCACAGCAGGGAGGGTATTTGCCTTGCACGTGGCCCACCCAGGTTCAATCTCCAGCACCCCATATAGTCATCTGAGACCACCAGGAGTGATTCCTGGGCATAGAGCCAGGAGCAACCTCTGACAAAGCCAAGTGTGGCCCAAACACCCCTCTCTCACTAAAATTAGAAAAATAATAATAGTAATAGTAAGTCTTAGAAAATGAAAATCCATATAATACATAAAATACGGGTGGTGTCCCATGTTTTACAGAAATTAAATGAAAAATACTGCCTTACTGCAATGCATGCCCAATTAACATATTCTTCCTGGTAAGAGGTCACTAACCCTCAGAAAATGAGACTTAACTCATGGTCAGCCTCTTCCATCAAGGGCTATGAAGAATATGTGACTTCCCAGTCTCTGGTCAAAGCAGGGGGCCTCCCATGGAAAGCTGAGGTAGAAGTCAGGAATAAAGTCTTGGGCAAGGGATAGGGAGAAGTTGACAATATTGCCACTAGAGTGTGGAAGTGACTCTTGCCCATCAGCCTCTAGTCATTGTGGTGATGGAGGAAGGAGCAGAAGTCCTGGTTGACCTCTCCCTAAGGAACATCTCAGACAAAGATCAGAAGGACATTCAACGCCAGCATGGTATACAAAACCCACCAGCAGCGTGGCTTTGCAACTTGGTCACTTTTTCTGTTTTTTTTTTTTGCTTTTTGGGTCACACCTGGTGATGCTCAGGAATTATTCCCAGCTCTGCACTCAGGAATTACTCCCGGCGATGCTGGGGGACCATATGGGATGTTGAGAATCAAACCCGGGTCAGCTGCATGCAAGGCAAATGCCCTCCCTGCTGTGCTACTGCTCCAGCCCCCAACTTGGTCATTTTTAACAAATTTTCTGAAAGATGGCAGACCATAAGAGTTCTCTCAAATAACACTATAAAGTTTTACATATAAGTAGTCCTTAAAGTTAAATAAGGTAGAAAACAGATCAAGTTTAAAGACAAAACTTGCAGCAAGCTACCTTAAGCTTATTTTAATAGAAAGGAAAATCGAGGGCAAGAGACTGGACATCAGGTAGGGCACTTGCCTTGCATGCTGCTGACCCAGGTTTGATCCCTGGCACCCCACATATTTCCCTCCCAGGATTCTTGAGTGAAAAGCTAGGAGTAACCCCTGAGCTTCACTGGGTATAGCCCTCAAACAAAACAAAACAAAAAAAGTAGAAAGAAAAATTATGTGCCCCCCTCCATTTTTTAAAAATCCACAAACCCACAAAATTCTAACAAAATGAAAGGACTTTTAAATTTAAAAGTACTAGTTTTTCTAAATTCCTGCTTGGAATGTTGGCTGTCCTGAATGCTCAGCAGGGGTACTGACCGGTGGTAAATCTTCTCTTCGATGGTGCCCGCAGTCAGCAGCCTGTACACCGTCACCTGTTTCTTCTGTCCTATCCTCCACGCACGCTCTCGAGCCTAGGGCAGAGAGATGGAGTTCAGCCTTCCTAATGATGAGCGACACTGAAAGAAACAGCTGCCCCTCCCTTCCCCTCCCTCCCACCAACCCCCGGAAACCAGAATTTCATCTAATGAAAACAAATATTCCGAAAGCTTCTTAAGAAAACAAACAGGTAAGTGAGAAAGACAGACTGAGACATTTCTGTCTGAAAAACAATGTGTTTTTGGCTTTGCAAATTCTTTTGTGACCCCTGATCTAGTGACAGATGCTAGGTGTGAAGGGATGCAGCCTTTTCCTGTTGACGATGCGGGAAGGGGCATCCTCCATGCCCACATCTAGGGGACAGCTGGGATGGGATTTACATGGTGAAGAGCAAGACCCTCCGTTTGAGCGCAAGCCATCAAAGCACGTCCTGAGCGCCTTCCTTTCAGAGATGAACAGACCTGTGTGTCTGTGCTGGGGTTCCAGTCGGGGTCGTAGATGATGACTCTGTTGGCACCTGTCAGGTTGACGCCTAAGCCACCCACCCGAGTGGTCAGCAGAAACACAAAAATGGATGTGTCCTAGAGGTAAGAGACACAACACTTGTAAGATTGGGTACAGCTCTTCAGTCCCACCTTGACACAGCCTCCATGTGAATTATTCCCAGTACAGGAACAGGCTATTGTTGGGGAACAGTTTTTCTCCAACATGCCCAGACACTCTGCGCATCGCATCCAGGCAGACGCAGGGCGAAGGATGATGGTGGCGTGAAGAAACCAGTTCAGGAGGCAGCTGATGGCCACTCACTTTATTGCCAAATACACATATATTTTACAGAGGGTCTCGGCTTAAGACGATGGCCCAATCTCATAAAGTTTAGCATTACTGACCTATCACCTTTCCAACTCTTCTTTGCCCCAGCCCAATCCCAATTAGGGCTAGATGCTGCAGTTAGGAATGACTCGGTAAGTGTAGGTGACAATTCGCGGGGCTTGGGTGAGACTCAAGGCCAGATATCTGGTGTTTGTCAAATGCGCCCAGACACTCCCTACTGGGTCGATATGCAGGGACAGGCTCTGCTCTGGAGCCTGTTGCCGTGCTCCACAGGCTGTCATGGGCTTCTCCCACTCAAGATCCCATGTCAGGGCTCCTAATTTCACTATCATTTATGTGAGCAATATTTAAGATACGGCTTTCATGGAGGAACACACACTGCGTGTGTATGCACGTGTATACTCCAAAAATACCTATAATTAGAAAAAATAAAGCCCCCTTCCACCTGCTGCCCAATCGCAGATGTAAACGCCACTCAGGTGGCTGTAGATATGACCCTCCATTCTCTCTGCAAGAGTAGTGGTAACTGACTTTCCAGTTGCATTGACTTGTTACCTCATTGTATCTTGTAATCAGAGGCTGTCTCGATGCGATCGTAGAAGTACCATCCATCTTGAGATAAGAATAGTTTTGGGCTCTAAGGAATACTTCAAGTATGTTCAACATCTGTTTGGGGAAGGGTTGGGGAATAAAAGTTCAAGAATTAGAAACTGGAGAGATAACATAGCAGGTAAGGCACTAGCCTGTATGTAACCAACCCAGGTTTGAACCCCAGTACCACATATAAACTCTTGAGACTCACCAGGATTAATCCCTGAGCACAGAGCTAAGAGTAAGCCCTGAACACGGACAGGTATAGCACAAAAAAACAAAACAAACAAATCAAATATACACTCCTATTGAATGCAACTGTATTTGTATAAACAGAGACACTTTTTTTTTTTCAAAAGGCTTAAATTAAAAGGGATTTCTTGAGCTGAGGAGATAGGTCAAGTGTTAAAGCACTTGTCTGGCACTGCATGGTCCCCATAAGCACCACAGGATGTAGCCCCTGTTAAAAAAACAAAACGGGACTGGAGCGATAGCACAGCGGGCAGGGCATTTGCCTCACCCGCGGCCAACTTGGGTTCGATTCCCAGCATCCCATATGGTCCCCTGAGCATCACCTAGAGTAATTCCTGAGTGCAGAGCCAGGAGTAACCCCTGTGCATCACCAGGTGAGACCCATAAAGCAAAAAAAAAAAAAAAAAAAAAAAAACAAAGAAACAGGGGAGGGGGGCTTTTGCTTTGAGATGGATAAATATAACTGCTCAGAAAGTATTTTCGACATTTTCCTATTATTAATTTTTATAAGCTTTGGAAACAACAAGACTTCAGGCCCAAACTTTCCTGTACCCGAGAGTCATATGCAGTCTTTTTAAAAAGTCAAGGGACAGGGATTAACTTAAAGAAAGATCCCAGCTCCCATAAAAACTTGAAGGCTGCCTCCTCATCTTCAGTAGGAAGGTTTGTTTTAGATCATGTCCATTTTTTTTTTAAATTAATGGCCAGGTGTTCTAAAGAACCAACACTTCCCCGTACAAGGTTGGCAACTCACCTGTCTTGACTGAGAAAACAGCAAAACTCGCTGGCCCTGCTTGTGCCAGATTTTCAATAGGGACTCGACAACTATCATCTTTCCAGAACGTTTCCAGTATCCAAACTGATCTTCCTCGAGCCCATCCTCGGGAACACCTCCGAGATTCTTGGGGCCTCCAGAGAAGAGATCAGGATGGTTGCAGATTTTTCTCAGGGCAATAAGCCCAGAGAAAACCTATGGCACAAAACAGTTATTTACACTCAGACCACCCCATGTAAAACAGTACCCTCTCAGGAAGGAGGGAACGGAAGAGATCCAATATAGTGAACAGATCAGAGTTACTCTTCACCTACTTCTTAGTTTCCTCCTGAATCACAGCATATTAGGAGCAGGGAGGACTCAACCTATTTTTCCCTGAAAGGGCAAGTTAAAAACAAACTTGCACCAAAACGTGACTGACTACAGGAGAAAAACAGGAAGTTATGTTGAATAAAGCAGAAGTCACACGACATTGCTGGGGATTTATTTTCTCTCACTAGAAACAAAAGCATACAATTCACAGCTTTACAAACTTGATATATGAATGAATTCCTGGAGTCAGAGATTTAGTACAGCAAGTAGGGCACTTGGGCAATTGCCTTGAACATGGCTGACCTGGGTTTAATCCCTCATACCACATCTGGTCTGCTGGGTACTGCTAGGAGTTATTCCTGAGCACAGAGCCAGGAGCAAGCCCTGAACACTGCCAGGTGTGGCCCACAAACAACACCAAAAAAGCTCGTCTCTTAAATATAAATTAAGAGTGTCACCCCATCTGAATTTGGAGAAATCAGTCACATGATTTAGCAAATGCCCTTATATGTTATGCACTAAAAGTTCAGAGATAGTGCAGTGGGTAGGGTGCCTGCCTTAAGGATGGCCAATCCAGGTTTGATCACCAGCACCCCATATGGTTCCTTAAGCTCACCGGGAGTGATCCCTGAGAGCAGAGTTAGAAATAAGCCCCGAGCAAAGCTGGGTCAGACCAAACCCCCACCCAAAAAACAAAATAACTAAAATTAAACAAAATAAGCTCTGAAGTTTCCAATATGAATCAGGTGCTAAAATTTCATTTACCTCTGTGTTGGCCTCTTATCAGAAAATACCTGCATGGAAATCCACAAAAGGGAAAGATAAAGGAGGAATCCCACAGATGACAGAGCAACCAAGGGGCCAGGCAAAGATGAAAGAGGATTCCTAGAGATGGGCAGAGGGGACCAAAAGGGGCAGGCCCATCCTCCCTGGCCAGCAGAAGGGAAACTGCTGCGTTGGGAGTAACACTTGACCAACCTCTCCAGTGTAGAATCTCAAGCAGAAAACTGTATCATGAATTAAACGGTGAAAGAAGTTTTAAAGCAGTGAGCAGAGCAAAGAAAGATTCGGAACAAATCAGGCACATGGCCAAGACTTGTCAGTTGTAATAATTTTTCTTCTCTCTAGACCTGTGTAACTACACAGCAGTCATAAGACACAAGTGGCCCTAGAGCATTTGAAATGTGGCTGCTCCAATTGGAGACAGACTGCAAATACAGAATACCTGGATGTGACGTCAATACAAAAGTAAAATAGCTCATTTATATATATATATGTCATATATATATATCATATATATACGTATATACACTTTTTTTTCTTTTTTTCCCCAGTTTTGGAGTGACACCCAGTAGTGCTGAGGTGGGCTACCCCCCCCCTCTGTGCTTAGGGGTAGCTTCTAGTGGTGCGGGGGGAGATCAAACCCAGGCTACCTACCTACGAAGTATTTGCTCTGAGGTAACTCTCCCCCCACATCATTTATAAGTTTTGATTATATATCTAAATATTCTTTGAGATTTCAGAGTGAATATATTATGAAAATCTATTTCACCTGTTTATCTTTCCGTGTTTAGAGGAGATTTTAAATGACACCTGTGGTTTGTTAATCTATTGGAGCACTGATATGTACCACCCATGGCTGTCCAACTTGGAGGCACACGAAAATTAGGGGAGACTTTGGAGATAAATAAGTGGGAATGATTTGGGGAAAAAAACACACACATAAATACCAATGAGAGGCTTACTAAGACACTGTGAGAAACAATTAAAAGAACTGCAATGACTTGATCTAGACAAACCAGCAGGTAGCTGTGACCTGACGAGAGTGAGCACATCCCCTACTCTCATCACATCTCAGCACAGAAGCAGAAAAGTGTGTACCTAAGAGTGTACTCCACCACTCAGTTGCACCTCCAATGAGGAAACCAAGAAAGTCTTACATTTCAAATAAATAAAACCCCTGTGCATTGCTGGGTATGACCCAAAAAGCCAAAAAATAAAAAAATAAAATACAATCCACACCCAAAGTTCTGAAGCACAAGGAAGTTGAAATGTCTATATGAAAAGATTATAACTTTGCAACATGTGCTTTCTGAACACCCACTTACCCACATATGCCATGCATGGTCAGTAAGTAAAATGACTTTACTTGTAGGAAAACCTACACTAATCATTCTTCCCCTAGACACCTGCCAACTCGGAGCCCCTTGCCCAGGGCCGGTCGTCCCTACAGGGCTCAGCAGCACAGGTCCTTCTCTAGTGCTCTTCGTCCACTAGACAACATGGCATCGGGTCCACACCGAAAGGGAGCCTATGGAAAGGCAACTGTGTTCTCTTACTTGGGGGAGGGATTCAGGTTAAGTTAAGGCTGCACCAAGATAAAGATGCTAACAGTGAATCCCCGAGGAGTCTTCACTTCCTTCCTTCCCTTGGCCCACAAGTCATTCCTCCAGCTTTTAGTATTTTGCTGACCTGCATTTCTCCATTGAGAATTCTGTAAACTTCTTTGGAGTCAATGAAATTCTGGTAGACTTTATGCTGCTCATCCGTAAGACGACAAAATAAGACCTGGAGGGTGGGGGTGGGGGAGAATAAAATAGATTGTTATTCTTTGTTGTTGTTATTTTTTTGTTTGTTTTTTGGGTCACACCCGGTGATGCACAGGGGTTACTCCTGGCTCACGCACTCAGGAATTACTCCTGGAAGTGCTCAGGAGTATGGGATGCTGGAAATCGAACCCAGGTCAGCCTCCTTCAAGGCAAATGCCCTATCCACTGTGCTATTGCTCCAGGCCCCAGATTGTTATTTTTTTAAAAAAAAAATTCAACAAATGAAATCATTAATGTTAGCAATAAAATTTCTTCACAAAAAAGCATGACATGTACTTTTAATAATATAAAATGTTTAATTGTTTTTTTTTTTAAAAGAGCATTTTAGAAATAACCAAAAGGACACCACAGCTCTGAGCTAAACAAGAACTGAGTGCATTTCTCTCTGTCATGCATCTCTTGGTCCTCACGGTCCCTGAAGACAGGTTCCAGTGTAAGAAAGTCCAGGGTCAGGTGCACAAGTTTCCATCCAAGCCTCTAGGTGCTTGACAGTCCTATCATGGCCCTTGCCCACAGTCCACTCCAGAAAACCTGTCCAGGGACCAAACCTTACCTGGCACAAACCCCTTTCCTGGAACCCAGGTCACTAGTCTACCAGATCACTTCTGGCAACATCCCCTTTGCTCCCAGCTGTACCAGTTACGCCATGCCATCAAGGTCCCTGGCTTTAGGCTTCTCAATCCCCTTTCTCTAAGGCAGCAGAGAAAAGACTTTCCTTTCGAACACAAAGTTGACTGAATAAGTTCCTTACCCTGTCAGCAAACCATCATTTTAGGTCCTACACAGAATTTTAAATAGGTAGAGGCGTTCCAATCTAATAGACCTTCATGGAGAGTCTTGTGGAATCTTATAGAGAGTGAAAGTGTTGAGAGGGTGGGAGTCAGAGTGGATAAACCTCCAGAGACAGGTAATAACATGCAAATGGAAAGAAAATTAGCATGTCTGGGAAAAGAAATCTAAATTGTTTTTGCTACTGCATGGAATATATTAAGAGATGCTCTGAAATTCCATAGCGAATGAAGCTGATGTTAATAAACTGAAATCGGTATCCCTGGTGAGAAGACGAAGACTGAAACAATGCAGGTAGAGAGACGAGTCCCAGAAAGATGAATCCAGACACACTACACCATATGATGACGAAGGGAAGTGGGAAGAGCTGAGGATTTGGGAGACCAGTCAGACACTGACTACACTCATTCATGAAGACATAAAACTGAAGTGAGAGAATGAAAATGGACAAACAAACACCACAGCAACTGCTAGGTCTGGAATTCCAGAGAGCTCAGAGAACAGTGGCCTGAGCGTCGGACAGGAAGGGGAGACTGGAAGGAGAATGCTAATGTCAAAGGCTAAGTTTGCTGCTAAGTTTTAGAGGGAGGAGAGAGGTAGAGCAGGGAAGTCGAGGGAGAAAAGTAGTCTTGAAGACAGAGCTCCTGGAGCCTTTCTAAGTTTCAGCGCTCACCATCTATAATGCATTTACTTTTAGACACCCAACAGAAGATGCAGTCACATCTATTAAGATAATAGAACACTACTGTGGAATTTAAAAGGATGATCCTTTTAAAACCTGAGTCAAATGGTGTCACCTCTTTACTTAATATCTTCCGGTGAATTTCCTCCTCAGTCAGAGAAAAAAACCCAAAGTGCTTACCACAACTAGCAGGCCCCTGTAATCTGACCTCCTGCCAGCAATCTAACTCGATCACTCTCCTAACTCCTTCTCGCTGGGCCTTGCACGTATCACTATACCTCCCCACCTATTGACCTATCCACCTAGAATGTTCCTTCCTCCATCCCCCCCTATAACTCCTTCACCTTCTCACACACCTCTGCTCAAATGTTGGCTTATCAGTAAGGTTGCCTCTCAGATTCATTCCCCTTGCTCTCCTCATTTTCTCTCTATACTACCACCACCTGCCATCTTTTTTGCTTTTGTTGTGTTGTTTTTGGGCCACCCACTGCTGTGCTTGGGGCTTACTCCTGTCTCTGCACTCCTGGTGGGCTCAGTGGACCATACGCAGCGTCAGAGCTTGAACCCAGGTCGGTCACATGCAAGGCCAAGTACCTGGTATACTATCTTTCCGGGGCCACCTGTCCTCTATTTACCACTGTATCCCCTCAAGTAGGAGTATGAGTTCCACAACAGGAAGAGTTGGCTTCCTTTCAGCTATATCCTGGGTGCCTGCTCTGTTCCTATTACAAGCTGAAGCATGAACCGATTGGGGGTCTGAAGACAATGCAGAGGTATCAAAAGAGCTGTCTGACCAATACCCAAGGATAGCAGAAATAAGGGCCAGGAGGACTGGTCCATGATTGGAAGCCTGCCTCAAGTGCTGGGGGAGAAGGCAGTTGGGATAGAGAAGGGACCACTATGACAAAGATAGCTGGAAATGATCACTCTGGATAAGAACTGCATGCTGAAAGTAGGTAAAGGAACAAACATGATAGCTCTCAGTATCTGCATTGCAAACCTTAATGCCCCAAAGGGGAGAGAGACAGAGAGAAAGAATGAGATAGAAACAGAGACAGAGACAAAGAGAGAAAGAAGGAAAGTGCCTGCCATAAAGACAGATTGGGGAAAGGGTGGCGGAAGGGAGACTGGGGACAATGGTGGTGGGAAATATACACTGGGGAAGGGATGGGTGATGGGTGCTGGAAAACTGTATAACTAAAACCTGACCATGAGCAGTTTTGTAGCTCTGCATTTCATGGTGACTCAATAAAAAATACAAATATTTTTAAAGAAGGTAGTAATGAGAGAGAGAGAGAGAGAGAGAGAGAGAGAGAGAGAGAGAGAGAGAGAGAGAGAGAAAGCAGTCTGAGAAACTGTTAAAAAGAGAGTTCAGAGTCTATGGACAAGGAAGAACTCATGAAGAAAGAATCCTGTGAGGGAAGACGCCCGGGAGGCTCACCTCTCCCATATGGGGTACACACACACACACACAGACTCCCTGCCCACAGTCACCATGACCACGCCTGTCAGTCTGGCTAACTCCACATGGGAAAAGCAGAGGAAAGTAGACAGGTACCACCATAGGCATGTTCTGGTGACTACTGAATTTACAGACCTGTTCATTTTTATCAGGTAGTGAAAGGCTCATTTTGACATCTGACTTCATTCTCCGAAGTAGGTATGGATTTATGGTATCCCGTAAGACACATGCACACTTATATGCAGTTTTCACCTGCAATAGAGACAAAGGAAACAATTATTACAGGTTTATGAACTGCTCTTACCTCTCAACTGATCCCAATGTTGTGGCTTATTTTTTCTTAAAAGGAAGATCAATGATCCTACAAAATTGCAAATGCTTGAAAAACAGCCTGAAAAAAAAATGAGTGTAAATTCCATATACTTCAGGAGGAGGTGGCGGCTTTCATAGCACCCTCAGTAAAAAACACTTATCTTATTAAGCCAACAAACAACAAAAGAACAACCAGTAATTTTGTGCCTTAATCTTCTCATATACTTTGCTTTAATTATTATTATAGTTAAACCCTAAAGTGAGATTTACTCAGTTCTCAACCGCCCTCTAGGGAGAAAACTGCTTTCAAACGAATCTCTGTTTTAATCTTGTATTCTCCAAAAGCTACAAAGGCACTGCTTCTCTGCATACTGCAGATCAAAAGCTAACTCAGGGGGGAAGCCAGAGCAATGAGAGCGACCAAATAATAAGCCGAGATTACTGCCCACTGGAGACCTCGGAGAGCCAGTTCAAGAAAAGCCCTATGATCCCAGAAATGAAAGGTCACTCCAGCCTAAAACGGAGCATATGGTACTATAATGGAGTTTAGCCACATGAGATGGGGATTAGCTGTACACGGGAAAACAGAGACCCAAAGTGCAGGAACCACTCCCTCTGCAATTCACTTAGGCAAACAAAGAATTCAATAAATTATTGATACTTAAGCGAAAAAAAAAAAAAAACCCGAAATTGGCTTAACAACCTAGTAAATTGCTATTTAATGGAGGAAGAAAATTTCCAAAGTTTAAAAATCAAGACAGTTACAAAATAAATGATAATAAAAAGAGCTTGATGATAATCTGGAAAATACCATGATAAAAAATAATTGACATGGTAAAAAAGAAAACATTTTTTATTTATTTACTTATTTTGTGTGATCTGGGCGCCACACCCAGTGATGCTGAGAGCATACTCCTGGTTCTGTGCTCGGGATCACTCCTGATGGTGTTCAGGGAACCATATGCAGTGCTGGGGATCAAACCAGGGATGGCTCCATGCAAGGCAAGCAGCTTAACTGCTGTACTACCTCTCCTGCCAAGAAAACACTTTTCAAGACTCACCCATCCTGCTCTGGAGTTCGGACTCTTCTGGGGAGAGTTGGGTATGAGAAATAGGACCAATAGGACTCCCCCCGCCACTCCACCTTTGAACTTTGACCTTTGTGAGTTAAGTGGCCCAGGAACAGGGGACCAAGGGGGTTGTTTGGGAAAGAGGACCACTCTGGGGGGAGGGCAGGCTGGAGCAAGTGTATACTCACTCAAGCATGTACACATGTGCATGCTTGTTCTTGTGTTCGACTTGAGATATATATGATCAAGTACAAGTCATGATTTATAAAGTAGAAATGACTGCATTTGTTTTGTCTGTCCTATCATGGAAGCATACTACTTCCAATCTTCTTCAAAGTATATACAGTGTGTCAACTGTCCCCACATCCTCACTTCTTCCCAATTTTCTCTGCTCCAGAACAAGTGAGCTGGTTGGTAAGAAAGTCAAGACTAGGTGGTAGGGAACCCAGACACTCACTCCACTTGCTCCAGCCTGCCCTCCCCCCAGAGTGGTCCTCTTTCCCAAACAACCCTCTTGGTCCCCTGTTCCTGGTCCACTTACCTCACAAAGGTCAAAGTTCAAAGGTGGTGTGGCGGGGGGAGTCCTATTCTCACACCCAACTCTCCCCAGAGGAGTCCGAACTCTAGAGCAGGATGGGAGACTCAAGAAACCCTCACACAGCCTTGACATCAGGCCACATTCTTCAGCCCAGCCTTCCTAAGGAACGCTGTGTTCCAGGCAGCACAGAGGGCTCCATAACTCAAAGCCCATCTACCGTTCGTGTCTATTTCCCTGTGGGTAAAAATGTCACCGTGGGGCTCCCCCTGTATTTCTCTACCCTTCCCAACGCCCTCCAGCAGTGGACTAGCTGTGCACAGCCAGGCTGCCCTGCCATTCCTGACAAGGTCAAGCAGTAGCCAGACCCCAGTTCTGCCTTTCTAGAGCTAAGCGACCTTAACTAGTTAGCTAGTAAGCTCGTCATCAAATGCCGAGCCTCAAAAATCTTGCCCTTGACAGGGGGTTCAATCAGAATAATATTCCTCAACCTTTTCCCCATTTTGGCCCCCTTCTGACCTTGTTTCCTTCCAGGTCCTACTGGTTGACCCCCTAGTCTCATGCTGTGGATGCCCCCTCCACCATTTATACAATTTTCAGCAGTGACCCCCTTAGAATCCTAGTGGACCGCAAGAGATCATTTACGTGTCTCCTCCTACCCTCACTGCCCGGAACGAGGAATGCCCAACTAGATGATTCCTCGGGTTCTTTAAGTTCTAAAAGTTCGCCCAAAGGGGTAAATATTCAAATCTAAAAACCAGTCCATATTTTGGTCATTAAGGTTCCACCCCTCACCTTCAGCTCTGTAGGTCCTAGCACTATCATTCCAGCCCTCCGAAATCTGTTTGATCCTCACAAACTCTGATATGGTTGATCTGTGATCCCAGCCCTCATCACCCTGTACCTTGATCATGCGTGTACTTTTCCCTTCCCCTGCTCCCTCCCCTACTGGTGAAAAATGACTCAGGGGAAGGTTTGGATTGCCAGCTACCTCCCATCATTCGAGCACCAGCCCAACAAAATAAACATCTGCTGACGGAGTATCTTCTCAGGATTCAATAATGCGTGGCAATCATGGACTTAAACAAAGGGAGTGAATAAAAATACCACCTCTGCTCCCAAGGACCTTTCAATATAAAAATGGAAACAAGATATGCACACAAACGCCTGAAACAAGGACTTCAGGGAAGGAACAGACCATATTTACAAGGTCTCAAGGAACCTCCACGGTGATGATTTATTCATTCCAAAGGACAAGTGCTATCAGAAGAGTTCAGAAATTTGACAATGGCCGGTAGACAGCCCAAAGGCTGGAAAGCAGCCTTATAGGTGCCAGACTCCATATTCAATCCCCAGCACTGCATGGACCAGCACTGCCAGGCTGAGGAGCACACACTACCAGTCCAATCGCCAACCATCGGGCGGTGCCAGGCTGAGTACCACCAAGAGTGGCCTCTGAGCTTCCAAGGGTTACTGGGGAAGTGGGCTCCCCACAAAGGCCACCAAGAAACAAATAAAAATTCAGCAAACATCACCATCCATCAGTAATCAGTTAGCACTACTGAAGAAAGGATAAAGCGACAGCACATGCTGCCAGAGATGAAGCGCATAGAAGGACACACCACTTTTTGCCAAAATGCATCACCTGAGCCCACTCACAAGAATAGGAGACACACCTAGAATGAGGTGCTTTCTTTACAATAACAGGCTTCTAGTCTGCCAGCTGTCCTAGAAGGTAAAGGAAAGTTAGAGCCATGGTTCCCAAACCCAAACTTACTTAGCCTACCTACCACCCCCAATTAAAAAAAAAAAAAATCACAGCACCCTCCTGGAACTCTGACTATTTCTTTAAGAGGACAGCACGAAGGGCCTGCACTACATCTGCTAACCCAGTACTGTTACAGGGTGACAGGGTTGTCCCAGGTCAAAGGGGACGTATGAGTCAATGAGACTATCAGCACAATTGGCCAAACGTGGATGTCTCCAGGTCCCACAATTCTATCAATGCTAAGTTTTCTCCTGGTTCTGATGATCACTGGGCTTTTAGATTTATTTATGTGTGCTTTCTTCCTCTGCCCTTTGTCCAAATTGTAGTGGATGTTGGTATGAGGGGGTGCTGCACACGCACCTGACTGTGGTGGGCACAGGGTTACACTGCCGCACCCAGGGCCAAGGTGCTTGCTCAGGGCTGCACTCCTTTAGTTGTGACGCTTGTACACGAGCTCGTTAGGGGTCACACACCAGCTGTGCTGGCGCAGTTCATTGTGGTGCTGGCCGGAGGTAGCACTTCCCAGCCCTGGTGCTCGCTGGGTGTTGAGCCCCACTTTTCTGCCTGTGGACCTCCCACATGCCCAGAAATATGTCGTGCCACCAGAAACCAGCTCCAGTGTCTGGGATTGCAGAAACAGGTGCAGCGGGGATGTAGGGAGTGCACACGTGGAGACACAGGGAACCGAGCACATGTCCTAGCCATTGATCCACACGGCCAAGTCTCCCCACCCCACCCTCGGGCCCCAGCTATGGTTACAGAAGAGAATGTCCCTAGAAACATACAGTGAGGGCTGTGGAGGGGTAGCCTGCTAGCCTACCAGCTGTTCTCAGATGATTTGGGGAAAACTAGAGCATAAATCTGAACAAAGAAAGCAAAATGTTAGCAACATGCTATAACAACTGGGAAAGCTGGGTGGGAATTCTTTTTGCAATTTCACAACATTACCTGCGATTCTCCAAAGGAAATGGATTCCGATGGTTCCCTAATTGGAGAGGTTGAAAATCCTTCTCCCTGTGAACTGTTGGAGAACATCCAGACAGCTCTTGGGCGGAAGGCTTGCTTCCTGGCTGGGCAGGGGAAAACCGCGGAGTCACTCTTCCTCCTCAAGCCAGAAGGAAATCTACACGTGGTCCTCAGTGGGCTGCATCTCCTGGTGTCCCCATGCATGACAGCCCATCTGCATGACACTGAGTCTTAAAAACTCAGAAGTGGGCTGCGCCTTGCTCACTCCTCTGCTCCCACTTCCTGGTTTCAGCGGCCACAGCTGGTTCATTCTGCCTCAGGGCTCCTGGCCCACTCACTGCCAGCCTCCCTCCCACTCACACGGAGTACGACCTGATCTCAACCACCTTCCAGCTCACCGTCTGGGGCCTGCTCCTGCCCAAAGCAATGCTGCTTCCCTATCAAGCCCCAACTCTCCTCCCGCCCCCCCCCCCCCAGTCCACGCCAATGTGTCTCTTCACTGTCCATGACTGTGCCATGGGGCTGCTATCCTGCTGGCCTGTCCAGGAGGTCTGCCTTCTTTTCTGGCCTTCTGCTTACTGAGAACTGGGAAATGAGTCTCACCAAGTCTTCCCTGAATCCTCCCTAGTTTCACCTCTTCTGATTTCTGACACCTTGTCAGAAGCACCAGACCGATATCCAGAACTGATTCACCTTGTTTCATCATTTTAAGTGAGTCTTAATTATGTTTACAAGATTAAAAAAAAAAAACCCAACAAACCCCATCTGGAAAAACAGGGCCCTATTAAACACAAATGATTTTTTATCAGATACCATGTTATAAACTTGGTAACTCTCTTATATTATGAATGACCTGGCAACAAAATCTAGTTTCTAATAAAAACATTTCCGATATTAAAGTGCTGACGGCGCTAGCTGCCTTAATGCCTTACCTGTACGGGGGAAGCATTTGAGTATCCCCCCATGGTGATGGGGACTGAGAACTGCTCCATAAACACAGGCAAGGTGCCGAGCTTTCCGGGAAAGATAAAGTCAAAGAGTGACCACAACTCTCGGAGGTTATTTTGCATTGGAGAGCCAGATAAGATGATGCGATGTGGGGTACGGAACTGTTGAGGGGTGGAGAGAGGAAATACCATTTTAATTAAATTTGTCTTTTAACAGACGACCACTAACCCTATCCCAAAACACTCCCTGCAATCTGGTTCCTTCCTTCCTATCTATCCATCTGTCTGTCTGTCTGTCTTGGGGTCTTTGCGCCAAACCCTGCAGTACTGAGGAGCTATTCACAGCTGGGTGTTTCACGGACCAGGAGGGCTGGGATCAAACACAGGGCTGCAAGGCCAAGCAAGTGTTCCACCCTCACAATCTTCTTCTTGAAACACATTTATGTCTCTTTTTGGTCTTCTTTAAAATGTAGATAATTTATGTCATTTTAGTTCTTTATTTATATAGTTTTTTTTAAATGGGAATGAATTTTTTTCCCTTATGGTTCAAGTTGAATACTATAGATCAGAATTGGATTTGTTTACATTCTAATAATTTGGTTACATTCTAAAAAAGCCTTTACGTAATGTCAACAATTAGAATTAGAAGCAAAACAACAGTGGCATGAGTGATAGTATAGCAGATAGGGTGCTTGCCTTACATGCCGCTAACCTGAGTTTGATCCCTAGCATATGGTTCCACCAGGAGTGATCCCTGAGCACAGTCAAGGAAAAAGCCTTTACTGCCAGTATGGCCCCCAAACAAACAAAACAAAACAAAAAACCAAATAAGTAAGGGCAGAAATAATTTTTTGCACTAAGGCAAAAGGCGTATTTCGTGCTTCTTGTGCAAGGACACCAGGAAAGATTCAAGATTCAGCAAGTGTGTTACTAAAAGCAGAGACTGTATTCTCAAGGAAGTACCATTACCACCTCAAAAGCTCCCCCTTGTAAAAGGTCCTACCTGTTTGCAAGCAAGGGTGACGGCAGCATTGGGGTTTCTGATTTTGTGCCCTTCATCCAAGATGATATAGTGCCAGTCGTGCCTGCTGATGTCATCCTGCATCAGTCGGATGTAGGAGTAAGAGGTGATCAAAATTCCGTGACAATGAGCAATTTCTCGAACAAGTTTCGCCTAAAATGAAAATAACAAAGCCAGTTTTAAATGAAAATTAAGCAAGCATGACTGCTAAAATGGCAATCTTCCTACCATGATACAGTCTAAAGCAGCTTTATAACTACTTACATAAACACCATTCCAATCATCCATTATCGTAACTGGAGGTTTACTTTGTTTCATGCATTAAGTAGAAAACCCTCTAATACAGTCACTGTTTAGAAGCACAGGGCTCAAAGGAAGACCAGAAAAAGTTGTAACATGTAAACACTCAATTGTAATGTTTCCAAGATATCACACCTCATCCTTGTTTAATTTGAAACACCAAGCTAGGTGCGAAACTAGTATTTTAAACAACAGCAAAAAGGGAGAGGAAGGCCAAGGAGACAAGGGAAGGCAAATACAGAAGTTCTAAGAATGACATGAATTACAGGAGGAGGAATGAGGAAGGGCATGAAAGAAAAAAAAGAATTTTTTTTAAACGCTGAGGAGAGCTTTGAATCACCGAGCAAAGATTCCTAAGGTATCAGGCAGAAACACTGAAGAGAAACATCTACCTAGGCATAAACCTACTGATGGCTGAGTTCCCAAAACAAAGTAGAAGAAAATGCTTCTAGTAAGAACAAAGCAGAGAAAAGTTTTCTTTTAGAGGAAAAATGCCGGACTGACCTTTTGTACAGACATCTTCATTTTTTTTTCTTTCTTTTTGGGTCACACCCTGCGATGCACAGGGGTTACTCCTGGCTCTGCACTCAGGAATTACTCCTGGCGATGCTCAGGGGACCCTATGGGATGCGGGGAATTGAACCCGGGTTGGCGGCATGCAAGGCAAACGCCCACCCGCTGTGCTATCGCTTTAGCCCCTGTACAGACATCTTTAATCCTCACACTGAAAATGCTAGAAAGCCAGGGATGAGCTTCCCAGCGCTCCAGGGGGTCAAAGCAGCAGCTGTGTTTGGCAGAAGTGACCAACTCATTGCGTGGGTGGGTGCGTGGGTGTCACTGCTGGCTCAGTGCTCAGGGGACTGTGCCCTGCGGGGGATCAGACCCAGGGCTCCTGAACGCAAATCACGTGGCCCAGCACATTGACTGATCTGCCTGGCTTCCCAGTGTGTTTCAAGGAAAATGAAAGGATCAGAAAATTTGACCCAGGACAGAAAAGGGTGATAGATATACTGCTTGAATTTTTTCAACTGTAGAACAAAAGTAAGTAAGTATGTAAGTAAAGGCCCTCCCGTTGATCGTCGATTTGCTCTAGCGGGCCCAGTAACGTCTTCATTGGAGACTTTGTTGTTACTGTGTCTGGCATATCGAATACGTCACGGGGAGCTTGCCAGGCTCTTCCGCGCGGGCGAGATACTCTCGGTAGCTTGCCGGGCTCTCCGAGAGGGGCGGAGGAATCGAACTCAGGTTGGCCATGTTGGCTGCGTGCAAGGCAAATGCCCTACCGCTGTGCTATTTTTGTAATACATTTATGCCATTTACTAGTTAATAATTTCTACTTCAGGATGAATACTAGGAACAGAATAACTCTCAAATCTAAGGGTGAGATGAAATGAAAAAAAAAAAAAAACCAAGAAAAAAATGAATACCAAAAGACAAACATAAAGGGTCAGAGTAATAGTACAGAGGGTAGAGCAATAAGCCTTGTAAACAGCTGATTCAGGTTCGATCCCCAGAATCCCATATGGTCCCCAGAGCACTGTCAGGAGTAATTCCTAAGTGCAGAGCCAGGAGTAATCCCTGAGTATCACCAGGTGTGACACCCTCTCCCCACCTTCCCCCCCAAAAGGACAAAAATAACTGGTCCAGACTAAATACTCGGGGATTTCCAGTGGGAGCAGCAAGACTCCACAGAATTAGTATGGCAAAAACTCATTACCATGTTTAAAAGAGACTCCCCAAACCAAACTTACACTGAAAGTTGACAATGTGAGAATTAACCAAAGGTTTACCAAGGAAAGACAAATAAAATGAAGCAGAATTAGAACGGAAATGTAAGACATAAATAACAGACTGAAAGGTGGTGAGCTGCCCATTTTCTGTTGTAAAGCTAGGAGCACCCCCAAAATAGAAGAGTCCCCCAAATAGGAGAGTCTGTATTCATTTTTTTGTCTAGCGTGGAGCACTGTGAAACACACAGTGAGGCCCTTAACTGGGCTACACTGTGGGGACCCACAGCCAAGGATGCTCTAAAGGTTGACACAGCCTCTAAGTCTGACAGATCAGAAAAGAAAAAAACAAGATGAAAGAAAACAAAAATCTCAAAAAAGAGACAGTACAGACATAGGGAACTTGCCTTGCATGCAGCTGACCCAGGTTCATTTCCTGGCATATTACCCCCCCCCCCCCAGTACAATCGGAGTGACCCCTGAACACAGAGCCAGGAGTAGACCCCAAACACCCCTGGGCGTGCCCTCTGACCCCCCAACACCACTAGTTGTGTCCCTGTCCCCCCAAACAGTCTAAACTATAGAACACAAATCATTTGCATATTAGTAAGCTGCCACTGCAGAACTTTAGGCAGCACAGAGAATATTCATTTGTCACATTTTATTAGGAAAAGCTGAAATCAAACTGAGCAGTTGATGCAAAAAAGAAAAATGAAGGACCTGGAGATGGTTTCAAGGGCTGGAGCACATCTTTGCAGACCAGAGCCCTGGTTCCACATCTAGCCGCACACGACCCCAGTCACTGAACCTGGAGTAGACCCCAAGCAAAAACCAAAATAGGAGAAGAAATGAGAAACTTAGTAAGTTACAAACAAAACACATCGGGGCTGGAGCAAGAGCACAGCAGGGAGGGCATTTGCTTTGTACGAGGCTGACCCAGGTTCGTTTCCTGGCATCCCATACAGTCCCTCCAGGATGATTCCTGAGCACAGAACCAGGAGTAAGCCATGAGCATCGCCAGGCGTGGCTCCCAAACAAACAAAAATCATGGTGGAACTGAAAAACAGAAAAACTGAGTAACTCTTTGAAAAAACTAAACAAAACAGACAAACCTGTGAAAAAATTGGTCCAAAGGACAGCAAGAGAAATGTCAAAGGAGTGTAGGCCAAAGATAAAGTGTCAATCAAATGCAAGTTCAAGACCTGAATGTTTGCAAAGGATCACCATCACAAACCCAGCAAACCCTTTTTCCAGGAGGAGACTTCCACATACACATACTCCCCACCAGATTCCTTACTTTATCTACATTAACCCAATCAGGAGCATCTCAGGAATACAATGAATCGCAATACAAATCATAAATGTTACAAAATTGCACCTGAAAAAAAATTTGATATCATCTTGATAAACAAGAATGAGAAAAAAATTTAATTCAACTGGGTATAAAAGGGTGCAAGGGACAAAAATTTTTGAATGAGAAAACGCAAACTGTTTTCAAATGTCTTCAGACTTAAAAGAATGTTTTAAAGAGGAATTACAATACTGGATCACTATAAAAAATCCAGCAGGGGAAGGCTTTACTTCTATTTTCTTGCACAATGTCTGCGTAACCATTTCCCAACTTTTCAGCCAAGGACCTCTGGGCTCATGGGCCACAAATACACCTTCGGTTCCCACAGGCCGGCCACCCTCCTCTTCTCCCAGACAACACTGCTTCTCCATCACCATTGGCTTGTGTTAATGATGATGTTCTGGACAGTGGCTCTGCAATGCCCAGGGAAGAAAAGCTGTCTGGTGTCAAACATCGCCAGCTCCACCACAATTAACTTACTCAGCCCTTCCTAAGACATTTAGGAATCAGAACCGACTTCAACCGTACCTTCACTCTAACATTTGCACCCAGAATCCTGACAAGCAGGCAGCTCTCCCAAATCTCTTTCCAAATTTTCCCTCCAAGAGAGAAGTGGTGGCAGGAAGTGAGAAAGCAGGCAGTGCCTGGGATGACAGCAAAACACAACACCAGCCTGACTCCGATCCAGCACAGCGCGGTTTGGAAGCCCAGAGAGACAAGAGATGAAGTCTAAAACTGGGGTCTGAAATATCCCAGGAGCTGAATTACTGCTCGCCAGTACACAGCATCTGCTACATGACACGCAAAGCCCGCCAACATGGGCCCCTTTGTTCATGGCCCCTGGCCCTCCTAAGGGCTGAAGGCACGCACTCGCCACAGTCACACAATTGCACACTCACTGCCAGAAATGCCATCCCAACTGGACTCTGGACACCACTTTACAGAACCAAACAAAGGAGTTGCCGGGCCTCAAACACAGCACCGGAAGGAGGCTGTGTGTCTTCCACACAGTGAGGACCGCTCACAGGAAAAACACAGAACTCTTACCACCTTCAGAAAGATGTACAAGGATGAGGAAGAATGAAAAAGACAATTTAGTCAAAAAAAAAGTAAGAAGCAAATTTTATCGTCCTCACTGAAAATGTAACACTCACTTCTCAGCCATGGGGTAAAAAAACACAACTAAAACTATCTGTTTTCACCTGATTCCATCTCTGATCCTATAAGTGCTCGGCTGGAGTTTCAATAATGGTGAATTGTTGAATATTATGGACGTCTCTATCCAAACACTTAAGACAAATCATCTCGGGCGGTTTCAAATTAAAAGCTTGTAAAATATGTAACCTCTCCTAGTTTTTGCAATTAATAGGGTACATCTGCAATTAGCCTGACTTACTGAATGCAGGGCTGTTGTCATTAAAAGATGTCTGTGAAAGTGCTGCTGTTATTACGGAGGCTCAGGAGACCAATCCCTCCTAGAGGGCAAACAGTGGACTGGTAGAAAACAACAGCCATAAATCACACTGTCAGGCGGCGGGGAGAGCAGAGTGGAGCTCAGGCACATGAAGGCCATTCGCGGGAAACACAGCACGGCAGCTTTCCAGGCAGGATTTACTGCACCTGTAATTAATTAAAATTTCCTTCAAGCTAAATCTTTAATAAACAAGGATTTGTGCTGACAATGAAGAAAAAAAAGGGGGCTCCGGCAACATAATTTCACAACGTACCTCACAGAACAAGCACAGCATCTATCATTTCTTGTATCAGGTGGATAGCCCACCTCTGAGGTTAATAGGAATTACATCACTTTGCGTTATAATTTGTGCGCTTGGAAGGGGCCTGAAATATTTAGGATGCTTGGGGGAGCCAGGGGGACCTTTTCTACTTTTGTTATGGTTTTCTTTAGCCCCCTTGCACCTTTTAAGAAAGCCTGTTCTTTCGACTGTATTAGGAAGAGGACCCTTTAAAAGAACAGCTCCTGGTCGTTCTAGAAGACGGCCAAGTCTGTGTGGTTTGTTTCTGAATGGCACCTTACACTGCCCCAGTCCTGCCGCCTGGCATCCCAACACTCGGTCTCATTGTTTCCTTTGGGGGGACCACGGTTCAAAATCCGACAAAAAGGGTCTAGGAATGAATGAATGGTCATGAACATTTTGAGCCTTTACCTAGAATATATTGACAGGTTTCCACCACTATCTAAAAGTAGACTATTACTATATAGTATGCTTTTGCCCTCAGCACTGGGAATATTAGCACCATGAATTTATATGGAGTTTTTGGTTTGGGGCCAACCCAGTCAGTATTTCTGACTCTTATCCTCAGGATCTCACGGGGTGCTGGAGATTGAACTTGGGTGGGCCTTATCCACTATCCCAACTCTTCAGATCCTGTATGGAATTTTTAAAAACATTCCTAGACCTCAAAATAACCCCAAAACATACCAAAGAGGAATGGTCTTTCAGAGAGCAGGGAAAGTCTGAACATTGAATTACTCAAGAATGTCATTTCTTCTCTCAAAGGCAGAAATGAAGAGGTCTCCAATATTCTTTGTTTTAATAGTAAGAATTGCCAGAGTACATATTGTATGCTGGAAAACATACTAAGTTCTTGATTTACTTGCCAACAAATTTTATTTTATTTTACTTGCTTTTTGGGTCATATCTGGCAATGCACAATGGTTACCCCTGGCTCTGCACTCAGGAATTACTCCTGGCGGTGCTCAGGGAACCATACGGGATGCTGGGAATCAAACCCTGGTTGGCCGCATACAAGGCAAACGCCCTACCTGCTGTGCTATTGCTCCAGCCCCAACGAATTTTATTAACCTAACAAATCTTCACAAAACTGCTAACAAGGATCACTTATAAGAGACCAAATCAAGTCCTGAGAAGCTTAGTAACTCATCTGAAGCACAGAGCTACAAAATTTGAAAGATGCAAACCCTGATCAGGTAATCACAGAATCCAAGTTCTATATGCCATCGCTGTTTTCTTATCCTTCTCAGTGCCAGGAATCAAGAGAAATGAGATAAAACTCAGATCAACCTAAAACACGCCACATATGATTATATTCTGCCTAGCAGAAAATGGTGGTAAGACACACAACCATCCACATTTCAAAACAGAAGCAAGATATTTCTCGTTACACATCTCCTAACAAATTGAAAAAAGGGCCCTAAACTTCAGAACACAGTGCTGAAAGTCCCTCAGCCTTCTGTTATGGGATAAGCAGCATATAACTGACTTTGTTTCATAGCTTTTCAAGTATTTTTTCAAAAAAGCGATTAACTTTTCTAGGTCAGCTGAACCATCATTTCTACTCTGTGGAAACTGAGTTCATCAAACTCTTGAAATACTGTATTTAGAGTTATTCAACGAGTAAGCTCTCATAAGCTCATGAGATTTGCTAAGCTAAAAAAAGAAAAAGAAAATAGATCTCTGGTAAATGAGAATTCAGTGATCATTCAAAGAGATTAACCTAGGGCCAAAGTGATAGTAAAACAGGACCCTTGCCTTGCATGCAGCTGAATCAGGTTTGATCCTGAGCATACCACAGGGTGCCCCAAGTCTGCCCAGAATGAACCCCTGAGCACAGAACCAAGAGTAAGCCCTCAGAACTGCTGGATGGGGTCCCTCCACAAAGACAGAGAGAGTGAGAGTAAAAGAGAGTGAGGGGGGGGGGCAGACGGGAGGGTTGGGGGGTGGGGGGGAGGCGGCGGGATGAACCAGCCTGAAACTTTTTTTGCTCTTTTTCATTTTGTGGTTTTGTTTTACCACAGCATAGGACATTATGGACTTATACATTTTGGGAATGAACATTGTTAATATGTGTTTTAGAAGGACATAGATTTTTTTCTTTTTTTTTAAATTTTATTGAATCACCGTGAGATAGTTACAAACTTTCATGCTTGGGTTACAATCACACAATGATCAAACACCCATCCCTTCACCAGTGCACATTCCCCACCACCAATATCCCCGGTATACCCCCCCTTTCCCACCCTCCCCCTGTCTCCATGGCAGACATGATTCTCCATAATCTCTCTCTACTTTTGGGCATTATGGTTTGCAATATAGACCCTGAGAGGTTATCATGTTTGTTTCTTTAACTACTTTCTGCACACATCTCCTATCCCGACCGGTTCCTCCAGCCATCTTTTTCTTAGTGATCCCTTCTCTATTCCAGCTGCCTTCTCTCCTTTACTGATGAGGCAGGAATCAGCTTAACCAAAGAGGTGAAGGGCCTATACAAGGAAAATTACAAAACACTACTTCAAGAAATAAAAGAGAACACTAGGAAATGGAGACACATCCCCTGCTCATGGACAGGGAGGATGAACATTATCAAAATGGCAATACTGCCCAAAGCACTATACAAGTTCAATGCGGTCCCTATCAGGATACCCATGACATTTTTCAAAAAAATAGACAAAACACTCCTGAAATTCATATGGAACAATAAACCCCCACGAATAGCTAAAACAATCCTTGGGAAAAAGAAGATGGGTGGCATCACCCTTCCCAACTCCAAACTGTACTACAAAGCAGTAGCAATTATGACAGCATGATACTGGGCTAGAAACAGACTTGCAGACCAATGGAACAGAGTTGAATATTCGGTCACAGACCCCCAAATATATGACCACTTAATCTTTGACAAAGGAGCAAGAAATATGAAGTGGAACAAGGAAAGCCTCTCCAACAAGTAGTGCTGAGAAAACTGGATAGCTACCTGCAAAAAAACGAACTCTGACCTCTGTCTAATGCCAGGCACAAAAGTCAGATCAAAGTGGATTAAAGACCTCAATATCAGACATGAATCCCTAAGGTACATAGAGGAAAATGTAGGAAGAACTCTCCACGACATTGAAGCTAAAAAAATCTTTAAAGATGAAACAGCACTGACCATGTAAGTGGAAGCAAACATAAACAAATGGTACTAGATCAAACTAAGAAGCTTCTTCACTTTAAAAGAAACAGTGACCAAAATACAGAAAGAGCCCACAGAATGGGAATGAATATTTACCCAACATCCATCTGATAAGGGATTAATATCCAGGATATACAAGACACTAGTAGAATTACACAAGAAAAAAAAACCTCCAACCCCATCAAAAAATGGAGAGAAGAAATGAACAGAAGTCTCCTCAAAAAAGAAATAAAAATGGCCAAAAGGCACATGAAAAAAATGCTCCACATCGCTAGCCATCAGGGAGATGCAAATCAAAACAACAATGAGGTATCATCTCACACCACAGAGACTGGCACACATTCAAAAGAACAGAGGCAAACAATGCTGACGTGGATGTGGGGAAAAAGGGAAACTCACTGTTGGTGGGAATGTCCACTAGTTCAGCCTTTCTGGAAAACAAAATGGACAGTTCTTCAAAAACTAGAAATTGAGCTTCCATATGACCCTGCAATATGACCTCTGGGAATATATCCTGATGATGCAAAAAAAAAAATGGTAGAAATGACATCTGTACCTATATGTTCATTGCAGCACTGTTCACAATAGCCCAAATCTGGAAACAACCCAAGTGCCCCAGAACAGATGACTGGTTAAAGAAACTTTGGTACATCTACACAATGGAATACTATGCAGCTGTCAGGAGAGATGAAGTCATGGACTTTGCTTATAAATGGATAGACATGGAGAGTATCATGCTAAGTGAAATGAGGCAGAAAGAGAGGGACAGAAATAGAAGGACTGCACTCATTTGTGGAGTATAAAACAACATAACATGAGGCGGAGACCTAAGGACAGTAGATACACAGCCTGAAACTTCTTAAAAAACATTCAAAGTGCTGAGGTTCAAATTCAGCACCATGTATGTGCTAAGTATAAGCTCTATACTTGAACTACTGCTCTGATCTCTATCTGATTTGTTTGACTGAAAACATTAATCAAAATATTCTTAATAAGGTGATAGTTGTACATTTGATAATTTCACATTGCACTACCACAGAGATCAGTGACAAAAGAATACAGGATCAAAAGGCGACCGAATGGGAAGCTAAAGAGCCATTTAGGGAAGAAGTATGACAGAAGTGCTCCATTCACAAACTGTTCGCTCCTTTGACACATAATCTCTCAATGGAAAAATCTTCAAAATTTTTATGTCATACCAACTGCCGAAAAAATCACTAGGAAAATAAAGGTAACCTACTTGAGTAAGCATAACAATCCTAGCATTCTTCTCTGTTTAAGTATTTCTGAAGAGAAATCTTCTGGATTTTCTAACTCTAAATGATACCCTATATAACAGAGTACCACCATTATATTTAGGCAACACGGTCAGTGGGCAGAGAAAGCTCTCCCATGAAAACAAAGTAATAGCAGTTGATAAAAACGGAAAAAAAATCAAACAGTAGCTGCTGGGTTAAGGTTCGGACCAGCACTGATGGAATATTTGAAATATGAAAATATGAATTAAAAACATTTTTATAAATGAACACTTTTTTTTTTTTTTTGCTTTTTGGGTCACACCCGGTGATGCACAGGAGTTACTACTGGTTCATGCACTCAGGAATTACTCCTGGCGGTGTTCGCGGGACCATATGGGATGCTGGGAATCGAATGTAGGTCGGCTACATGCAAGGCAACACCCTACCCACTATGCTATTGCTTCAGTCCCAATGAACACATTTTTAAGTCAACAGGTAGGAACGTGTGCAGCTGGGGCCAAGATCTGTGCATGCAGATACTAAAGGAAGGAGCAGAAGGATCAAATGCCACATCAGTGCTTGAATCTAGAAGCCAGAATTCTGATCTAGGAAGTCTCATGAACAAGGCCTGTGCAAAAGGTTAGCACATTCCCCATATATCATAATCACAATGAACAAATGGATATTAACATTAACAAACCATTTTTAAGTCAAGAGTATCATTTGAAAGATGCAAAGGAGTAACTCTAGAAATTGGAGATGTTTTTAATAAAAAAGGAACAGTAGAAAAACAGAAGAAAAACACAAGTGTATGGCTTATCCTCAAAAGTTCAATGAGAAACTCGAAGTTATCAGTAAACCATAAAATACTGAAAAAAATTATGAGCAGTAATAAGCACACGTTCACACAAAACTTCAGAAGATACAATCATTGCAAACAAAAGTAAATCATATGTTATGAAAAGTTTTGCTCTACAAACAAGTTAAAGAAGAAAGTCTTAGTGACAGATGACAGACACGCTGGTCAACTGACCAGGTGAGGTCTGTTTCCATTACTGAGTAAACAAGTTTCATTTATAGGACATTACTTCTGCAGTTTTAACACAGAGGGAATATAGCTAAGTCAGGATTCAGGTGAAGGTGTAAAATATGAACTTTACTAGTCCAAAGGATGAAGAGGAACATATTTTTTAAAAGTTTCTAACTGGCCTAGAGAACTGAGTTTACCACAGTCAGGGGACAGGAGGTGAAGGCCGGGAGAAGAACACTCTGGCAGAGGGTGTGGTAATGTTGTATGCATGAAATCCTATCATTAATAGTATCATAAATCATAGTACCTAGGGGCTGGAGTGATAGTACAGCAGGTAGGGCATTTGCCTTGCATGCGCCCAACCCGGGTTCAATTCCCAGCATCCCATATGGTACCCTGAGCACCGCCAGGAGTAATTCCTGAGTTCAGAGCCAGGAGTAACCCCTGTGCATTGCTGGGCATGACCCAAAAAGAAAAAAAAAAATCACAGTACCTAAATTTTTTTTAATTTAATTTTCAAAAAGAAAGAAAAATGTTTTAAAGATAAACATTAAGTAATGAATATTACTACAGGACTTATAATACCAAACATTAAAAGCTGTGAGCAAGGAGTCAGAGTGGTATTACAAGGTAAGGTGCTGGCCTTCCATGTGGCCAACTTGAGTTTGATCTTTGGTACCCTGTATGCTCCCCTGAAATCTGCCAGAAGTGATCCCTGAGTGCAGAGCCAGGATTATGCCCTGAACATTGCTGGGTGTGGCCCAAAAACAAACAAATTAAAAAAACATAACAATGAAAGAGCTAAACAAAAGTGAAAAAAATTTTTGGCAAACTGGCAAGATAGTTTCAATTTATTTAAACTACAAAGACAATCTAAATATAGTATGTAATCCACGCTGCTAAATTTTTTTTTAAAAAAGTCTTTTTTGCTTTCTTTTAATCATAGTCTTTATTCTAAATTGTTATATTTTCCATTTATCATTTAAAATTGAAGACAAAATCAACAGGTTTCAAGAGCCAGTGAAAATAAGATTCTACTTCACCACATCAGAGCTACAAATTAAAGATACTCCTGATTCATCTCTATCCAAAGTTCACTTACTCCTGATCACAGACAAGAGGGCTATGTGGAGGAGAATGGGTACAGACAAAGCGGGGACCTAGAATGTAGAGGCTTGTGTGGGTCAAACTTAGCGGGGCCAACATGCAACACCTCTTTTAGTTAGTTCTGCTTGCTTGGTGTCACAGGGACATTCATAAAGAGTTTCAAAGACCCAAGAAAGAATTCACAAACCACCATTCCTATCAGTAAGATAATCTGCAAACCTACAATAAAAGAAAAATAAAAGCCCATTATTAAATAATAAATAATTATCTATTTAGCAAATGTTTGTAGGCACTTGAAATATAAATCTGAGGGAGACACAGTCCCTAATCCATAGGAACTTCCAGTCTACCTGGTGAGGGAGAGAATAGAAAACAGTAGAATACTCTGCTACCCATAGAATTCTGGATAAATCTGCTTTTTGATTGTGTAGCTAAACCGACCACGAAGGAAGAGAAAATACAGCTTTCAAAACAGTGATATGGTTTTACTATGATCAAGAACAAAAAGCTACTCAACTAAAAGCAACAACTGAAATTGTAAAATTCTCTAATTACCAGGTTATTCTTTGCTCATCAAAAACAAGTTTTAGAAGCATTTTAACAAATGCTCCTACCAATTAAGATAATATTTTGTACCCACTTTCTTGAAACTCGTTAGAGTCATCACTGGCCTAAATTCACCTGTTAAATGTGATATAGGCCCTCCTGACTACTCACACTCATATTCACAATATGAGTGTGTGCCTAGCTGTTTGCAAAAGAACACACTTAAAATCAGATTATCTGACTGATAAAGCTGCGTGCATAACTACCTGGAAAATACAGAGCCCTGAATTAAATCATTAAATCTAAGTTTAAGTCAGAGATTCCCAAAATTATTTGCCTACCATCCTGCTTTCAGGAAAAAATCACTCAGTGCTCCCCTGAAAATCCACCTTCTTTAAACTGACAAGCAGAAAGGAGGCTAATCGAGGTTACCAGCACCTCCCCACCCCATATCATCCCATCACCTCCCTAGTTTGAAATTTGAAAAACACTGATTTACATGCATGAAAATGAAACGCTGGAATAATCATTTGAGACACACATAAAGAGAAAATAAATGTGTAAAATGGAGAATATTAAAACAAAACAAGTAAACAGGTACTGAAGAGTCATCACGTTACCTTTTTGTGGGTATAGGAGCCCGTTTCATGTAGAATTGCCACTCTGAAAGGAGGCCACCATGTGTGAAATTCCTTTACCCACTGATGCATCACCGTAGTCGGACAGACTATTATAGTGGGACCCAACCCCTCGAACCTGCATCCAAAACATCCAAGAAGAAAACACAACCATGAATCACAGCACATGAATGAGCAACTGTCAAAAAACATAAAAAAAGAAACAAAACACCAACCATCAAAAAAGAAAATACTAGCTAACAAAATACATTGCAATTTTCCTTGAGGGAAAAGTCATAGGTTAGTTAAAACCCAGTAAGCAAAATATCTACCATCCCAATCATCAATTAGGAGATGCAGACATTTAAAGAAAAAACTAAAAAACAGCACCAATATCAAAGTAGGAGAAAATGAAACGAAAGAAAGAAAAATAAATATTTGGCACTTCTCTTCCACTGCAAAGGCAGTGTGTGTGTGTGTGTGTGTGTGTGTGTGTGTGTGTGTGTGTGTGTATCTCCTTAGCCTGAATTAACTTAGAGTAGCATAAATTTGTCCAAAGTTTCATAGTCTTATACTAAGAGTTTCACCCACAGAATTTCAAGGATCTTACAGCCCAGAAAGTAAGCAGTAGAGAAATGAAGATTAGTAGGCTTAAGGAGACAAGCATACTAATGAGAGAGAACCATTCTCAAAAGTTAGATTTCCGATTGCCACGGCCTGCTTTCACTACCTGATCCTCTATGCAACACAAGAGAATCGATCTTGGGAACAAATCAAAATACCTGAGCTCCCAATAGTGTCACTAATGACTGGACTGTGTGATCATTTCAGTCACCTCTATGTTTCCAGGGGTATCATGCATTTTGTGAACATTCAGCAGAATTTGGTCACGTGTGACTTACTTGCAGTTAAAATTATCCTTATACATTGTACACCACAGGTGCCTGCCTGAGTCTGCACTATCTGTCCTCCTTCTCTCCTGTAACAGTAGAACCAGCACCCATTTTCTTGTGTGATCAATCTCTTTACCTGGGCTTGTATGCCCAGATCCCCACTACGTCTACCCTCCCTTTATCTGGTGACTTCATCTTAAGTTTTGCTAGGAGTTGGGTGCCGAACATACCCATGATGAAAGCCTAGCAAAAGTAAAATCATGGAAAGAAATGTCTGTCTTCAAGCCTGGAATCAAACTTAGATCACAAGAGGCAACTGGAAGCCAACACGAACTGAGAACACTGGAGACCCACATGCTCTCTCCCTGATTCTGGAGCAGTCACTGGTACTTTCAAATTCTCGTTCTCTCCTTCCCCTTTCTCTTCCTGCCCAACAAGGATGCTGAATAACTGAAGCTAGAAGCCCATGTCCCCTGTCTCTGTGTCATCTCATTAAGTCTCAGAGTTCCATACGCATGATACCAACTCTAGGTCTCCAGCTCAGACTTCTTTTCCTGGTCAGTTCCCAAGTACAAAATGCCTGGATGCTCATTTACACGGGGCTGCTCCCATAACACCCTGGCCCCACCTTGCCCTCCTCTCAGGCTTCCCAAGGAAATGGGAAAAACCTGTTTTCCCCTGGTACTCAAATTGGGAATCCAGACTTTATTCTTGGTTGCCCATCACGTGTTCTCCATCATATTTAAACTCACGTTCCATATCCTATCTACATCCTAGGTCCCTCTTAGTCACTCTGTGCCTCGATCCACAGTGCTGATGCTTTCTTTAGTTCTGGCCAATATCATCCCTTATCTGGTTACTATACTTATAGCTCAACCAATTCATAAAAACAAAACCTGAATGCCTCATCCCTTTGCTTGAAGGCCTCTGACTGTTTTCCTACTGTTCTTGACAGTTGAAGGACCTTCACCTAACCCTAGAGATACGAGGATCTAACCTCTGATCATCTGTCTCTCCAGATCACTGTTCCCACATCATCACTTGCCCCTACACTTTGGCATTCCACCCACTGCATGCAGTTTCTGCAAAGGGCATATTCCTCTGATCTCCCAATCTCCTAGCCTCCATCTCTTCCCTTCCCTTTTTCTTTCCCAGGGGAGTGGGGGCACTGCTTGGGAGTCTGGGGTCACTCCTGGCTAAGCAGGGCAAGGAAGACCTGACCATTCAGTGTCCAGGTCTGGTGGGTCACCTGCTGGGTCACCAGGATCACACTTAGTGGTGACAGACATCAAACTCAGGGTCCTGAGCAGCAAGGTATGTGATCAAGTCCTTTAAGCTATCTCCCCAGCTTCTATCTGGACCCTTTTCATCCTCTTATCCTGGTGACCATCTCTGTATTTCAGTCCTTGCTTTTCGTTTAGAGCTTTCCCGGACCGTTTGTTCAAGATGGTTTAAGCACTTTTCTTGATGCTTCCATACTAGTTAAGAGCCCACGTAAACTTTCATAATATTAACAATATATTACCCTTGTTTAAGTGCAGACTATATTCTTTGTTGAGCAGCTTGGGTCCACCATGTTAAGGTAGAAAGAAATTATATTTAGATGCTAAAAGAGATTACTTCTGAGCTCCTACTCAGATTGTGGATGATTTTTATTTTCTTGCCATAGCTCAATAAAGGACCTTGAATGCAAAAAAAAATCTTAAAAATTAAGTACAATAAATCATAGTGCTCAAAATACTTTTAAAAACTCTGTACAACTTGAAAATAACTTTAATTCTAAAAATAAAACCTCAGTTATCCTTCTACTCCACTGTTAGAAAATGCCTCCTCCCACTTTTAAATCCTCTCCCTGACCAGCTACAATCACACCCCACAATCTACTCCTCGGAATGGTTCAGGCTGTATCTCCTGGACACCTTCTTCGAACACCCCTCACTTTGTGTATCTCTCTAAGGGCATCTCCTGGGCAGGGACCCTCCAAATTGTGTGAGGTGAGTCGGACTCTGCCTTGGCCCTTTTCGTTACAATATTCCTCTCTAAAAGGATTAAATGCACCATCTTCTTTATATCCTACCAGGAGAATAAGGGAGAATTCCCATTAATATGCACTTAGCAGGGATTAGGAAATAACCAATCAAAACTGTCAAAATGTTTAAAAACAACTCACTTCCAAAAAAAGCAAAAATACATATGTAACCACTTTACAATTAGCATGTTTTTTTCTCTTTATAACCACGAGCTTTCTGTAAAGGGCTAACGTGTCATATTCATACTTTGTCACTTAAGACAAATATTATATTCTGGTTGAACATCTATCTGGCATTATTATGCCTTTAATTTCTGCCATTCTCTATCTATTAGAAAACTGTGGAAGGTTTCATGCTAAGTGGAAGTCAAGGAGCAGGCCTGAACTGTTCCTCAACCACAGAAGGGGCAATCTAATCCATTAACAGTCACATCAACAGAACCACCCACTTCCAACCTCAATACTGGTGAGCTGAGCACAAGAAAAGGCTAAATGTACTGCAGTGATTAGCATCAATTACCAAACCAGCTACCATCCCTTTCATCTTTGATTATCATTGACTAGCTAATGAATTTAAGATAAGCCAATAGTTTCATGGTCAAATATTTCAACCTGCAAGAGAGAAATGTAATACTCACACCCTAGAATTAATCAGGAAATACAAAGTCAAACATATAGCCATTAAAAGTTTGTGTCATTTTCATTTTCAAAGCAACTTTATTTGTAATGAGGTACTAATCCTAAATGATATCCAAGACCATCGAAGTATCGATTGATGTCTGAAAAGGTAAATAATTTATTTCTCTCCAAAAAAAAAAAAAAAATCCAGGGGGTCTATCAAAAGATAACTGCAACACTTAAAAAAAAAAAAGTAAGTGGGACTGTAGAGATAGTACAGTAGAATGGGTAGGGTGTTGGCTTTGCACACAGCCGATATGGGTTCAATCCCTAGCAGTTCATATGGTCCCCCAAGCACCACCAGTAGTAATTTCTGAGTGCAGAGTCAGGAGTAACCCCTGAGCATCAGCAAATGTGGCCCCAAAACTGAAAAAAAAAAAATTTTTTTTTTTTTAAGTAGGAGGTTGGAGCAATAGTACAGTTTGTCGGGCTCTGGCCTTGCACACAGCCAATTCAGGTTTAATCCCTGACCGCAGAGCCAGGAGTAAGGCCTGAGCACTGCCAGGTGTGACGCCAAAACAAAACAAAACAACAACAACCCAAAATAAATTAATACGCAAATAATAAGTTTAAACTTAAAAACATTTTTAAAGTAGTACATGTATTAGGAACTAAGAATGTGTCATGTGGTCCTTCATCAGCGACAAGTAATAAGGTTCTCCGTCTTTTCAAAATAAACGTACATATAAAACATATTTAAAAATTTTAAAAATTCACCATAAAGTTCCTTCTTGGAATTCCAGAGACCCTGAACAATCCTAGAAATTGTGACACTAATACTCTCTACGATACTGCCTACAAGAATTCAGGGGAAGTAAACAGAGCAGGTAAAGCAAGCTCACACGTCACTTGAACTCATGGGTCGACCATTTTTCTCTAGGTGCTAAACGGAAAGGAGTTCTCCAAGTTCACTTAGGTTTCGAAGAACATGTTAGAAAATTGTTAGGAAAATGTTACATAAGTTTCTCAGGCACCTTCAAGGGGAAGGGCCTGAACACACCTCTATTCACAGAGAGACCAGTTATTTGGCTAATATATAACCACATTCTGGGAAGCCACTTCACCAATACTATTTAAATAAAGACGATCCGGGCTATCGTCCAACATGCCACACTATTTCATTATGGAAAAGAGGATATGAGCATTGATAGTTAATTGATTACAGCTGCTCCTCATTATTAGCCCTGCCTTCACTCCTGGTAGGATTGTCACCACTCGAGAGAGCATGTTTTAATTTTTAGATCAAAACTACACTGCAGGGATGATTTTAGGTTTCGTAGGCCTAGAAAATTAGACTCCACACCAGTTTCATGATAATAGGAATGGAAGGGAAGAAAAGAGATGGGAAATAAGAAAATCCCAGAAATCATTTAAAGAAAGAAAGACAGTGCTAGAAGCCATCTGGGGCAGCTTGGGGCATTCTAGTTATCAAAAAAAACCCAAGCTGAGCTGTGGAGACCATGCCAACAAAAGACCTATTTAGAAAAGGTAAAACAGTTTAAATGCTAAACTAATAACAAGCAAAGTAAAGGAAATTCTAAAAGCTCCTTTTCAGCTTTGACTTTTCCTTCGCATTGCAATCTTCTCAAATTTTAGAAAAAATGTAATAAAATTCTGCTATCTGAAGAAAACCTGATACATACTTTTTAAGTAACAAAGTATTTAATATTTTTAAATAGCCAATTGTTTTGCCCATCTTACATTTATTATATATTTCTAAAATATTCTAAAACTTCAAACACCGATCATGACAAGTATAGGTCTGCTAAACAAGAATAAGGAATAAATGCAAACACTAATCTCTGGAGATTAAAGAAAAGTTATTTACTCAGTAGTTTGTACCTGGCTTTCTCTAAAACATTTCTCAGCTGATGAAGCTTAGTGTGGACTTCCCATCCACTGACATTACTTTAAAGGTGCCTCCAAATCATATCTACTGAGTGCCTGAGATATCAGATAGAAATATTCGGTAAATACCTTGTTACCCAACAGAGAAACCTATTAGAATCAAAGAAAATTCTTGGAATATCTGGTTCAAGATTAACTATCCCACATGATCTACTAAGTATTAGTTTTACTAATACTGATTAACAAACCCAATTAACAGCTTAAAGCTCACTTTATTTCAAGATGAAAATATTATAGTCCTACCACACTGACCACGTCTGAACACCCTGAAATGTTTATTCTTTCAAAATACCGAAGTTTCAAGGTTAACTTAAAATTCTGAGTGAGAATAAAGAGGAGACTCTAAAGATAGTTTTATATCATTTTTAGATACCTATTTAGGCTTTGGCCTCAAAGTTCACATAAAATCCTTAAAGACTGGGGGGGGGGGGGGGTAGAAAGTATAGAGAGCAGACAAGACAGTTCACTTAAAAATAAATGCTGTCTAAAAACACTACCATGCATACTGAATAGAAAAGAAATTCAGGAGAACGGCTTCTCCAAAGCTCCAACTTTCCCCATGAATAGACTTGGTACTTACTGTAATGCTCACCTGGTCTCCTGCCAAAACAAATATTTTAATGTAAAATTTAATAAATGGAACTAACGATATTATGTCTAATCTAAAATTCCATATTGTGTAAACTATTGATATTAACATAATTGAGTTTGTAAACAATCCATTTGTAGAAGCTAACCTTAGACATTGTATTGACCCAAAATATCTAGTGGGGCTCATCTGCAAAATGAAGCATCAATGCCTGGAATTCATTAAAAGTGTTACATGTTTAATTTCTCCTGCCCTACAGCTCCATTGTCTCGTAAAAATTTTCCTTTGATGTCCCCCACTAAAAGAATTAAAGGAATATTGTAATTGAAATGTCATCAATAATTCACAAGACCCTCCTCCACAGCAATACATCTGATGAAATATTAATTGAGCTCCACAGACTGACAGTCTGCAGAGGCGCACTTGCCTGTAATTTGAACCACGAGTCCTGATCTTGCTGTAGCTCAGACCTGCCAAGAAGGCAATTATCTGGATGGTCTTGCCCAATCCCATTTCGTCTCCCAGAATTCCTCCTGCCTGCTGGCAGTGCAATTCCCACAGCCACCTAACACCTGTCTGCTGGTACCTACGACAACAAACACCAACAAGAAAAAGAAAATGGCAAATGGTGGATAATACAGATCATAACAGAAAGCACTTATGAATTAATCAGTTAGCTAGGTTCTAGTACCAGTCAGAGAAACATGCCGGATGTGTGTTTTACATGAGTATTATATTTATAAAGTCATACATTTTTGATCACCTAGGCAGAAAAATCACAAATTTTTCTTTACAGAACATTAACACATTTCTAATTAGGCTGATATATGGGATAATTAGAGACTATTTAATCTCTCTTTTTAACATTAGAAATAGCGTGGTTAAAAAAAGAAATAGCGTGGTAAATAAGCATAAACTTATCTTTCATTCAATATCTTTGAGAAAAAATATTTTAAGTGAAGTTACAATTTTTTCTATAAGAAAATAAAATTTGCTTTCCAATCGAAGCAGTATTCAAGAAAACAAGAGAACACCATAATTTATAGCATATACTATTGAAATATCAGTTGGCAATCATGTTATTTTTATAGGAAATATTAAACTTTATGGCCATAAATAAATCTGAGGAATAAGGCTGCTTGCAAAATTAGTATATAACAGATGATCCAGTCAAATTACAAACAGAAGCAAAAAAGAACAATTTAAAGACCAACAAAATCTGTGTATTATTTTAATGCAGAATTCAAGTCAGTAACTATTACAGATTTTAAGAAAAGATTAGAGGGATCAGAAATTTAGTTAATGTGTATGTGTGGCCAAACACAGTAACAACTTTTATTCCTCTCTTAAAAAAAAAAAAAAAGAGAATACTCCATCAATGGCACACCTAATCTATAATCTAGAAATAAAGTTAAAACAACGAATTTTTTTAGCACTTTTTGAGTGAAAAAGTTAACATTGTGGACAGGAGGGAAAAAGTAATAAAATCTAAGCAAAATAACACTTGGATTTAACCAGAATGGAAGCTAGAGAACTAAAGAGCTCTCTACTTCCAAACGAAAGTACTTATGCTACTGTTCTGCCACCCCAAATTTTACTTTTTTGGTACACAGTTGCTACCTAACATCTCACTGTGGACTTCTGTTCTTGTTGAACCAGCTCTACTTCAGATTCTCTAAGCAAAAACGTTTCCCCCAGTATTCTGCACACCCATTCCGAAACTCTGACTCTAGCTATTGTCATTCTTATAAATCAAGAAGGGAAAACAATACAGGAAAATGCTGCTGCTTATCGTATTTGCTAATTATAATATACACAATGAATAGACACCCTAGAGAAGAGGATTAAAAATCAAAACACAATGAAGTCTAGTGTATGTATACAATGATTTAATTTGGGAAGAAAAACAAGTTTTCTTACCATTCAGTATGTAATGGGAGAATAATGGTAACCACTGAAGGAGCCCTCAACTGGGGAGGCACTGGGCCATGTGACTGAGATGCAGCTCACAAACACCCTTGTATGGAGATAATCAGCCCATTTTAAAGTTCGGAAATGAAGGCACAGAGGCAAATAACTTCCAGCAAAGCATGCCAAAAGTGAGACTGTTGGGGGAAAAATTAAAAGCCAGAAATAAAATGCAGAAATTCTCAATACCCTCAGCCAGCAGTACTCGAGAGGGTTTGGAACAAGGATACTCTGCTCCCTCGGGGACTTCTGGCAATACATACGGGTTTGAGTTGTGCCACTGAGAAAATACAATTGTCACTGAGAAGGTAAAGGTCAGAGACACGGCTCAATATGAACAATGCACAGGACAGTCCCTACAACAAACAAAAATATTGTTTGGCCCAAAATGTCCATTGTGCTGAGGATGGGAACCCTCGTTATTCTAAAGAGAGCTTTATACTATACTCATCTCAGCTGCAGAAAACAATATAGGCCAGAAAGCCCTCAAAAAATCTGCTATACATTCTGCATGTAACAGAATCACTAAACTCTAGTCAACTGACCTCCTTTTACTGAGGTAGAGAGCAGTTAACGAACCAGCTGCTCTGGGCAGACCAGGGTCCCAAACCTCACGGCTATCATTCCAACCTACCATTACGCTACATAGCCTCTGTCCAATATGGGCCCAACACTTCTCTTTGTTTCAAGCCAATCAACCTGAAGTGGGAGGAAGCATGGAGAGGAGCAATGGGAAATCATAAAGGGACCAAGAAATGGTGCTCAGTCTGGGATCCCAGAGGGAGTTTGGGAAGGGAGTTAGGACACTTGGATTCGGTGACCCAGGAGTGGCGATTAATAGCTCCACATTTACATCCCCAGTGATGATCAAGCAGCACAGGATTGTATGTTTATAAGATGATTAAACCAAAGAAATGAAACACCAGAGGAAAAATATATACTAGACAGCCTGTTGGTCACAACACTGTGCAGACAACCCCCACTTCAACACTTCACAAAGATTGGCTAAAGGCAGTTCTTTCCTTCTATCAAAGGTCTCAAACTGCATATTGCGGGATGAAGACCCAAGAGTTTGGGATCTGGTTCTAAGCAGTGCCTCTAACTGACTTAAGTCTTAAGGCTGTAATTTTCTAACAATGAACACTGTGGGACAATGATATATTTTAAGTGAAAGCAGGTTACAGGATTCAGTTTTCAGAACCTTTGAAGAGCATATAAAAATTACTCTTCAGGGAAATTTAAAGATTTTTACAAACTATTGTACAATAGTAAATAAATTACAAATACTGCTTTCCCCATGAGACTGAAACATCACAAAATAACCACAGATAATTGGTAGATCTTGGCATGACCACACTAACCAAGATTGCATTTGCAAGTACGGCAAAAAGTAAGGTCAAAAGATTGAAGCTTGTCATTTGATTGCTAAATTATATAGATGAATGCATTTGCTGGGCAAACTTTCAAAACAGAATCTGAAACGTTAAACATGATCTTGCAGAAAACAGCACTTAAATGGATAATTGTATCTTCTGCCTCCCTTGTGTATAACTATGCCCTGTTAATTTAATTCCGCAGAGTGTGGTAATATATATAAAGACATATATATGTATGTCTGAAATTAAATTGGTCTGGCTAAAACTTAATCTTAACAGAAAAATGGAGCCATCAGTCCTACTAATATTTTTTGATACAACAGATGGAATTTTATATATTTAAAGTTGTGTTTTAAGCGATGAAAACAACAAAATGTGTAATTAAGATGAACTAAAACAAACATGTATTCACATTAACTACTATAGTAAATAATAATGAATACATTCACTGAGTCCTATATACTCTCGGTAAACAAAGTCTGGTTCTTGTAACTGGGAAACTTCTTTACTAGAAAAATTACACTTATACAAAAATGCACATTCAAGTTGACTCTTGAGGATATTTGCCAAATCACTTACTATGCATGTAGAAGTATCCTGTCTTTGTTAAATCAATTTAACCTATAATTTGGGTATTTACTTTTGCTAGCACAACACTATACTCTTTGGTCTATTCCTTAATAAGCAATCACTTTAGAGAAGATGAAAAGGGTCGCCTATAACATCTTTATTTACCTCCCCATTGTTAATTTCCAGTTTGGGGAAGTAATAAACTAAAAAGCCTCCTCTCTGGGCTATTAAATGATTTGTCAGCTGAAGTTACTAGAGAGTCAAGTTTGAACTTGTCCAGAGTTTTCCTGTTCAGTTATGGCAATCCAGTGAAGACTTTAAATAAAATTCCAGTCAAATCTTTAAGATTCAACTCTCCTGGATGTTCACTGGACTAAAGCAACTGATCCCCACTTTCTTTGTCCCGTCCCCTCTAGGGACAAAAAATAAATAAGTAAATAAAACTGTAAGTAAAGCTCTCTGGGAAGAAATGTTAAATGCATGCCATTTTCGTAGCAGAGATCTTGCAAAATTTGACGACGTGGCTAACAGCTGATTCTGTGAAAGTGATTAAATGTACACCACTGAAAAATAAGCTTACTTCCTACACTCAACTTACCAAGTCACGAGGCAAGAGATAGAAAGAAGCTACTTAATGCTTTAACTTCTCTTGTGCATTGAAGAAGACTTCCTAAAGTACCTTGTTAAGTAAAGCTCAAAAGAGATTCAAGTGAAAATGTGCCTTCGTGTTTACGAACATCGTGGGTGAAAACCTGGCCACACAGGCTTGAGGCAATGCACGTAACATTCTGAGAGTCCGGTCAGCTGGATGTGCTACATTTTACACATGAAACAGCCTCAAATAGCAACTTAATCCTAAAGGTGTGTGCCTGGATCTTCTCTTCTGACACAAGAACAACATCTACATAAAATATTTAGATGCACATTTGGTCAACTCAAAAGCGTTATACCCTTAGGTGCAGTATAAAACAACAAAAAATAATCCCAACAGTTTTTTCTTTCCACAGAGAAGTAAAAAGCCTCTCTCTAAATTGATTTTAATGTACAACTCCTGCTAAATTAATCTGGTTAAGGAAGAGGAGGTTCGGTCCCTTAAAATTACTAAGAACAAAAAAATAATTCGACATAGATGGCTTTTTAAAATGTGTTGCTTTTGGTCTGTTGAGACAGGTCTATATAGATTCATCAGTTTACAAACATACCCAAAGCACACTTTAGTCAATTTATTATCATCTAATTTTAATGAACAGCATGTGGCTAAAACTTCATTTGACGGTATCTGTATTTGCAATAAATTGCTGCAAGTACCTTAAGGGCCCACAGGTAACTACTGTGTAATTCTTAAAATATTCATTTGTACACAATGGCTTGATGACAGAGATAAAGGAAAGAACACATGGCACGTACTTAAAAAGCTTTTTGAACAGAAAACCTGGCATTTTAAAACCTTCATCAAATTCAGCATCACTTTCTTCAAAATCATCTTCAAGCTTCGGAGACTTCTCTTTGTCCTGCAGTCTCAGTTTATTCCATCTCCTACCACAGAAATAGAAATTATATTTCCATTATTTTGGTTACAGGACAGATTAAAATAAATAGTTCTGTAGAATGCAAAAGAAAACATACGGGTAAATTAGAATTGTCTTTTGGCTTTCTGGTGCCATCATATTACAAAACACTAATATCTTTAAAAAAAATTCTTTTCCTTCCTTCTCAATTCAATTCTTATTTGAGTTATTATAGCTGCTCTACAAATAATTTCTGTAAGGTCCCATTTCATTATCAAAACTGCTTGTTCCTCTTCTGGTATACCCTGAAGGAAAATTTCTCTGCTAGTTCCTAAGATATATGAACTTAATTCTAGAGAACAGTCAGTGGAAATTTCAATATAACTAAATATCTCCTAAATGGTAATATAACCCCAAAAAGTGGAGGGGGGAGGTCTTACTTAAAATTACTAGTTCTGGACTAAAAATTATAGTGATAACGAGAAACAACAAAGCATCTTCAACATAAATTCGAGGTCAAAATTGCTATATACTAGATTCACAGGTTGGTTATTTCATCATCAGGTGTCGATGATATCACAGGGGGTGTGGCCTGTGCGAAGTGATGAGGCTGAGTTTGATTCCTGACACCTCTCCATGTGCTGAGTACGATCCCTGCAGTGCTGCCTGTTTGTACTCCCATACAAAAATGTGTGCAACACCCAGCTGTCCCACCAACAGCAAGAGGGTAAAGGGAATGGGAAAAAAAAAACCCATATATATATATATATATATATATATATATACACACACACATATATATACACACACTTATGATACTTAGGAAATATATATATACACATATATACACTTATACTTAAAAAACTAAGTTCACAAAATAAATTTTAAGTCATAACTTTAGCGATATAATGCCTCTCCTCAACTAAGTAAGTGGACATTTGTATTCTGGAAGAATGTATAAGAGAAGAAATATCTGACAGTTTGAGCAAGCACCATAAACAGGAAGTATGACCCCTAGTTAACACACATGAGCACCGTAGTGACCTCCACCCCCACCCCTAGGCAAGCACCATGACTGTAACTCAGGTGCCTCAGCTAAGAGCGTGACCCCCGGCAACCACATGAGCAAGCAGCACAGCTAAAGGAGCGAAAACATCACGAGCAGATGTGCGACCTCCAGGCACCACAGCTGGCGACTGCAACATCAACACTGACGAAGAAGGAAAGCGGGAGGAGGTCATGAAAAACAAACAAGCAAATGTCGAAAGATCTGAAATTCTGGCAACAGCCAAGACCATGGGGAAGGAGCAGCCACTGAACAAGGTGAATTCTACTGTTATAACCATAATGGACACTGATAACAGAAGTGGAAAAAGAAATCAATTGCCTCGCATTCTATTCACTTGCAAAATAACAAGATTCGATCATGCCCAGCATTATCATCTACAACACTTTAAATTTCACTAAATGGTAAAAATGGAATAAAGCAGTAATACAAGAAAATGCTTTATGGCAATAAACTCATAGGAAGGGGATGCAAACAGCAACCCACGTAAGAAGGCATTTATCTGCTACTGATCATGCAAGAACAAGAAGGAACGTGTGTAGGAGGGAACACTCGAAGTCACTGGTTTCAGAAGTTGGGCATCGCAAGGTCATCAGCATTTTCCACACAGGAGACTCACATATTCGACCGAGCGTGCTGACAGGTGATGAAAAGACCTCCTGTCGACCCAGCCTGTCAACCTCCACACCGGGCAATTCCCCCCAGCATCACTCTGCACCCACAGAGTTCGGGTTTCCTCTCCCCGCTTCCTCCCACCCTCTTCAAACGCACAGGCCCATCAAGTCACCACAGAGCCATCCGGCACCCGGGAAACCGCATCCCTCCCAGGCCTGCCACTTCGCAAGGGAAGACGGAACAAGCCAAACATTTATACAGGCTGGCGAAAGAATGACTAAAGGTGGTGGGGAGAGATCGTTGTTGCCTGCAACCATTTATATCACTGTGAAGACAAATCGCCCCAGAAGAATCATAGACGCGTATTAAAGGCCGAAAACGCCAGGGTTCTCAAACCACAGGCGCATGCCGCTGGCTCGGGCTAAGAAACGCTTGCGCTCTCATCTACAAAGCAGCCGACCCCCAGTGGTCTGCCGGCAGAACAGATCTGCCCACCCAGCCAGCGGCCACTGAAGCAGAGCCGCTCCAAACGCAGGTGGGCGAGGAGTGGAACATGGCACAGGAGGGAAGGGGGGAGGCAGAGAGAGCCAGAGCCCTCCCTCCAGCCTGAGTCTGAAGAAAGGGGTCTCTCCCCTACTAGATGCATCACGGCTTTTCTAAGTTGCTCGCCGTCCAAATGCTGAACCTGAACCTGGCAGGAGAGAGATGTGTCCCGCCAGCAGACGCCGTAAAGGAAGGGCTTGTGCTGTGAATTAAACTAGTTTGGACATATGGAGTTAAGTACAAGCCAAAACACAAAAGTCAGACCCAGAGAGCCAAGCGAGTTAAACCCTCCATAAGGAACCTCTGAGTGTTCTCATCTGTGGGGGTGTGGGGGGTAGGGGTGGGGGAGACAGCAAATATGTTACTGGGTCAAGTTAGGGGAGGCCTAGCGAGGCATCAGTGCCAAGCACTCAATTGTTATACTATTAGGTATTGTCCTGTCTACTTCCCAAGAACCATACATAACCATACATAACATAGGTTCTAGAGCTCTGTTCACTTGCAGAGGAACAAACAGAGTTCTGGGGCAGTCCAACCTGCATGCAATGCTGAGGGGCGTTTCCATACTGGACAGAGCTGGCCAAACATGGCAAGTTTAAACAAAAGCTGTATTTGATCCCATGAATGCTCAGTAAGTGATCATAAATGGGACTACCAGGAAAAAGGATCACTACGTCTAGGGATATCTAGCCAACAACCTACTGGGGCATCTCATTTAAAATTCTAAACAGATATGAGCAACTGACTTAACAAAACTGCTATGAAGCATGGGGCCTCTTTTATATAAGAGTAACAAAAACGTAGATACAGAATGACTTAAAATTATTTGGGGGTGGTCAAAACTAAGAGGGGGGCCCAACACATCAGAGATTCCCCCAGATTTTAAATGGCCCCCTGTATCTTAATCCCGTCAATCGGTAAGCTGGAGATATGATCTGAAGAACAGAAGGAGGGAGTCAAGAACTCCACGTTTCAATGTCTTCTAATGCTTTGGTGGGGGGAAGAAAAGCAACTTGTTCCATGTTTTCTATCCTCTTGTTTGGGAAAAAAAAAAAATCCGCAAATGTCATAGTCACAGCTGCAACCACATAAAACCAAGTGGGCCTGGTGTTCGCCGGCACCGCTGCCAGCTCCTCGCACGGCTGCCATCCCCAGCCCGCCGTCAGCTCCGCTGGCAGCCACTTAGAAGGGAACGCGGCAATAAACATAAACTTCCCATCCCGAGCAGAGGCAGGGGGGAAGCGCGCCCTGGCTTCCCCACCCTCGTGCAGGAACGAGAACGGGGCCCAGGCTGCAGGGCCTGGGGCGAATCCTGCCTTAATGATCTGTCACGAGCAACTTGGACCCAGGGCCCAAGTGCCACGCCGCCACACGACATAACCAGGTCAACCGCAACGGGAACAATACTTCCGTCGGCGCTAGGCCGCTGGGCACTGTGGGAAGGAAACCCCAAGAGCACACCTGAGAGTGGATGCTGCATCTGCAACTTCTGTTGCAGAGGACAACTTCCAGAATTCCAAGGTCGCTCCCGAGAAGAGAGCAGAAGAGACACAGCTCGCTGCCACTGTGCTGTCCACAACCGTCATCTCCTGTTCTGCTGCTAAGTGTCCTTCCCATCCTTACCCCCACGCCCACACCAGATGGCCAGAGGAGCAAACCTGCCCTGTTCAGCCCAAATGAGCCCTCCTAACGTTCAGGTGCCAGCCTGAGTCCCTTGGGCACACTTGGTGCTCCTACTGGAATGTGTATCAAGTCTTAGCATCTTTCGAAGGCCCTTCCTCTGTCAAAGTGGGAGCCACTTTGGGGCAGACTGTCCTGGTCATTTCTACCTCCCTAGAGACTATTCTAGTGACCCACCTCTCACAGACAATGTAAACTGAATGAAGTGAATACAAGAATGAGCGAAAAGTTTACGACTGGGCTAGGGACAAAGGGAGGCATGGAACAAAGAGGCATGGCTTGAAAATGATGAATGATGAAACGAGCTGACACATGCCACAACAGATGAGAGAATCAAGAAGTCGTGGCATATATGCACAGTGAAATATTGCAATTCAGCCATAAGAAAAGATGGAGTCTTGTCACTTGTGACAACAGGGAAGGAAGCAGATGTGTCATGCCAAGTCAAGTCAGAAAGAAAAAGACAAGTACTGGCTGGTTTCACTCATATATGGATATAAAGAAACAAGGTGAAGGTATAGACAAACACAAAACCAACCCAAGACTAACCCTTGGGGGCTGTCCCTGGTACGGAGGTAACAGCAGAGGGGGACAGGGTACAACACATGGAGAGGAGTCCAAAGACTACTGGGGCTGTGATCTTTTTGTGGTGGATGTTATATGGTGATTTACTTATCAAGGTAAAGGTAAAGGTAAAGGCCCTCCCGTTGATCGTCGATTTGCTCGAGCGGGCCCAGTAACGTCTCCATTGGAGACTTTGTTGTTACTGTGTTTGGCATATCGAATACTCTCGGTAGCTTGCCAGGCTCTCCGAGTACTTATCAAGAGGGGTGAAAAGCACTTCTGAAACACAACGATATGAACCAACCAACGTTACCCCCCTAAACAACAAAAGATCAAAGTGGAAAACAGATTCACAAAGTATCCTGTTCCACTGCATGTACAGCTGACCTAAGACTGCTTTTCCTACCCCACAGCTATGAATTTACTGCACTATTCCTAGAGAGATTCACCACATTAGACGTTATAGGAAGCAGAAAACTGCTTTACTAATATATATATTTATATATGTATATATATGTATAAAGTATTGCCAAGAGACTAAACACAAAAATTAAAATTAAGTAATTTTAGCCAACTGCAGGATACATGTGCATTTAAAAAACTTACAAGTAATTGGGCCAGGGAGGTAGTACAGTGGATGAAGTGTTAGCCTTGCATGCAACTGACCCGACTTCAATTCCTAGCATCCCCTGTGGTCCCCTAAGCCCACCTGGAATGATCACTGAGCAAAGCTGAGTATGGCTCAGAAACAACAACGAATTACAGATGTCTAAACGCCTCTTGCAATCTGGCAGGCAGGAGTTCAATTCAATCTTCCCATCATCATGTTACATCATGTTAAAAATAAATCATTTGTCATTTATTATCAAGTCTATTATCAGAAACCACTACGGTCAGCACCCCTACACATCCAGGATGCAAGGAGTATGGAAACAAAGCCTTGCAGGGCTGGACAGAGGGATCAGGAATGCTGACCTTAGAGCAGATTGGACTGTAAGGAACCAAAGGCTCACCTGGACCCACCCAAACTCAGAGCCAATGAGCAAGCTAGGAAGACTCAAGAACTTCCCCTGGGTAGATGTCTAGTGCCCCCTAGTGTGCTTAGGAGAGAAGGAACTTTTTTTTTTTTGAGAAGGAACTTTTTATTTCTCCCCTAAATATTGGTTGATAAGGTACTTGATCAGATTCACGTATTAGATCACTAAATGGAACGTTAATCATACTAATAATAAATATGAAAAGTAGAAAAACATCAACAAGACTAAGTTTTTAACAGGTAATGATGTGGCTATGCATACTAACATCAATTGTTAAACTACCTGTTACTTGGGAAAGAGGCTGTCTTCTTTTTTTTTTAATTTTTATTAGTGAAACACCATTGGTACAGTTGTAGACTTACAAATTTTTGTGCTTGGGTTTCAATTATACAATGATCGAGTACCCATCCCTCCACCAGTGGGAGGCTGTCTTTTCATGTGCATCACCACTTACTGAGTGCCTGACCTATGCCAAAAAACTTTGATGTTTTTGTAATCTGCATAGGGATCTTTTTTTATTTTTTGTGGCTTTTTGGGTCACACCCCCAGTAATACTAAGGGGTTACTCCTGGCTCTGCACTCAGGAATTACTACTGGCAGTTCTCAGGGGATTAAATGGGATGCTGGGGATCGAACCCTGGTCGGCCTCATGCAAAGCAAATACCCTACCTGTTACACAATCTCTGCAGTCCCTGCGGAGGGCTTTTGAAGATGATGCTATGAAGCCCATCTTACAGGTGAGGAGACATCAAAGACCTCACAGCCACTGAGGATGACTGCCATTCTGATCGCATGCACTGTGATTTCTAATTTTTATCATGTACCACCTCCATTAGAATGTCTCCAAGGCTCACACCTTGCTTCAGAGACTCGGAAATAAGTCTCAAAAGAGATCAACTAGCCAAAAACATTTCTCAGATACCTGTTCCTGCCTGAGACCTCAAGAGTGATCTCGGGAGGGGGATGGGCCAGCTCCCGCCCTACCAAAGTCCGGGCAGCCGCACCCACACCCCAAAGCTGCCACCAAGCTTCTGGTTGGACTGCCCAATTAAATACTCTGGATTTTCTTGAGTGACATCTCCAAACTCTGCAACACTGACATCTGAGTTGGATGGGACATAACACAGATTGGATGGGACACTGGATGGGACATTGGATGGGACACCAGATTGAATGGGACACAACACAGAATCCAACCAATCCCAACTAATAGAAACATTGAGCTGGAGCAATAGTACAGCAGATAGGGCGTTTGCCTTGCACATGGCCGACCCGGGTTTGATTCCCAGCATCCCATATGGTTCCCCGAGCACCACAGGAGTAATTCCTGAGTGCAGAGCCAGGAGTAACCACTGAGCATCGCTGGGTGCTTGCAAAAAAGCAAACAAACAAATAACTTAATAGAAACATTAACACAGAAGCCTTAACTTGTAAGAACAGTTTAGTAAACTCTCAGATAAGGGCTTAAATATCTCCACGGTAAGATACAACGATTTTCACAAATTTTCTTCTATGGAAATGTTTTTTGATCATTCTATAACACGGCAGTAGGGAGTTTACCTTGTGCACGGCCAACCCAAAGACCCGAGTTCAATTCCTCTGCCCCTCTCAGAGAGCCCAGCAAGCTACCAAGAGTATCTCGACCGCACGGTAAAACCTGGCAAGCTACCCCTGACATATTCGATATGCCAAACACAGTAACAACAAGTCTCACAATGGAGATGCCTGGGACCGCTCAAGCAAATGGATGAACAATGGGAGGACAGTGACACTGACAGTAACTGTTAGCCATTTAGTGGTAACAAGCGACATAAAATAAATTACTGTGGGCTTACTATGGGGGCAGTCTTGAGGGGTCGTAGGGGAAAATGGAGACAATGGTGTAGGGAAGGTGACAATGGTGGTGAGACTGGTGTTGGAATATTGAATGCCTGGGACAAAACATCACGAACAACTTGGTATGCCACTGTGTTTAAATAAAGTGGGGAAAAGACGGCGGGAAAAGTGTCTCCTAGCTCTGGGTCCTCCACACATGAAGATTATCTATACATCCAAACTAAACATATAATTTTTAAATTTAGAGTCAGGAAAAAAATTCTAAGTAACAGAACAGCAGTTGGGCTGAGCACACTTGTTTTTAAGTATCTTATATTTTATATGCATTAATCCCTTCCCCACAGAGCAAGTAAAGCCTCACTCTTCACTAGATACCCACCGAGTTTTTTCACATAAAAATCTGCTAAGCAAGGCAGAGAGATTTTTTTAAGACAGCCTGGAAGGCGGCTGCCTTGCACATGACCGACCCGGGTTCAATTCCTGGCATCCCAGGAGGTCGGTCCCCCAAGCATCACCAGGAGTAACTGATAAGAATCACTGGGTGTAGCCCCACCCCACCCCACATTTTAATTTTTAATTAAAAAAAAAAAACAGTTAAGCAGTTAACTCCAGATAATTCTGAAATTCAAAACTGATCTCACTCTGTCTTCGTGTGTACAACGTCAGGGCCACCAAGCCTAAGAAGGGCTGCGTGGTACGACCACGAGGGGAAAGCCACACAGCGCATGTTAAATCACCTCAATAAAGAGAGACAGCGCGAGTTCCGGGTCATTCTCCACTTATTGCAATATCCATGAAAGAAATTCTACAAGAGAAGCACAATGAGTACAATTTGATTTTTTTAAAAACATATTCAAGGCACCAAGCTGGGTATTTAATACAGTTTGCATTTCTGTAGTGCGATCGGTTTTCTTTTTTTTTAATTCAGACAGCTAAGAATCCCTAACAGATTAGTCTAATTTGCTAAATTGAGATACTCAGTGTTTTACTTTTCTTATCTGCCTTTTTATGGTCTATCTGGGTGGACTTAATTGGCACATCTGAGCAGATGAAATACCCTCAGTTAGGAGTCCAGATCTCACAGAGTAAATTAAGACTGATGCAGACAATTATACACTGGAGCTGAGAAGGAGAGGTGTGTGTGCGGGGCACAAAGCGGAATCAGTCTTCATTTGTGTCTTGGCTTCGTCACTTAAACGAAGCCAAGACGCTAAGAAGACTCCTTAAGGGAGGAACTTTTTCTTCTCTCTTTAAAATACAGATTCCTGGAAGAAAGAAAAATAAAAAGCATAGGTTTAATTTCTGAGAAAGAAATGAAACTCTCTGGAAACGACCAATAAGAATGATTTTCAACTGATTACAGTTAGGTAACAATTTAGGCTTCTGGACCAAATCAAGACTAAACTTTCATTAAATTCAGATTTGGAGGGATCAAGAGGATTTAGTGCTTAAAAAAAGATAGAGGGAAAAAAAAAAAAAAGATAGAGGGTTGGAGCAACAGTACATAGGGTAGAGTGTTTGCCCTGCACTTGGCCAACTTGGAGTCAATCCCCGGCATCCCTGAGCACCACCAGAAGTAATTCCTGAGTGCAGAGCCCAGAGTATCTCCTGAATATTGCCGGGTGGCACTGTAGCATTGTCCTCCTGTTGATTCATCAATTTGCTCGAGCGGGCACCAGTAACGTCTCCATTGTGAGACTTGTTGTTACTATTTTTGGCATATCAACTACACCACAGGTAGCTTGCCAGGCTTGGCTGTGCGGGCGGGATACTCTCAGTAGCTTGCCAGGCTCTCCGAGAGGGGCGGAGAAATAGAACCCGGGTCTGCTGTGTGCAAGGCAAACGCCCTACCAGCTGTGCTATCATTCCAGCCTGGTTATGGCCCCAAAACAAAATCCCCCAAGAAAATGTAATTTTTAAAAAATTAAATACAATTTTAAAAAGGTTTAAGTAAAATTAAAATCTACGTGGTAATTTTGCCTTTACCTAAACAGAGCCTAAAGGTGCTCAATTCCCACCCAGCTGGAAGATAAATCGGGGCCAATTCCAATGCAGAGACTATCTTTTGGGGCCAACTTTGGGCAGATGGCAAGAAAGGGGCTCCGTGAAGACAATACAATGGAGACAGAGAAGCTGGTAGGGTGATCTAAGTGGGCATGCCCCTCAGCAGGGTTTCAGGCAAGTAACAAGAATCCCACCCCTTACTCCCCCCCCCCCCCCCCCCAACAAGCAATGTTGGTCCTTACCAACAGAGAAAACGGTGACAGGTCAGGATTCTGAGTCCAGATGGAATCAGCAGCCAAGACTCACCTGACCCAAATCACCTCCTACTGGTGGGTCAGTTACCTGAGCTCAGGCTCCTTCCTCCTAGGAAAAATTTATCTGGCCAACCACCCTGAAAAAAATTACCCCATACCACACCCAGAAGTCTCCCATTTTAAGTGAACCAATGGAAAGGGCCCTCTAATTGGACCCAAGGCTGCTACCAGACCTCCCACCCCATCATTCCAGTGCCCCACGGCAGAGTATTGCCCACTTTGAGAGTGGACAGGATTTTTTTTTTATTTTATTGAATCACCGTGAGATAGTTACAAGCTTTCGTGTTTGGGTTACAATCACACAATGATCAAACACCCATTCCTCTACCAGTGCACATTCCCCACCACCAATATCCCCAGTATACCCCCCCTTTCCCACCCTCCCTCTGCCTCCATGGCAGACATGATTCCCCATAATCTCTCTCTATTTTTGGGCATTATGGTCTGCAATACAGACCCTGAGAGTTAACATGTTTAGTCCTTTATCTACTTTCTGCACACATCTCCCATCCCGACCGATTCCTCCAGCCATCTTTTCCTTAGTGATCCCTTCTCTATTCCAGCTGCCTTCTCCCCTTTGCTCATGAGGCAGGCTTCCAGCTATGGAGTGATCTATCTGTCCCATTTATCTACTGTCCTTAGGTGTCAGACTGATGTTATGTTGTTTTATACTCCACAAATGAGTGCAGTCCTTCTATGTCGTGGACAGGATTTAAAGCAATGACAGCAGTAAGTGAAGCACTGTCAAGAGGCAGGCATCCGGTAACACTGTCAGGCAGCCCCTGTTACTGACAGCACCTCACTCAGAACATACAGCACTCCCACCGTACACACACACACACACACACACACACACACACACACACACACACCACACACTTCAAAGATTTTCCCCATATCTATCCTATTGGCTTGACCTCGCTCAAGCATCTGAAGATGCTGAACCCCTTCAAGAACTACACATATCCATAGTTAAAAACCCCAAGCCAGGATCCAGCTCACCACTGACAGCAGAGACCTAAATGTTCCATGGGAGACAATATAAAGCCAGCAAATTTTCCCAGCTGATGATGAAGCCAAGCAAAGTATTAGGAAACATCCTCTAAGATTTACACAGCAAATGGACTCATCAACCCTTCTTTATTCAGTTACTAAAGCACAATAAAACAATAAAATGGAGCTGAGGAGAAAATTTTTTTCACTCAAACATATATTACAGTTCCATCTGCAACTATAATAGGAAGTGACTGTGGATTCAGATTATACCGGACCATGAGGCAATCTATTCCCATCCATATCATCCTTGCCTGACTTTCTAGACTTGCCAAAATCTTCCACAATCCTTCTCCAACATCCAGATAGATCCCTGGCTTAGGTCTTTAACTTGGTTTGAGGCCAGGGTGGTTAAGGCAGTGATGTGCTGATTCTGGGCACCACCTTGTGGTCACATCTGGACATTGCTCATTTCACCAAATTTCTCAATTGGAAGGATACTAACATTGACACAACCTTCTTTCAACTTTCAAATGCCACCACTGAAGGATAGCTTTGTGGCAAGTTGATCAACTTGAAAGAGTCACACAATGGTGTTTGAATAAAGTGCTTTTACAGCCCAATATAATTATTATAACAACTGAGAGACACGTGAACAAAGACCGGAAAAAAATACAGAAAATTAACAAAAATAAATAAAGACAAGTAGTTTTCTCCCATCTTAGAAAATACCACATTTTTATAATAAAAACCCAGGAAATCAGAAATGCTACAAGTGGAAGACAAAAGACCGAACATGATGGCCTCTCGGGATCTGCACTGTAAACCATAATGCCCCAAAGTAGAGCGAAAAGTAAGAAGGAAAGAGCCTGCCCAAGAGGCAGGGGGTCGGGAATGGAGTGGGGGTTGTGGGACATTACTGGGGACAATGGTGGTGGGAAAACCACACTGGTGGAGGGATGGGTGTTCAATCACTGTATGACTGAAACTCAATCATGAAAGCTTTGTAACTGTATCTCATGGTGATCCAATAAAAAAAATTAAATTAAATAACAAGAATAATAAAATACAAACGGATGAAGAAGAGGCTTCAAACCAACTGGAGAAGCAGCACCTGGGCTGTGTGGGGCACACAGCACTTTAGAGAAATGACATGCAAGCTTAACCTACCAAAATCAATACCGTGTCCGGAAGGAAAACAACATATAAAATACACCATGGAGTTCCCAAATCCGGCTGCATCAGACCCACCTAGGAAAGCTTTTAAAATGTACTGCCTGGTAGCCCTGGCTAGACTTCCTGAATCAGCATCTCCAAGTGCCAGGCTCCCGGGTGACTGGAGAACCAGCCTGCGGACTGGGCAGTTTGGCTTCACCTTCTGTTCAACACCTAGGAAACACCGGTTGTCAGGTGACCAGCTCAAATATGGATGAAACATGCAAAAGGCACAGGTTAGGGACGTGTCAGAAAGACTCCGCTAACCCAACGGTGCCAGAAGCAGAACACGGAAGCGCATCCCTCTCACTCAGGATATAACACCCAAAGCAGTGCTGGCTGCCACAGGGGACGGGAAGGAGAGTTGGTGGCACTGCCCAAGCCATATCTCAAGGTTCAGCAAGTAGCTGAAGCAAACTGTCTCCCCACATTGTCATCAACCCTCAGGTTGGACGGGACTACTGAACCGTGACACTTTCTCCCGAAGAACCCACAGGAACGAAACTGAAAATGGTGCAACTCCCCACCCCCAGCTTCCCCTGCAGTACGCACTGCAGCTAAGATATGTGCGCACTAAGGCCAGGAGCGCAAACTCCAGTGAACACATGTGTGAGCATCGCAGCGACCCTGGCAAGCACGACCACCAGGCTGCATTGCGAGCGAGCACTGCTACTACAGGGAGGTGAGCTCCTGTGAGCCCTGTGGCCCTGTGGGTGAGCACCCCCCACCCTCAGCCACCTCCAGTGAGCATGGGTAGGAACACCAACATGAAAGAAGTGTGAACCCCGGCGAGTGCCTCAGTGCAGTATCTGAACACCACAATCCTACATGCATCTCTTGGGGAATTCCCCCCCAGCCAAGCCTGCGTGCAAGCGCAGGTCGTCATAACAACAACAGAGGGAAAGGAAGGTAGGGAGGGGAAGAAATAAGCTGCTAAATGGGGGACTTATGTTCATAAGTTAAGTAAAATTAATGTTTTGGGTGCAGAGAGACAGTACAGTAGGTTAGACATGTGCTTGGCATGCAGCTGACCTGGGGTTGATCCCCAACACCCGTGCACTGCCAGGAGTAATCCCTGGACACAGAAGAGCCGGGAGTAAGCTCTGAGCACCACCAGGTGTGGCCCCACAAAACAAAATAAATTAATTAAAATGTCTTATAAGATCTACCAATGTGAGGAATAAAAGCCAACCGAATCTTCTGAAAAGCTATTCTGCTCTCTGGTATGTTATCAGAGGTATGAAAATCAGGACACGGGGCCAGAGCGATAGCACAGCTGGTAGGGCATTTGCCTTGCACGCAGCCAACCCGGGTTTGATTCTCAGCATCCCATATGGTCCCCCAACACCGCCAGAAGTAATTCCCGAGTGCATGAGCCAGGAGTAACCCCTATGCATCGCTGGGTGTGACCCAAAAAGCAAAAAGAAGAAAAGAAAGAAAATCAGAACGTCTCTGAGGAGACAATCCCCAAACAAAGTGTGTGTGTGTGTGTGGAGGGGGGGGGGGGGTGCGGGCAGGAGGTGGTAAGCTGTGCAGGAGGTGAGCTGGAGGTGGAAGAGAACCTTAGGTCATTGGTGGAGGGTCACTGATACTGGTGACAGATTTGGAATTCGAATACCACATACCCTATACTCTATTATCAACAGCTTTGTAAACCACAGTGAGTAAATTTAAAATAAAATTTCTAAGCAATAAATTAAACTGGGGCCAGAGCTATAGAACAATAGGTTGGGCACCTGCTTTACACACAGATGCAGGTTCAATCCTTGGCATCCCATACAGGCACCACAGCCCTGACAGGAGCAATCCCTGAGCTCCGATGGCTGTGATCCAAAAACCGAAATAGTGAATTAATTAAGATGTAGGAAAGGCCGTCATTTTCATTTTTAAAACTGCAAAAACTAATTTGAGGTTAGATGTTGGGACCCAGTTCCAGAAGAGAGTAAACTAGAATAAAGGCCTGCTTGGTAACTCCCACTGAGCACCAGCTAAAGCAAAGACACTGAAGCCTAGGTGAGAGTCCTGAATGAAAAGAACTCTCCCTGGTTGAGAAAACAGAGAGGATGGATGGATGTCTAGAGTAGCTTGCGTGCATTTCCAAGGGATCCAATGAATATTACAGGCCGGAGCAACAATATATCGGGGAGGGCTCTTGCCTCATACACGGCCAACCCAGGTTCGATCCCTCGCATCCCATATGGTCCCCTGAGCACCACCAGGACTAATTTCTGAGTGTAGAACCAGGAGTAACCCCTGAGCACTGTGGGGCGTGAGCCAAAAAGACAAAAAAGAAAAGAGCATTATAATGAACAAGGTCACAAAAAGGAGCTATTGTAAACTGTAACCAATATATATCAAAGTTCAACAAAAGACATCTAGCCTGGGTCCATACTCCTGAGTTCTACACTCATTAAGAAAAATGCATTTTCTATGCTATAAACTTTATGGCTTTATGCTAATCGTCAAATCTTTGCTAAGAGATCCTAAACATCATTTCCTTCACCTCAAGGAGTAACACTGAAAGTTCAATACAACTACAAAGATCAATAAGAAGAAACAAATATAAAGAATGACACTGCTGAATCTGGAAACAACCCGAGTGCCCGAGAACAGATGACACGTTAAAGAAACTTTGGTACATCTACACAATGGAATACTATGCAGCTGTTAGGAAAGATAAAAATCATGAAATTTGCTTATAAGTGGATGGTCATGGAGAATATTCTGCTAAGTGAAACAAGTCAGAAAGAGAAGGACAGACACAGAATGACTGCACTCATTTGTGGAATATAAAATAACATGAGACTGACACCCAAGGACAGTAGACACAAGGGCCAGGAATATTGCTCCATAGTTGGAAGCCTGTCTCATGAGCTGGCGGAGAAGGCAAGTAGAATAGAGAAGGGATCACTAAGACAATGACGGCTGGAGGAATCGTTTGGGATGGGAGATGTCTGCTGAAAGTAGATAAAGGACCGAACATGATGGCCTCTCAGTATCTGTATTGCAAACCATAATACCCAGAAGTAGAGAGAGAATATGGGGGAAATTGTTTGCCATAGAGGCAGGGAAAGGGTTGGGATGGGCAGGGGGGGACACTGGGGACATTGGTGGTAGAAAATGTTCACTGGTGGAGAGATGGGTGTTCGATCTTTGTATGACTGAAACTCAAACATGAAAGCTTTGCAACTGTATCTCACGGTGATTCAATCAAAAAAATTTTTTTTTAAAAATATAAAAAGTGACAGTGCTAAAATGTTGTCTCTCTTCTTCTCAGTCCTTAGCAATGTATTTTCTTTTAATATTCCCAAATCCAAAGAGAATCAAAGAAGATGAGATGCACACATTTCGACATGGTATATCTGCAGTTTAACACTCTCAAAACCACAGTTATAAAATTTTAAGCACTATAAAATTTTGGTGGTAATTAGTGTTATTGATATTTCTGAAACTCACTGGAGATTTTACTATGACTTTAGCAAAAAAAAAAAAACTATCATCTTATGATATAGCTTTGGAAATAACAAATTGTTTTACAATCTTAACATTATTAAGAAAAACTTAATGACATGAAATTAAACCAAATTCTTATTTAAAATTTAATCAAAATTACTCTTGATCAAAATACTGATCTATTTAAAATATATTTAATATTGACAGAATTTAATGAGAAGACTATATTGCTCCATTTGCAATCAATATGCTGAGATGAACATCTATTAATTCTCTTCGGTAGTTAAAGACTGACACTGCTGATTGTTCAAGAGTATTGAGCAAAATACCCTCGAAGCAACTTTACAGATATTACATGTGGGGGGGAACCTTTAAAATCGAAGTGGGAAAAGACATACTGAAGCTAGCTTGTATTAAAATCTAAGGTTAAGATTCCATGTAGGCATTGCAGCACTCAAGACCGAGACTGCCATCACAGGTCCTCAAATTAGTCATTAAAAGGATTGGGGCCAGAGCACTAGTACAGTGGGTAGGGCATTTGCCTTGCATGCGGTCAACCCGGGTTCAATCCTCAACATCCCATACGGTCCCCCCAGCACTGCTAGGAGTAAATCCTGAGTGCAGAGCCAGGAGTAAGGCCTGTGCATTGCAAAAAGCCAACAACAACAACATAAAAGGACTTTGCCACATCTACTTGTAAAAGGCCACGGCTGTCTGTCTGTGGCAGGCAGGGGTGGGTCACCAGCAGTTTTCAATCAGAAAACAGCATCAAGTTCCCTCACAAAGGTCAGTTGTAAGCTACAAGAAACACAAAAATGGGCAAAAATTTCCCAAATGAATTTATTCAACACATGCCTTGTTTTATTTCCTTACTTGGTGTCTGGGGTTGAACCCGGGACCTCATGCATGCAAAGCACATGGCTATATCTGAGCTATATCCCTGGCCCCGAACGCCTCTTTTCTCTGGGGTATCCTGGCGTACTGAGAAAGCTAAGGGATGTGGCCCAAGATACAGCTCGGCACTCTGTGGGACCCTGGACAAAGCTGCAGTGTACATAGCCACTTTTTCCCTTGGTTCACATAAAATGTGCAGCAACGCACAGGGTACTTGGGACAGTCGGGTCTTCACCATCCCTTTAGCTTATCTGCCTCATCTACTGCCAGAGCTGTGGAAGTAAGAGCCACAGTCAGTCTGGAGCATCAAGCATGAGCTTGAAAACCAACAATATATCGTGCATACACAAAGCACACTTCCAGCTAGACAAGAACACTTCCAGGTTCTGACGTGGTGGCTGACAAGGTGATTTCACGAGTAAAAACAGCACAACTCTCAGCCCTTAAGTTCTGTAAATGGCTTTCCTGCTTCAAAACAATCAAAAAATGACAAAGCCCCCAGTGGTCACCCCGGCAGCCAATCTTCCCCCTTCTCCCGTCCTGCTGCAGGACCACCAATCATCTCCATCCTCCGTGTGCCCCTCGTGCCAGTCTCTCCCCTTCCTCCCAGACCTGAAGAAGTCCCCAGGAGGTCTCGGAAGCTGCCTCACGTGGGGTCAAGTCTCTGAGGACGCAGGGGCTCTGTGGCTTCTAACAGGCGAAGGCTTCAGGGAACTGAACTCTAAGAAAAACAGGCCCTAATACATATACACCTGCACCTGGACCTATCTGGGAACAAAGCCGATGCCGAAGAAAAGAAGCCGCGCAATCTGCTTACCGTCTCTGAAAACTGACCTTAACCGCTGCTTAAAGTACTCTTCGTCTCCATCATCCCGGCATCTCATCACCTTCCGGCCACGTGCTGCTGCTCCTCCACCCGTGACTTCGGCTTCATCTTCGGAGCTCGGGAAAAAGTCATCATCAATCTCCTGCACTGTGATTTTCTTTGGCCGTTTCCTGCTCTTGACTGCAGGCCTGGGCTCACAGCCGGTACCTTCTGACAGCCTGGCCCCTGCTCGCTCTTCTTCCTCCTCCTCTTCCTCCTCCTCCACCTCCTCCTCCGAGGGCAAGTACTCAGACTCTTCCCCCTCGGAATCTCCCTCTGCCTTCAACTTTCCATCGCACTCCGGAGGCTTCTTTCCCCTCGGCAAGGCCAGGTTCCCTTGGAGCCGAAGGGCCCTCCTCTGCAGTTTCCGGAGATGCTTTTTCAGACGCGCGTCCGTTTTGGAGAGCGCCTGGCTTCCTTTCTTTGGTGTGGTCTCGCCGAGGGCTGAGCTCGGCTCAGACCTGACCGAGGTCTGTGCTTTTTTAGCCACTCTCCGAGCACTGGCTTGCTTCTTTCTTTCAAAAGACAGTTTTGCCTGATCCGCCAAATATTTCTCAAAGCCTGACTCTTCGTCGAGCATGAGTTTCCTAGGCTTTTTCTCCGGTTTCTGAGGGATCTGGGTACCAAAAGGTGTCATCTGGCCGGTGCGGATCAGCTCTTCCCACGCAGTCTCCTGAACAGGCATGAGCATGCTGCCCAGGGAGGAGGGCCCTGGCTCTGAAAAAAGAACCACACGGCAGCAGGCATTAGTCTCTCAGTACCCAACTAAGAACAAAGCTGCTATAAGCACTCTGGGACATGGCCTTGGTACTGCAAATAGTGTTTTGAGTTCAGCGGTCTGTATTCAAGCCAGTCCATTTTAGCTATTACAGTAAGTAAGCAATGACATGGCTTGATGGTTATAATTTCTATTTTCCTGAAGACTAATGAACTAAAAGACATTTTCTTACTGACTTTCTTTTTTTTAAAAAAAAAGAGGGGGGATCGTCCCCAAGAGTGCCCTGAAGCCTGGGGACCACCCCCAAGAGTGCTCTGAAGCATCTGGTGAGGATGCTCTGCCCAGGAGTACAGGTCCGAGGTAAACTGTGCTGAAAACTTGGACCTGGCGATGCTGTGCTGGGAAGGGAAGATGGGGGGGTGAGGGGTGACACTCATCAGACTGTGGTGCTCACACACCTGGCACAGGCTGCATTGCTCACAGAGGCTGGTGCTCCTCTCACTGAGGAGTCGAACCACGTGTGCACCTGTGATTACATGACACTGAGTGTCCATGCGCATCCTGATCGTAGCCCGCACTACACGGTGGGTCACTGTGCTACTCACCAGGGGTCCCATCTCTTTGCTACAGTGCTCATATGCATTCCTGGTCGTGAAGGCAAAACCACCTGTGGCACCAGAGATTAGTTACACAGCTGAGCTGCCAGGATCATGCTTAGTACACGGGGTTGCACAGGGGATCCAATTTACAACCTTGTGCTTGCAGATCAGGCTTTCTGAGATACGGGGTTAGCCCCCTGTGCTGGCAATTTTTAATCATAAATTTTACTAAGGAAGCAATTCTGTCAAAAGATGGCACATTATAGATAAACAAACAGAAACAAGTGTGTTACCCATGAGAAATATGGCATATCTTAGCAGCAGAAAATATCGGCCTCATGAACAGACAGAGTCAGTTCTCAAAAACATTTCTCAAGTGGCAGAGCACTTAGCCTGTGTGTGTGAGACACTGGAACTGGTCACCCAGGGACCCCTGAGTAATGCTTTGTGTAGTTCCCACAGTAACAATAACAAAATGCACAAATACTTTTCCTATGACCTCAACTTTTTTTTTATAATAACCATTGTATTTTATCAAATAAACTTCTGAAGGTAGTAAAAAATATTTGCTTGAAGAACTTAAATGCTAACAAGTATCTATTGCAAGTAGTAAAGGAGAAGTTACTAACAACTTAAAAACAAAATCGTGCTCGCTTCGGCAGCACATATACTAAAATTGGAACGATACAGAGAAGATTAGCATGGCCCCTGCGCAAGGATGACACGCAAATTCGTGAAGCGTTCCATATTTTTTTGTATAACCGAAACCCAAGCACAAAAATTTGTAAGTCTATAACTGTACCTCATGGTGTTTCACTAATAAAAAAAGAAAAAAAGAAAAAGAGAAAAAAGAAACACACAAACTCTCTCAGAGTCATAGATAGTTTGACAAGAAAATACGCATGCATTTTTCACAGTTTTCCAAGAGACATACAATGGCATTTGTATTGTATGGCCACTGTATAATCTAAATGAATATGACTGTTCATTCACTCCATAAATGTTGACTAATGATGATGGGCTTTCAAAATGTAATTGAACGAAGATGTTAGACATCTTCCTGAAATTAACCACACAAAAATGCTAAGATTACTAATTTATTAAATATAATAATAAATGTGAGCAAGCAGCCTCTAGCAGATGAAGTTAAAATTTTATTACCATTCTCTTAAAAGCCCCACATGGCTTTAAAAAATTTTTTGGTTCTGCATGCAGGCAGAAAAAATAGAACTTTCATATATCTGTCTTGACACTAAGTTCAAAACAATAAATTTTGTGGAGGTCATGCCCACATCAATCAGCTTAATCAATGGCTGAATAAATAGCAGTACTCCTACATTTAAAAAAAAAATGCATTTTCTGGAACACTGCGACAAGTCTGAAGAGATGCTTTCTACTGATTAGAGGCATGAAGCATCAATCAAGAACCCAGAGAAACTGGTTCCAGCACTCACCTTCGTCCTCTATTTCCATACTGGCATGATCCATTTCAACCCTGACCTCTGCACCACCAAGGATGGCCTGCAGACGTTTTTGTTTTGCTGTGATCTTCTTTAATTGTTGTTCCTTAAAGGCAATTTTTGAATACAGAAAATGAGAAATGATAAGTATAAATTACAAAATCTATTAATTCTATGAAATTCCATACTATTATTACTGTAGAGGAAACCTTACTTGAGTACTTATTATTACAGTGGAGTACCTTGTCTGACTGGTCAATACTGTTGTTTCTGTGCTGAGCACTTCAGTTCAGACGTTCTGACTCTCCACTGACTTACTTGGGCGGGAAACTGCTCTACTTAAGTTCCCCATCACACACCTGCCCATTACACATCCCTAAACTTCTCTACACTCTGAGGTATAAGAATTTTTAAAAAAGCACAAAAGTTCAAACAGCTGAAAAGTGCAAACACCTTTGACAATCCACCATAATTATGACTGCTCTTTATAGTATTTGTCCAGTCACAAACTCTGTGAAGGAAATTGCTTTCCAATGTATCATTTCCCCACACACCCACCCCAGACTCCTCTTTGATTCCTTCTTCTCTCCTGAGCTCATAAACACAGTCATTCTTAACATTAATAAATTTGGCCTGGGGTATGTGATTCTTCTTCTCAAGGTCATGAATATTTAAACGATATGAGCAGGGGGGAGGGAAATTTCTGAATACAAATGCCATGCGGTGATCACTTTCATTGTCTCTTAGAACAAAATCTTTTTCTTTTAGTAAAATCTCATTCACAACAGCTTTTCTCTCTAGTCTTACTTCTATTTGAATAAAGCAAAAAAGAAAAAAAAAACAAAAAAGAAAAAAGTAGCAATGCCTGAATCAGACTAGTACCTCAATGACCCCAAATTTGTTCCTTTCTGTTCCTTAATCTCAGCAGCCCAGGAACCCGGATCAGAGAGTCTCACACATTCATTCATGAGCTCCAATGAGAAGCCAGAGTTGTGACAGGGGAGACCCTGGCAGCCTCCAGCCACAGCTAGCTCTGACCTTTGGAATGCTGTTCTGGAGTTAAGTTGAGAGAAGGTGGAACGGTAAAGACAACGGACTGAGAAATGGAAAACAAGAGGAGACACCGAATCTTTTCAAGCCCCTATCTCCTAGAACTTAAATAAACAATTGTAAGGATTCTACTGCTGCAACAAATCAACTGTAAGCACAAGGACGTAAGTTAGTCTTGTTAGCAGAAATAAAATGATCAAAACTTGCCACTACCATCTATTGCACTGTACCATCATAAAGTGTACATAAGTCTAAAGAGTCGGAAGCTTGAAAAATAGAAAACAATGTGCTAAGTAACACCCTTTACCCTTAAGCTCTACAAGCCTAAGTGCAGATCCAGTTGGCATGCTTGAGTGAACATTATAATACAAAGGCCAGACCCCAGAGAAGTGCGCACAAAGACTGTGTGCGAGCTGACAGCGGTACTGTCATGAGTGCACACAATCAGTGCAAGAAGGAAAAATAGGAACGCTCACACAAAGCAAGGAGATGATGGAGTGAGAGGCCAATTAACCAACTAGAAGTCCAGGCAGGGTAAAAGAGAGCAAAGCGGAGACACCAGGTACCTGAGTGAGGAGACAGGCAACGGCTAAGGGGAACTTATTCTCTGATATGTACACGTGTGTATGTGTGGGAAAATATGCATATAATACTAAGAGTTTTAAAAGAGAAAGTTCAAGGGAAATTACTGGAAAATTATAGAACTCTAAATTTCTATCATAAGTATATATTTTTTCACATTTCCAAAGGGTGACAAAGACTTCCTAAATATTAATTTAGCCTAAATGATGACTCTACCAAAAATCCAATATTTAATGTGTTATTTGGATTCACCTTATTATACTTCTGTCGTTTTACAGAATCTAGTTTCCTGTTGATGTCTCTGTTGGTGGCAGCTTGTGGGCTAAGTTGTTCAATGATTTTATTGATTTGCCTTAGGGATGTTGTACATGACCTGAAAAATAAAATAAAATGCCAAATAAATAAATGAATGAATGAAAAAGAAAAGAAAATTTCCACTGAAAGTATTTTTATAGGCTAGCTTATGAACTAAAACATGAAAAAAAAATTATGCCAGAATACATTTTCTTTTTAGCCACAAACAGAACTTGAAGAGATGTTATAAGTTTAAGATCACTGCTAATGTTCTTTTCTTTTCCCCTGTTGTTGGAATGGAAAAGGGGGTGTCTCCCAAACATTACTGTGGGGTGGAAGTGGAGGGAGGGAGGTCAAAGGGCCACGCCCAGCAGCCTGATGGCAGTTCAATGCAAGGACCCTTAGTGCCAGGGACCACCAAGGCTACACCAAATGGTGCTCGGGGGCCTCCAAAGTATACCCGAAGATGCTTGGGGGGCAATGCAGTGCCAGGATCAAACTAGGTGCACCTTAAATCCCCATGCTATCGCCCCAGCTCCTAGTTTTTCAATTATTTGGCTGATTCAAGTCCCCTTTGTAAGCCAATACCCTCAGTATACTGACACTACACTGTCCACTTTAAATAAGATACTGTGCCAAAATAATGTGTTTTTTATGTCTTTTTATGGAGGGGGGGAAAAAACACAGACCTCGTTATTATCTTTTTTAAAGGATGATAGATTTTTCCAGATACTATCCGCCCCTAAAGTGCATAATCTTCCCCACTATCCCCTTTATCAAGAACTCTAACACAGGTTCTTAAAGCCCATCGTGAAAGTCCCCTACAATTTGGAAAAATATTAAAAGTGCATGAACATTTTTTTTTTCGTAAAAGCCAGACATCTGTGATAGCATCCGTCTTTCACGTGATGGGTACACTCATTTGCTGTAGTATTACACTTGAAGTGTGAGGGTGAGGGAAAAAAAATGGTTTCAAAAAAAAAACCATTCCTACAGCAAACACCAGAGAACCAGAGCTCTCAACTTTCAATACATGTGGGTAACTGGCTATCCTTATTCTCTGTAGAGAAATGCAAGTCTAGTTACTGATGGCACAAGGCTATGGGGCCATGATGGTCCTGCCAAGGGACTCTACCACATTCTGCTCTGTGAGCAGTAGACACACTTACAAGATGACATGGGAAGGTGTGCTCCTGACAAGAAGTCCCAATCTGCACACCTGAGGAGCAAACTACAAATAGATGAGAACACCTGCTACCCGATACATCAAAGAAGACACCAGAAAACTGCTAGCAGAAACATGGAGCTCCAGAAACAGCCGCTACCTATACAACAGCTTCAGCCCTAGGCCCAGAGTGCCTGCCACTGCCTCCCCATCCACCCCCATGAGACTACCTATGCACACTCAGTCCTTTCCTTCTATTCTTGCTTGCCTGACATGGCCAATGGCAGCCCCGCACCCTGGAGCTCTCACATGAGCCTGGCTTCCCCTACGCCACCAATGGGCATCGCTCAGCTGAGCCCGGGTCTGCTTTCAAATACACACGCGAAAACTCCAAGGACGTGCAGCTGAAGGAACTGCATCCTTCTAAGATTCAAAGTGGGAGCGAATTATAAAGGAAAAGCAGGAAGCTGATTCATCATTAGTTTTAGAAATGCGTATGTGGAAAGCCACTCACAAGTGTTGGGACCTAGTGTTGGGACCAGGGTCTGGAAAGAAACTACAGGAAGAGAAATGGGTGAGGGGGCGGATGTGTTGCTGGGAACTCAAGTATAACACAGAACTTTGGCACATTCTGCCAAGTGTCCACAGGTTTCTCGCGTGGCAATTCTCTCCTGGATGTTACCACAATAAACCTATGAGCTGAACTCGGACCCGACTACCCTGTACGATACTGGGGGGGGGGGGGGGGGGGGGGGAGTTGGGGTTCAAACACAAAGTCCAGGAGTCCTCACAGATCCCCATCCCAGGAGTTCTCCTGAATTTCCGCATCCCGAAGCTCTCTCCTGGCAGACTTTCTCCACCAGAGGCAGACACGAAGCCTGAGGCCAAAGCCAGGATGGCACACACTCACGTGAGGTCATCCAGGATGGAGCGGTACTCCTTCTCTGCATCAGCAAGCTGTGCTGCGCGGCCGGCCTCGTGGATGGCGCTGTCCACCTGCCGCAGCACCCCTTGCTCCAGCACATCTTGGTCGTAGACGTCCACCCCCAAGCCCTGAAGCTCAAGGGCCTGCGCACTGGGCTCCACCGCCTGGATCTGATGCCTGTCGATGTGCAACAGGGCCAGCCCTCTTCTCGGACCCTCGGATGAATGCCCCTCCAGGGCAGTGGATGGCTCACTGGCAGAGGAACAGGAGGGACCGCTGTCCCCCATCTCCTCAGGGCCATTGTCTTCTGGCTTAATGGTCATTTCTTCATTATCATTGACAGGCTGACCCTGTAAGCAGTCTCGCTCCTCTGCTTGACTTGACTGGAAGTCTCTCTCATTTGGCATCCTCTATGGACTATCTAAAAGCAAAAAGAGAAAATAAATAAATAAATAATAAATAAATGCAAAAAGAAATTTCAAGAATTCTTTTGGGTACACAGAATTGATAAGGATACAGTTCCTTAAGCATCTATCTTATAATTTATCATCGTAACTTCTCAAAGGCGCATGCAATAATTCTTCAAGCGATAGCACAGCGGGTAGGGCGTTCGCCTTACAAGCGGCCAACATGGCCGACCCGAGTTCGATTCCTCCACCCCTCTCGGAGAGCCCGGCAAGCTACCGAGAGTATTCGATATGCCAGACACAGTAACAACAAAGTCTCCAATGGAGACGTTACTGGGCCCGCTCGAGCAAATCGACGATCAACGGGAGGGCCTTTACCTTTACCTTTACATAAATCCAAGCTTCCAAGTTATTATTTTCTTTAAAAGGGCACAAAAACCATATACCTTCTTGAGTTCTGATAATAAAGTAGAAAAACTAATAAAGAGGACAACAAAGAGATTAAGGAAGAAGAGAAAGAGGAAGATGTTGACAAAATGCAGACATCTCAGTAAGCCAGCTCATAGAGCTGGCATTGAAAATCCCCCAAATCACCTGAAGTCATTTGACAGTTGTTTTCTAGGCACCATCTTTGCTGCATTATGATGTAAATGATTTCTCTTACAGAGTTAAGATCAACTGTAACACCTAGATCCAGTGACTGTAAGGCAGGTGCACTGAATCTTGCCCCAAGACTCTCAACTAGAGATAGTAACATCATTCAATCAGAATTTGAGAAAGATTCGTCTCAAAAACAACTCTATTTCAATATATATTATCTTACCCATCATGTTGGGGGGGGGGGAAGAAAGAAAATTAAAATCTTGATCCTGTCTGGATAAGAAAACCCTACCTTCTGACTGCATTCATTTATGGTATATAAAAAATATATATAGTAGAAGAAGAATATCCGTGGCCAGGGAAAGCAGGGGCTAGGAGGACTGGTCAATGGTTGGAAGTAACCACAAGTGTGTGGGGGGCTGAGGGTAGGTAAGACAGAGAAGAGATCAGCATGACAACAATAGCTGGGAACGATCACACTGGACAAGATCTGAGGTGAGAAGTAGGTAAAGGGATATTCTTGATAAGCTTTCAGTATCAATATTGCAGACCACAATGGCTGAAAGGGGGGGGAGGAGAGAGAGAGAGAGAGAGAGAGAGAGAGAGAGAGAGAGAGAGAGAGAGAGAGAGAGGAAAATGGCTGCCATATAGAGGCAGGCAGGGGGTGGGGGTGGGGGTGGGCGGTGATGGGAGGGAACCTGGGGACCCGGATGCTGGGAACGTAAACTGGTGGAGGGGTGTTGGAATACTGTATGACTGAAATCCAATCACGAGCAGCTTTGTAAGGTATGTCTCACAGTGACTCGATTAAAAAGTTTAAAAAAAAAAAAGGAAACCCTTTTCTTTTACCTATTGCTGGTAAGAACATAAATTAACAAAACTCTTTTGGACTGCACATTAGCAGCATCTGTCAAGGCATAAAACATACATGACCTTAAAAATTAAATTAAAATAAAACACACATGACCTTTGTACAGCAATTCTAGTTCTCAGCATTTATTCACCACAAATATTTACATGTGCACAAAAATATTTACTGTAGTATTTTTCTTAGTTTAATACAGATGTTAAGTATTTTCAGTAGTACTGGTATAAAAGCCATGTAAAATGAAAAAGAAGCCACATCGCATGGATACATTTATTTTGATGAAAATGTCTCTGCAGGCTAGAGTGATAGCACAGCAGGTAGGGCGTTTGCCTTGCATGTGGCCGACCCGGGTTCGAATCCCAGCATCCCATATGGTCCCCTGAGCACTGCCAGTAGAAACTTCTGAGTGCAGAGCCAGGTGTTTTGGTGGGTGTGACCCAAAAAAGAAAAAAAAAAGTCTCTGCATCTATGTGTATGGAATGTATTCAAAATGATCTACAAATTACTTAATGCACTAAAAAAGCAACCAAGAGACAGCTGCACTTTTTGTTTAACTGTGAATACACTAATTCTTCTTTCAGAACTGAAACTTTATTTCTAGGCAATAACCATGAGTTTCACTAATAGTCCCACTTATTCCTCTTAAATAAAAAGATCCCAGCTTCCAAGCACTGGGATACAGAACCAGGAACTTACCTTCAGCCTACCCTGATGCTTTAATTTCCAATGAAACCCTTCAATAACAGTGAGACAGGTCTGCAGAAGAGGCATAGAGAGGTCACACAGACACAGGAGAAGGGACAAAGTACCTGGCACACAGGAAATAGGTACCAGTTAACATTTGAGCACCTGGCCCAGATGTTGCTGTGCGGGAGAAGATCACTATATACTGAGAGGAAGTAAAGTAAGAAAGGAGTCTAAGATATGAAAAAGTCGGGTCCAGATTCTAGTTTCTTCCATGGGAGGTCAAAACCCTATTCAGGGTCACATAACTAAACGTGAGAGGCAGAAAAATCTTGGCAACAGTAAAAACTTTCTGAAGGGGCAAAACTAAAACTCAATCGCATAATGAATCCATGATGTTTCTGGCATTCTTCAGGTAGGAAGGGAACAGAGGTGAAGGAAGTTTAAGTAGCCCATCTCTAGACCACTGAGTCACTGATTAAATCAGTCAAACACTATTCTCAGCAAAGAAGTCGATGGGGGAGCGGGGAGCTGAGCTGGTGAAGATGCTGTGTTCGGCACACGGCACGAAATCCAAATCTGAGCTCAGGAGGACCGTCAAGACAAGTGGCCCTAGCAGTAGCACAAACAGTCCAGGGGATACCCAGAGAGAGATCATTTCAGACAGAAGTGAGCACTGGGAATGTTAGACATGAAGAAAGTTCTTCCTCTGGAGGACCTTCTTATTTTTTAGGTACTCTGTCACTAACTTGTCTCTATTTTCAACAGAAAACAGGAAGTACTCTGGCTCCTATTTCAAACCGGCTGAAATCTAACAATTCTGTTATCGTTTTCTCAAATTTGACTGAATTTCTTATGTGCATATCTTTTTGTAGATAAAATGAGTATCAATTCAACCAAAACATGAAGTAATAATATTGCAGTACAAACACAAGGTGAAAAGAATACTGTCTGTCAGGTGGGGAGAGAGCCTTAAGGGCTGGAGAGCATGAGGGAGCCCAGGAGTCCATCCCCGCCACCGCACGGTCCCCCAGCACCTGTGGGGATCATCCGCGAGCAATGAACTAGGAGGAGCTCACAAGCACTGTTGAGTGTAATCCCAGCCCTCCCCCAACCCAAAAAATGACGTTTGGAGAAAACTGCTAATTAAAAAAAGAAGAAAGAATAAATGGTTACACAGGGAAAATGATAACACCAATCCACATAAGCAAACTAGAATGGGTCCAGTAGACTCGAAAATTAGCCGGTCACTGGTTAGCTTAGTAAAAGAGATCCTAGGAGGGCAATGAGGACAAAAAACAACTTGTCCTACATTATGAAAGAGGAGGCCCAGAACGGCTCAGTGGTCACTGGTCTTGCAGGCAAAAGGCTGAGCATTCAAACCCCAACACTGCCACGTATGCTGAGAGCGATCCCCAGGACACATGTATGCAACCGCTGCATTCCAATAAAAAGGAAGGAACAGGAAGGTGGGTCGCTAGCTAAAATGCTGAAGTAATGATGGGTTGGGGAAGGAAAGTTAGGTCAAGAAAATCTATAAAATGTAAAAGCTGTAAGGGGAGTAGTCAGATGAAACTACACATTGCACAAGAGACAACAACAGGGGCAGACCGAGAGAAGTAAACTAACAGTGCAACATATCTTTCTGGCTGAAGGAAGACTCCTGACAGAACTTTACTTATAGGAGTGGAAGAGAAAGACAAAGGTGGCCCACAGAAAAAATATGCTGAAAAGCAGTTCCTGATGGAGAACCAAGTTGGGATGGGGGTTGAAAGGGATAGAGTCTGCACAAAAGTAGGAGAGGAAAAGCTGATGGGACAGACAGGTGAGAGGTGTGGAGGGCCAACGCAGGTGGCCCCAGCCCTCCAACAACACCCAAGTCTGCAGTTTCCTCCTGTGATCACTACAAGTCACTGTCACTGTCACTGTCCTCCCATTGTTCAAAAATTTGCTGGAGCGGGCCCAGTAATGTCTCCATTGTGAGACTTATTACTGTGTTTGGCATATCGAATACATCACGGGTAGCTTGCCAGGCTTTGCTGTGCGGGTGAGATACTTTCGGTAGCTTGCAGGGCTCTCTGAGAGGGGTGGAGGAATCGAACCTGGGTCGCCTGGGTCGGCTGCATGCAAGGCAAACGCCCTATCTGCTGTGCTATCGCCCCAGCCCAATCACTACAAGCACTGCAGGCAAATGCCATCCGGGAGGCTTTTAGAGCAAAAGAGCAAACGGACAAAAAGGCTGGGGGTGAAGATGTTGAGAAGAGCAGTTTAAGCAACTAAGTTCAGAGCTAAGCCAGGAAAATTAATAGAGAAAGTGAGCAAGACTAGAACTGGGGAAATCAGGAGAAAGAAAAAAAGTCAAGTTACTAGGGAAGTAACTGAGGGCAAGTCTATGAGAGTGAGAATCAGTAATTAAACGGCAACTCTAAGGTACCTGTCAGAAGGTAAAAAGAGTTCCAGAAATGAAAGAAATAAAATCATTCATTTCTTAAAATCATTTAAGAAATATTTGAGGGCAGGGGATTAGTACAGCAGGAAAGGCACTTGCTTTTAAGTCGCTGACCCAGGTCTGATTCCCAGTGTCACATATGGTCCCCCAAGTACTGCCAGGAGTGATCCCTGAGCACAGGGCCAGGAATAAGCCCGGAGCAACACAGGGTATGGCCCACCTCCCCATCCCACAAAAAAAAAAAAAAAAGTACTTGAATATCAGTTACACCAGGCAATGTACTAGTTTTAACTAGCTTTGCCCCCACATAGCTTAACAGTGTCTTGGAGGAAGGGATATAATTTCTTAATTTCATGAGTTTGTACACATACAAACAGTGCCAGGGGCACTGTGGAATGTGCTGTAAGAAGTACAGGATTCTTTACAACAAAAAGAGAGAAACCTAACAGATACTGTGGTGATGGATGTGTGAGGTCAGGGAGACCTCTGAAAAACTGAGTCAGTATCTGACTGAGAAAGTTAATCAGACCGAAAGCGCAGTAAATTTATTGAAAAGAAACAGCACAGATAAAAATAAAGATTGCTGGAGCACAGTGCGAAATCTTTACTTTCACATGGTAACCCAGTTATGAGCTGATACAGCTTCTTTCATTGTCTTGGAAGCATAAGCATTTGCGAAACAGTGTCTCCAACTGTTCTCTTTAAGCACTAGGGCATCTGTGACAAGAGGCCACCCCCACGTGGGGCTTTGGCTGCAGTTATGCAGAGCTGGGGGATGTCGACTGCATAGGTGAACACTGAAGGAAAAGCAGGCCTGGAAGAAAAAGAATTTGGATTTGATCCCAAGTGTTACAGGAACACAGACTGAACTGAGCCTGAAACAGGGCGATGATGGCATGACCCAATCTGATGCCCAAAGACCACTGGGATGACTACTGCATGGATCATGGAAAATTGGAAGAAAGAGTGGAGGACGATGGGAGACATAGGGGTGAATTAAAAGGCCATTCTGAACAGCATGACAGCAGTGAAGACGGATGATATGTGACAGGGGCACCGGTCCATAACAACGGCATCTGCATAAGACCTAGGAGGGCTGCTCCATCCTCCTTCCCAAAAGGCGAGTGCACCGAGTCAAGACCCAAAGCGCCGGCGGCCTCCAGTTACCCGCGAACAACACCTCCAGTTTTGCAATCGAGATGGGACAGGCCCGGGCTGACAATGCAGGCGTGGGGGTCCGACACAAAGCCTGGACGCCGGCGCTTCGTCGCTGGCCGGTGGCACCGAGCTGGACCGGCCCCCGACGGCCCAGGTGAGGACGCGTCCGTCGTCACTTCCGGCTGCAGGTGGGAGAGCGGAGCGGGCGCGCGCCCCGGCGAGGAGGGGACCGGCTCGGGGCCGCCCGCGCAGCTCCCCCGCCGCGGCCGCGGGATCGAGGCGGAGCCGTGGAAAGCCCGAGTGGAATCGGACACTCTGCGCCTGACGGACGTGCAGCCCGGCTGCCCGAACACTCACCCCAGGGCCGCGCGGCCGCCGGACGGAAACGCAGACTTCGCCGTCGCCAGCAGCCCTGGAACCCGAGCGGGCCGGCGCCACGGCGCATGCGCCCTCGGCCCGCCTAGGCACCACCCCCAGCCGTGACACCGACCCCGAGGCGGCGGGGAGGCCTCGCGCGCATGCGCCGCCGCTGTCACCGGCCCCGCCGGAGACCACGTGGGCCGAGGATAACGCCGCGGCCCCGCCTTGCTGCCCGCTGGGCGGAGGCGAATGTTAACACTGTCGGGGTGTTCTCCGGTTCCTTTGCCGCTGCAATAGGAGGGGAGGGGGGCGGAGGGGGGAGAGTAATTGCTTGCAATTAACGTTGAACTCCAATTAACGCTGAGCTCCAAAGAGAAAAGTAAGCGTGGGAAAGGAGCCGGTTTGCAAGTCCCTGATTTTTAGTAGCCTCTTGGTAATTTTGCAGGCTTGTGAGGGGTTTTCCTGGACTGCTCTCTCTCGCTCTCTCTCTCTCTCTCTTTCTCTCTCTCTCTCTCTCTTCCCCCGCCCCCACTCCCCGTCTCATAGTTCCTCTCATCTCTCCTCTCTCCTCTCCCTCTCCCTCCCTTCCCTCCCATCTCAACCCCCCCCCCCCCCCACCAACCAGCACCTTCTCTTAGTTTCTCTCTCCCTCACACCTCTCTTCCAGCAGGCTAGCAGGAAGCCAGTTGTTCCCTTCCATTAGTCTATTGTTGACTAATTTAGTCTATTATTGACTAATAAGGACACCCTTTCAGAGTATATTGAAATCCTAGTCCCCCTGGTACTAGGTCTTTACAGTCCCTGAAGACTTTTGCTTAAATTAAAATGAGGTCTTGAAGTTGGGTCATATTCAGCAAAACTGGTACCCTTAGAGACAAAGAGAAAGTGAAGACACAGTTAAGAAGAGAACGGTGCAGAAGAAATCAACCCTGCCAACACTTGATCTCCAACATCAGAGCTCTAAACAGTTCTTTAAGCCACCCAGTTTGTGGTTCTGTTATGACAGTCTGAGATACACCATTCATTCCTGAGCATGAGGGTATAATGGGAAGACTTGGGTGCAGAGGTGAATAACTGAATGAAGAGGACTACTTGACAGGAAAAATTACCAGCCCAAGGTCACTTAGCAGGAGGGAAGGGGGTGGGAAATAGACCCTCTGACCTCATTGATCTTTATTGTTTCATCTACTGATGTCTCTCATTGCTCTAAACCTACTGAAAGCTCAGGTCAAGCAAGCTAGCTAGTTTGATGCTTGTCAATGTATTATTTTTGGACATAAGGGAGGGGGGGCTTTGGGCATCAAAGCAAAATATGCATCATACCCCATATTACTAATTATCCTTTTAATAGCCCTTTAATTTAGAAAAGACATGATAGTCACTGTGAGTTCAGTAAAGCTTTGTAGATGAATTAATTAAAGGATCTACATCTCTATGCCAAAGTTTCTACTGACCTCTAGCCTGAGAATATTAAATATCACATTAGCATAAGTAATAAGACCAAATTAGTGATAATTAAAATTTTGATAATTAGTGTACCCACCTGAATACTCAGGAGCCCTTTTTTGCTCATATACGAGTGGGATTAGAGGCTGAGAAAAAAAGACCCTAAAGAGATTTCTCCCCAATTATGCCTTGTGAGGACCTAGTGAAATATTCCCGCTTGTTTATAAGCCACCCAGCATATGGTATTTTTTGAGCAGACCAGAATAAGACAGATATTCTTTTCTTTTGTACTACCCTGTTCTACCTACTTGCTTCATGATTTGGGACTCTTTCAAAACCTTTATTTTTTTTTCCCCAGAGATCTCATTACTACATTGCTTGATGTCTAGTGACTTGAACCCATGTATAGTTTGTTATATTTTCATGATTGTGTTAGCTGGACAGTAATCTACTTCATAAAAACAAATATTTGATGATAATTATACTCTGGTCTTTTATGTCCTCCCCAATGTTTAATATTATATGATATAGTATATCTAACAAATATAGAAACCTTACTATAAATGGAAAAATGAGGAAAATTATCTGCACCATTTTAAGATTCTTGCATTAAAATTTTTACATTTGGTATATTAAAACCTTTAATGTGAATATTGGGTTGGAGCAATAGCACAGCAGGTAGGGCATTTGTCTTGCACGCAGCCGACCCGTGTTTGATTCCTCTGTCTCTCTCGGAGAGCCCGGCAAGCTACTAAGAGTATCCCAACCGCACGGCAGAGCCTGGCAAGCTCCCTGTGGTGTACTCAAAATGCCAAAAACAGTAACAAGTCTCACAATGGAGACGTTACTGGTGCCCGCTTGAGCAAATCTATGAACAACTAGAGGACAATGCAGTCGTACTACTCATTGCAGACTTAGAGGTCTGGATGTCATCAAGACTTCTCTCTGTTCTTCCCTATATCCACTCAGTTCCAGAGCCTGTCTCCGCAGCTCACATACCTCTCCCACTCTGCATTCCCTGGCTTCAGAGGCCTGGGCTGTTGCACTCCAGCTCCTCACTACAGTATTGTCCTGTACCCAGGCATTTTGAATGCCTTTGCCAGAGGGATTTAGAATTAAATTGGCAACCAATTAAAAAAATCAATGTTAGATGTATGCTAAATGAATAATCAAATTATTGTTAAGTAATATGCAAACCCATATGATTTCATTGAAATATATATGCACATGGTTCCGTGTGTGTGGTAGGTGAGTATGAAGTGCCAGTGAAGAACCATCTCCTTACTTTTTTGGACTTCTACCACGGCATTCTGTGTCTTTATCTCACTTCATCTCATAGTTCTTACACTAAATTTTTCTCAAATTCCTCCTTGATTAATTTTGGACATTGTTTTATTTTTTCCTAATCTTTTAGAATTCGATTGGGGTTGGGGGGGTTAGGGGGAGGGATTGGTTATAGTTTTTAGGTCACACACACTTGACTCTCTCGGGTCACACCCGGCAGTGCTCAGGGGTTATTCCTGGCTCTGCGCTCAAGAATTACTCCTGGCAGTGCTCAGGGAACCATATGGGATACAGAGGATTGAACCTGGGTCAGCCATGTGCAAGGCAAATGCCCTACCTGCTGTGCTATAGCTTCAGCCCCGCACTTTCTTTTGACTCACCACTCAGGGATCAATCCTGGTGGGCTCGAGGACCACATGGATTGTTGGGGATCGAACCAGGTCAGCCATGTATAAGGCAAGCACCCTATCTGCTGTACTATCTCTCCAGCCCCTAGAGTCATTTTGATAAACTCCAGCAAACACCTGGCTCTCCAAAGCTGATATACAAGGAAAAAAATAGACATATATGAACAAAATCCTACTCAACCTTTAAAAGCTACAGGTCTATTTCAACATGCTCTGATGAACTATATCATTATAATCTTACTATTCTAAACTTGAACTGTCACTAACATATGCAGTCATTCGAGAGATTTTGGAGGGAATTTTAGTGACTCTGAACATATAAGAAAAAATGCTATTGATATATATTCGTGTTAATAGAAACTGAGAATGGGAACACAAAGACCTTAGCAATAGTAAGAAAAATAAGAGGACATAAACATACTTCCAAGATATCTGATTCCGGATAAATTTCATAGAAAGTGGAATTGAGATCTTAGTGGGGCGATTTCAATTGTTCGTGCATTTTTAGAACATCTCCCTTTGAGCAGCTAATCCACAGAGTATGCTGTTTAACAAATGGCTAGAGGAAACAGGACACTGGCTGATGGGTTGAGTAATTTTCTTTCAACAGAAATAAATTTTACCTTACTGGATGGTTCCAATGGGCCAAGTGCTTTGGTGAATTTGGCAACGGTGGTGAACAAGTCAGACAAGAACACCTGATCTCATGGGACTAACATCCTCATAGATGGAGAAAATAATGCATAAGCATGAAAATATGAAGTAATAAGTGCTATTAAGGAAATGAAATAGGATAATATAGAAGACCCATAAACTGCCATCTGAATGACAGCAAGACGGTTGCTATGTAGGATCAGGCAGAAAGAGGAGTCTCTACAGGAAGCAACAGTGCAGTGATGTCAAAGGGAACACAAACTTGATAAATTTAAAGACTGAAAATTGGCAGCAGTGGCAAAGCCAAGATGAGGAAACACTCTCAACCCAAAGCTCTATATACTGGAAATGGTATTTAGATTTTACTGTAAGAGCAATTCAGATCAATTAGAGAGTTTTATGTAATGATGTGACATGATAAAATTTATATTTTAAAAGTAATTTTGGTGTAAGAAGGTACATAAATCAATGAAACAGAAGTAAGAGTTCAGAAATAAACCCTACATCTACGATCAGTTGATTTTTAACAGAAGTGCTAAGACCATTCAACAAAAAAACAACAATCTCTTCAATTAAAGGTGCTGGAAAACTGTATATTCACATGCAAATAATGAAGTCACAATCTGCCGCACAATATAAAAATTCACTCAGATTGGATCAAAGACCAAAATGTAAGTGCTAAAACTATAAAACTCCTAGAGGAAAATCTAGTAGTGAGTCTTTACAGCCTCTGATTTTAGAATGGATTCTAGATATGGCACCAACAACAACAAAAAAAGGATAATCTGCCCATTGTCAAACAAAAAAACTTCTATGAATTCAAGGATATAATTTAGAGAGTGAGATCACAAACCACAGAACGGGGAGAAATACTTGCAAATTGTTTGAATACAAGTCTAGTATATATATAAGCAGTCGTCCAACTTGACAACAAAAGTAGTGAGTGAATTTTTTAATTGGGCAAAGAGCTTAAATATTCCTTGTAAAGTATACACAAATGGTCAACAGAAAAATGAAACAACGCTCAACAGTCTTTAAGGAAGCACAAATAAAAACATAGTGAGGTCATTGTCATTGTCACTGTCCTCCGTTGTTCATCAATTTGCTCAAGCGGGTCCAGTAACGTCTCCATTTTGAGACTTGTTGTTACTGTGTTTGGCATATTGAATACTTCACGGGTAGCTTGCCAGGCTTTGCCGTGCGGGCGAGATACTATTGGTAGCTTGCCGGGCTCTCCAAGAGGGGGCGGAGGAATTGAACCGGGCTCGGCCAGGTTGGCTGCGCGCAAGGCAAATGCCCTACCGCTATGCTACCACAGTACTAGTTTCAATTTACCAGGATTGGAATCAAATTTACCACTATGATTAAAATACGGAAAATAATAGGATGTGAGAACTTGGAATTCTCCTAAACTTCTGGTGGTAATTTGAAGTACTGTAATTTCTATCTATTTCTTTTTTTTTTATTATTAGTGAAACACCATGAGGTACAGCCTATTTCTTAAAATTAGAAAATTCCTCAAAAATTAAACAGAGCTGTCATGCAACCCAGCAATTCCACTACTAGATATATAAGAAAATTGAAAATAGAGGTCCTCAAATAATAGTGGCACACACAGCAGTTATTTGTAATAATAAAATGGTGGGTAAAATATATCCTGAGGCGGAGCTGGAGTGGGTAGGGCACCTTGTATGCGGCCAACCAGGGTTCAATTCCCAGCATCCCATATGGTCCCCTGAGCACTGCCAGGAGTGATTCCTAAGTTCAGAGCCAGGAGTAATCCCTGTGCGTCTCCAGGTGTGACCAAAAAAAAGATATAGATATATATATATGTATGTATATACATATATATATATCCCGAGGGTGCAAAAAAGAACAGTAGAAATGACATCTGCACCTGTATGTTCATTGCAGCACTGTTCACAATAGCCAGAATTTGGAAACAGCCTGAGTGCCTGAAAACAGATGACTGGTTAAAGAAACTTTGGTATATCTACACAGTGGAATACTATGCAACTGTTAGGAAAGATAAAGCATGAAATTTGCTTATAAGTAGAAGGACATAGAGAATATCATACTAAGTTAAATGAGTCAGAAAGAGAGGTACAGACATAGATTGATTACACTCATATGTGGAAAATAAAAAAACAAAATATGATACTAACATCCAAGGACAGTAGAAACAAGGGTCAGGAATATAGCTCCATGGTTGGAAGCCTGTCTCATGAGCTGGGGGAGAAGGCAGCTGGAATAGAGAAGGGATCACTAAGTCAATGTGGTTGGAGGAACCATTTGGGATGGGAGATGTGTGCTGAAAGTAGATAAAGGACTGAACATAATAGCCTCTCAGTATCTGTATTACAAACCATAATGCCAAAAAGTAGAGAGAGAGTATGGAGGAAATTGTCTTCCATTGAGGCAGGGGGAAGGTTGGGATGACCAGTGGGGGGAGATACTGGGGACATTGGTGGTATAAGATGTGCACTGGAGGAAGGATGGGTGTTTGATCATTGTATGACTGAAACTCAAACATGAAAGCTTTGTAACTGTATATCGCGGTGATTCAACTAAAAATAATTTTTTAAAGGTGGATAAAATCCAGGGCTGGAGAGATAGCACAGCGGGTAGGGCATTTGCCTTGCAAACAGCCGACCTGGGTTCGATTCCCAGCATCCCATATGGTCCCCTGAGCACCGCCAGGAGTAACTCCTGAATGCAGAGCCAGGAGTAACCCCTGTGCATCGTCAGGTGTGACCCAAAAAGCAAAAAATTAATTAATTAATTAAACAAAAAGGTAAAAGGTAAAGGCCCTCCCGTTGATCGTCGATTTGCTCGAGCGGGCCCAGTAACGTCTCCATTGGAGACTTTGTTGTTACTGTGTCTGGCATATCGAATACTCTCGGGTAGCTTGCCGGGCTCTCCGAGAGGGGCGGAGGAATCGAACTCGGGTTGGCCATGTTGGCCGCTTGTAAGGCGATCGCCCTACCCACTGTGCTACCACCCTGAACGCGCCCGATCTCGCAATTAAACAAAATAAAATAAAAATAAAGGTGGATAAAATCCAAAAGTGTCAACTGATAAATCAATAATATGTTGTATACTCACATGATCACTTGATCACTTGATCCCCCGTTATTCATTGATTTACTTGAGTGGGTGCCAGTAACGTCTCCATTCATCCCTGTTGTGTGCTAGAGTAGCCCAATGGCATCTGTTCATTCTAGGAACATGCAGAGCCTCCAACTGATCATTCAGGGTCTTGATGAAGAAATCTGAGCATCTTGTAGGTGGGCGTCCACTCGATCTTTTGACGTCCGTGGAATCCAGTCAGTAATGGCTCTGGTTCAGCGGTTGTCTGTAAACCTCATTACGTGTCCAGCCCATCTGATTTTTGATGCCTTGGCAAATGAGACAGCATCCCTGATTCTTGAGTGTTGACAGAGATCAGAACTCCGGATTCTCTCATTTGAGTGAAGTGTGAAATTCCAAGCATAACTCTTTCGATTCCTCTTTGAGAGACCCAAATAGCGTTCTATCCTGTTTTTGTAGGGCCCAGGTCTCTGAGGCATATGTTAATGCAGGAAGAACAGTGGAATCGAAGAGATGTGTTCGTAGTTGGAGGTTCTTTGTCCTCTTAGTTATTTCTTCAACGCTTTTGAAGGCATTCCAAGCCGCTCTCTTCCTCCTGCGCAACTCAGGTACCAGGTCATTCATCATGTTGATTTCTCGACCTAGGTATATATAACTGTTGCATTCGGAGATGGTGGTTCCGTTGAGAGCGAATGGAGCATCAGGAATGAGGCTGTTTCTCATAAACATTGTCTTCGTAAGATTCAGCTGTAGTCCGACCTTTCCACACTCATGGTCGAAGTCGGTCAGCATTTGTGCCGCTTGGCTGATGTTTGGTGTTATTAGAACGATGTCATCAGCAAAGCGGAGGTGATGTAGTTGCCGACCATCTATCTTCACTCCCACTTCTTCCCATTCCAGTCGTCACATGATGTTCTTGAGGGTGGCACTGAAGAGTTTTGGTGAAATGGTATCACCCTGCCAAACCCCTCTCTTGACATGGATGATTACTTCTTTGTGCAATGGTGAGATCCTGGTAGTGAATCCGTAATAGAGCTCAGAAGAATCCTGATGTATTGAGTTTGTACGCCCTGATTGGCTAGGGCTTCAATGACCACTTCCATGTCAACAGAATCAAAGCCCTTCTTTAAATCAATGAACGTTAGACAGAGCGGCATCTTGAACTCCTGAGAAACCTCAGTGAGCTTAGTAATCGTGTGGATATGGTCGATGGTACTGAATCCTTTTCGGAACCCGGCTTGTTCACATGGTTGTCCTTCATCTAGTGTTCTGCTAATCCTATTCAGGATGACTCAAGTGAACAGTTTGCAGATGACAGACAATAGGCAGATTAGGCGATAGTTGCCAATGTCATGGATGTCTCCCTTCTTGTATAGTAGTACAGTCTTGGTGGTTTTCCATCGGGATGGAACCTTGCATTCAGACAGGTAGCGTGTGAAGAGCTGAGCCAGTGTATTGATGAGTACTGATGGTAAGTTCTTCAGGTGTTCAGGTCTGATCTTGTCTGGGCCAGGTGCTCTTTGTTTCTTTACCGACGAGATGGCGTGATGAATTTCGGAAGGGAGAACATTGGGAATGATATATCCATCATGCAGAATGTGGTATGTGGGCAAGTGGATGTGGCTATTAAAGAGATCTGCGTAGAAGTCATGAATAATCTTCTCCATTGCCCTTCTGGAAGATGTGATAGATCCATCAGGATGTCGGAGGTCAGTCATCTTGGTCTGTAGTTGGTGAAGGACAGGCGGGCATTACGAATGCTTTTCCCGGCTTCTGCCGCATCTACCACCACCGCTGTTCTCCTGTCTTTGAGGTCATTCTTGATGGCTTCTCTGCATTGTTTTGCCAGCTCGGACATTCGCTTGCGGTTGCCTGAGCCATGTGCCAAGCCACGTTGGCGAATAAGTTCAAGAGTGTTCGAAGAAAGGCGGTTTTTTGTGGTTATCTCCCTCTTGGCATTCCTCGCACAATCATGGAGGTGCTGAATCATTCGATTCTATTCCTCATCAATGTTGTCAATGACAGCATCTTTCCATGTTGCTGCAACAGAGCCAAAGAGCTCCCAGTTGGTGGTCATTCTGGGAGTTCTCTTTTTAAACTTTGCGTTCTTTTCTCCCCATTCTGTGAGGTAGAATTTTGCATGGAGACAGTGGTCCGATCCTGTTTGGAATTTTGGGACAACAGCAACATTGGTTAGGCAAAACCGCCGATTGAATATGATGTGGTCTATTTCATTGTGGAACCGTCCACGGGGAGACTCCGATGTCCAACGTTTAGATTCAGCCTTTTGGAACTGTGAGTTACCATGGAAGGTCTTGGTTGACATGATGAACTCAGACAGTCTGTCACCCTGTTTGTTCCATTCTAGGCCATGGGTCCCGATGTGAAGTTCATTGACTGATCTTCTTGGTCCTATCACATGATAAAATATTTAAAAGCCATTTAAAGAAGACTGGAGAGAGTACAGGCATTAAGTCACTTGTCTTGCATGTGGCTCATCCTGTTCAATACCCAACACTGCATGGTTCCCAGAGTACCATCATTTGTAGCTCAATCAGCCTCCAAATAAATAAATAAAGATAATGCAGTACTGATACATGCTATAACATGGATGGACCTTGAGAGCATCTTGCTGTGTATGAAATAAGCACAGCACAGTACAACCCTACTTTATCTGATTCTATTTCTATCATATTCCCAGAATAGACAAATGTGCAGAGAATAGAAGTAGATTCAGACATCCCTATGGAAAACAGTATGGAAGGTATTCAGTATACTCAGAATTGATCTCCCATATGACTCAACAATTCCACTTTTGAGTATCTATCCCCAGGACAGAAAAACATTCATTCAAAAGAATGTATGCCCACAATTATTAACTGCAGCACTCAGCACAATAGCTAATATTTGGAATCAACCTAGATGCCCAACAACAGCAGTGGATCATGAAGATCTGATATATATACACAATGGAATACTACACAGCTGTAACGAATGATGAAATCATGCAATTCACAGCAACCTGAGTGAAACTGAAAGACATCATGTTAAATGAAGTAAGCCAGAAGAAGGATAAACACAGAATGATATCACTTGTCACTAGACATCACAGAATAACTGGATGAGGGAATGTTTTTAGGGGCGGATGCCCAGATCAACATGGCTCCAGATTACGGGAAGGAGAAGGAAAGAAAAAGTGGAGGGGAGAAGGAGGAGAGACAGATGAGAAGCAACAGGGGCCAGGCCAGGGAAGTCAGGTACAAAAGCGGTGTTAAAGAATGATGGAGCCAAATACCCAAAGCACAGAGTCAACCCACTGAAATCAAGAGACCCAAACTTTAACAACTAAACTTAGAAAGGTGCCTGTCAAGAGGGCAGGCTGGGGGTGGGGAGAGGAGACGGTTGGAGAAGGCACCTGGGAACATTGGTGGAGGGAAGTCAACGCTGGTGGTGGAATCAGTGCTACAATATTGTATCACTGAAACTAAATGATGAATAACTTTGCTTTAATAAAAGAAATGGTGCTATAATTTTTAAAAAGGGAGAAATATATTAATTTCTTTACACCATAAAAATAAATCTAATATTGCATTTTTGAGTCCTAAGTCTAAAAAAAGTAGATTCATACAAAAAGTAGAGACTGGGGGGAAAAAAGATTTGGAGAGTGATAGTGAAAGAGGATGAGTTATGAAAATTAAATCTTGGGAAGGAACACAAAAATATTTTCAAATATGATAGAAAGCAGTGAAATTTCCTGCTTGAAAAGTGGATTTGGAGCAATAGCAATAGCAAATTTGGAGCAATAGCGGGTAGGGAGTCTGCCTTGCACGTGGCCGACCCAAGTTCAATTCCCAGCATCCCATATGGTCCCCCTGAACACCGCCAGGGGTCATTCCTGATTGCAGAGCCAGCAGTAACCCCAGTGCATTGCCGGGTGTGACCCAAAAAGAAAAAAAAAGTGGATTTGGGTCTAAGGCTGGACCCATATTCCCTGGCCACAAAGCACAAACTTTGCTTGTGGGAACCCCAGGTTCAATTCTCTGCACTGCCTGCTCTCCCAGCGCTATTGGCAGGGCCTCCAAAAAACCACCTCTCAAATCAGTGAATTTTGTGGTGTGTGGATTCTGCCCCAATCACACAAAACATTGTTTGTTTGTTTTTTAAAAAGTCCTAGTACACTGGGACTTGAACTCTTCTTGTTTCCCGTGGAAACTTGTCACAGCTGCTATGTAGATGAGCCCATGGACATTAAGTCCACTCAAAATGTGTGCTTGACACTCTTTACAATAGCCAGAAACTGGAAGAAACCTGAGTGCCCAAGAACAGATGACTGGTTAAAGAAACTTTGGTACATCTACACAATGGAGTACTATGTAGCTCTTAGAAAAGATGAAGTCATGAAATTTACATACAAGTGGTACAATATGGAAAGTATCATGCTAAGCGAAATGAGTCAGAAAGAGAGGGATAGACATAGAAAGATTGCATTCATCTGGGGGATATAAAGCAACAAAATATGAGATTAATACCTAAGAATAGCTGAGATCAACACCAGGAGGATTACTCCATAGCTTAGAGGCCAGCCGGGTATTCTAGGGGAAAGGGGAGTTCAGATAGAGAAGGGAGCACCAAATAAAGGGTGTTTGGAGGATCCTCCCAGGAGGGGAAATGCATGTTGAAAGTAGACTATGGACTGAACATGTTTGCCACTCAATGCCTCTTTTGCAGACCACAACACCCAAAAGGAGAGAGAGAACAAAGGGGAATGCCCTGCCACAGAGGCGGGGTGGGAGGGGGGGTGGGGGGGAATATTATCCATGGTGGGCACTGGTGGAGGGATGGGTATTTGATCATTGTATGACCGAAACCCAAGCACAAAGATTTGTAAATCTACAACTGTACCTCATGGTGCTTCACTAATAATAAAAAAAAAAAATGTGTGCTTGAGAACATCTGAGACCATCCTCCTCCCAACTATAAACTGAGCCTTTAGCTGAGGTTAGGTATTAGCAGAGTGAGTCAGTTCTAGTTAAGAGTAATTCCTAGAGAATTTCCAAGTTAAGCCATCGATTTTTAAGAACTGAAAAAATATTGGTCGTAATAAGCCCTGTGTTTTGGGAAACTTTGTTATGCAGCAAGATGACAACTGGTGTGGAAGATGACGCAGTATGGCACAGTGTGCGGTGTCAGAGGTGGGGAGACAATAAGATGGGTTCCTTATGAGGACTCAGCATGCCAGAGAGGCTCTGCCATTGGCACAAGCGCCTGGGCAGTCAGAGGGTCTCTGCTCCAACACCCACAAAGCAAGCAGATCCTCAGGAACTTCCAAAGGCTGTGCTGATTGCAGGCGCACAAAAAGGGGATACAAGAATTTTCCACCAAAATGTGAATCATTCCTGCTTCCTCTACATGTACTGTCTTAGTGGGATCTTCATGGCATTGCTCCAGCCCACTGCCACAGCTGGGCAGGCACCTGGGGTAGGGAGAGAGTCGGGAGGTGGCCGGCCTTATGCTCTCTTCTGCCAGTGCTTCATTTCTGAAGACCCGGGGGAGAGGGTCAGAATAAATAAGCTGAAGATCTACTAGAAAGGACACAGAAGTTTTAGCCCTGTATCATAGAGTTTCCAAACTTCTTTGACCCTTTTCAGAAAAATGACTCCTGAACTCTATCTTTTTTAAGCAGACAACAACAAACCCAAAGAAACTAGAAAGCACACCGCAACCCACCCCACCCCACCACTGACACACACACACACACACACACACACACACACACAGAGGCTTGAACCCAATGTTATTAGTCATCCCTTAGATGGTTCCAGTGTGTGTGTGTGTGTGTGCGCGCACACACACACACACAAACACAGAAAGAGAGAGAGAGAGAGAGAGAGAGAGAGAGAGAGGGGAGAGAGAGAGAGAGAGAATGAGAGAGAGCTTCCACCACAAGGAGCACTTTGGGAAACTCTGTCCTCTCTGAACAGGGCCCAAACCTATAACCCAAATAATTTACTCTGGCAAGAGACCAAATTTTCTTTCCTCTGTTCTTTCACAGCAGAAAAAGAAGCTGAAAAGGCAAAGTGGGTACCCGAGGAAGGAAAATTCACATGCTATTGGATTAAATCACTTCCAGTCAGGGGCCAAAGAGATAATACAAGCAGGTAAGGCACTAGCTGACCTGAGTTCCATCCCCACAACTTTATATGGTAACCCAAGTACCACCAGGCACTATTCCTGAGCACAGAGCCCGGAGTAAGTACTGAGCCCTGCCAGGTGTGGCCTCCAAACCAAAAACTAAAAAACAAACAAACAAACAAACAAAAAAAACCTGAGTCAGCCTATCACATTCTCTCATTCCATTTATCCCTCCCTAATGCTCGATGATAACTGTGTGCTCTGACCCCTGGAAAGCAGAGGGGTAAATGTCTGAGTCTTGTTCATGTCCTTTGCAGGTATTCAGTGTGGTGATATTCTAAGAAATCTCCATGCTTTTTTCTCAGACTCTTTATTCTTTCTATGAATATTTCCCAACTCTCTCTCTCTCTCTTTCTCTCTCTCTCTCTCTCTCTCTCTCTCTCTCTCTCTCTCTCTCTCTCTCTCTCTCTGTGTGTGTATGTGTATGTATGTGTGTGTTGTATTTTGGTTTTTGGACCAAACCTGATGATACTCAGAGGTTATTCCTGGCTCTGCACTCAGGAATCACTCCTGGCGGTGCTCAGGCGATCATATGAAATGCAGGGAATCAAACCCAAGTCAACCACATGCCAGACAAACACCCTACCTGCTGCACTATCTCTTTAGCCACTCTCCTCCTCTTTGTTTGCTTGTTTACTCTTTTAATTTGAGGGTCACACCCTAGGCCAAGAATTGCTCCTGGCAGTGTTCAGGGGACCGTGCGGTACCGGGATTAGAACCTAGGGCTCCCACATGCAAAGCATGTGCTCCAGTCCTTTGAATGATCTCCTCAGTCCTGCTTCCCTCTTTTAACTCAGCACAACGTTCCCAGACATTTTTGTAACTGGCTGGGTTACTGTCCACATCCCTGCTGATTGGAGAATGAAATCTCCCCTACCCCCCTCCCCCAACCTTTTTTTTTCAGAGACACAGAATATCACCTCTGGAGCTGTCCCCACTCCACAGACAGAGACTGTCCACTCTGTGGATAGAGATATGACCATTGTTCTCCATGCCACTGTCCCTTGGGAACCGCAAATCTCAGAGCCATCGACTTTTCCCATGTTGAATAGGTGGTAAAGCTCCCCCGCTTTGCCTTCTGAAGGCTGGCAGGAGCCCCTAGCACAGCCCACCTCATTTCTGTGAGGCCTGTGCTCAGAGACGCACTGATTCCTCAAGATGCTTTTTAAGACTTCCTGCTCTTTGCTGGCAAATTGTTAATCAGTTTGTGGCAGCATAAATAAAATTAGAGGGTTTAATTAAAACTAATGAATGAGTGAGCAGAGACCAGGCTGGCTGCTTTGGTCTCTGAGCCTCGGAGCAGTAAATAATGAAAATGTCACACGGCGAGTGATATGTTTTAGCAGAAGTGTAGGGCCAGCAGAAATGAGGCCACAGAGCGCTCCTCCACCCGGGTGCAATTTGCAAGTGGAGTAATCCCTGTCTTGGTGTGTCTTATTAACTAATTCTACAGGAACTGTTCCAGGTTTCTGGTCCTTTCCAAGAAAAGAAAAAGGAAAAAGAAAAAAGGAGGGGGGAAGGTATCATTCAGGAGGCCCCTTCTCTATGCCTCCTTATTATGCTTTTTCAGGGTACCCCTGAATATTCTAGTCTTGAAGGAAGCAGTGGGCACAACGACAGGGTCACACTATCAGCATTTAGTGGGCAGAGATGGGATTCTGACATTCTTAGAGCGGATGACATAAAGGGAGAACTGTTCTAACACCCATTGGACTTCCCCAGGCATCTGTGTATGTGACAATCTCTTCATAATGATTTGGGCTTAGATCAGAATGCTATGCAAAAAATAAAGTCCCTTATAGCACAGTTTTACTACGAAATTTTCCCAGGCTTTTCAGTTTTCTAAATGTTCCATATATGCAACTATTGAATGAGTGAACTAAACTGGATATTTGTTTGAAACTGCTTACTTCTTTATTCATTTAGAGCACTCTACAGTTCTCTATTGAAGTAGCACAGCCTATAAACATTATTTAAGTTTCAATTATCATTATGACAAATAAAGGTGTATTGGGACTGAGCGATAATACATCAAGTAGGGTGCTTGCCTCACACACAGCTGACCTAGGTTCAATCTCCAGCACCACATATGATCCCCCAAGCCCTTCCATGAGTGATTCCTGAGCACAGTGCCAGGAGTTAGCCCACACCACAGGTGTGGACCAAAAACAAACAAAAAATAAAGATATATATATTACATTAACTTCACTACTGAAAGTCTAATCCTTCAGCCTGGGCAGGGGGCTCTGGGTGGAGTATATGCTTTGCATGTGTGAAGAAGCCTTTGGTTTGATTCCTGGCACCACAAAAAAATAGAAAAGAAAGAAAAAAGGTCAAATATTTTACCATACAATTGAACCCCCTTTACCTCATTTACCCCTTCTGGTAAACACTGTCATTGTCACTGTCACTGTCCTCCTGTTGTTCATCGATTTGCTCGAGCGGGCCCAGTAACATCTCCATTGTGAGACTTGTTGTTACTGTGTTTGGCATATTGAATGTGTCACCGGTAGCTTGCCAGGCTTTGCCATGCAGGCAAGATACTCAAACTACACAACTAAGCCTCCATGCCTTTCAGAGAAAGCGCAGCAATGGAAGTGCCTTGAACCAAAGTTGATCCTGTCATCAAAAGATTACTAGGCTCATTTTCTTCTCTGCCATGGAGGAAGAACCACTCTGGTGCAGCCTGAGGCCATGGGGCTTGTGGAACACTTTAATGAAGGAAACACACCAAATGACTCAAACCTGTAAGCTAGCATGAACTGAAACTCAGTCATGTTTTATGAAATGCCCTGTAAAGAGGCAGTAAACCTGAATTCAAAACAGACAACAGCATGGAAAGTGATCTGAAAGCTTTCCACAGATATTTAGGGAAGTGAGCCATCATGGGACACAACACCACAATGGCTTTCTTGAGGCCACACCCAGCAATGCTCAGGGCTTACTCCTGGCTCAGGGATCACTCCTGGTGGGGTTCAGGGAACCATACGGTATGTTGGGGACCGTATCAAGTTGGCCGTGTACAAGGCAAGCGTCCTACCCAGTGTACTATGGCTTCAACCACCTCCTTCCCACCCCCAACCCCTCCAGTGGTCTAACAGTCTTATTTTTTAAGAGGAATGGTGATTAAATAGATTAAATACACTTGCTTTTCTCAACTGATAGTACTCACATTCAGGAACACATTTAGATATCCCTAGATAAAAAGAAATAACATCGAGAGCCACACAACATGGTTCTCATAAACAAGGCCAGGTGTTCCCAGAGACCCCTATAGGAGGTAAGTGATATTCGCCAACTCTGCATTTCTCCCTTTTCAGGCAGAGTCACTCTGTGCTCTGGGCCTTCCTTCACGGGGTTCCAACCCTTGTCCCCTTATGTTATTTTCATACTCATAAGTACTGAGAGAGACTGTTTACCCAGAACCTTCTCAGGGGAAGGAAATCTATGCTCCTGGCCAGCACTGTCTTTACCCAGGTGACTAGTAGACTGACAGAGGCAAAGAAGGGCAAGATGCAGACTCAGGATTACAGTCACCCCATCTATCAAGGCACTGAGCCTACAATAAGCACCCAGCCTTGTCCTTCTTGCTGGAGGAGGAGAGAAAAGCAAACTAGTGATAAACACTAGTTACACAAATGTAAAAGTTTATTTATATATTTTTAATGATTTTTTCTGTATATCACAGATAAGTAAAATCACATAGCTGTTTGTCTTTCTCCACTAAATCACAATCTTAAAATTTATATCCCTAATGGGAACTGTTCCCAGTATCCACGACTGTAGAAGACACCTTGCACTGTACTTGGTCCCTCTCAAAATGTTCCACATACAGACATGGGCGTCTTACCTTTCGTGTCTGGGTGGAGAATTACCCAAGCCATTTACATGTTGAAATTAAATTATTTTTATTATAAATTTCTCCCTTTTCACTGATTCATGAAGGACAGTGATTCCCAAAGTGGGTGACAATGCCCCCCATGGGGATGCTGAAATAATCCAGGGTGTGGGAGTAGTGTTCTCAATTGGGGAGTGCTCTCTTTTATGCACATAAAAAAAAGTGGATTTCTGGGGAATACACTGAGTATTTTTCTGGAAAAGGGGTGGTAAGCCACATAGGTTTGGGAACCTCGGAATTCTAGAGCATTTATACTGATTCTGTAAACTATGTGCGTGTAGAGGATATTAAGAAATGTTTGTTATATAAATGGATATATTACAGAAATGGGTGTATTGTGCTAAATGAGTTTAAGGCCCTCTGTCATGCCACCTACAAAAATTATAAGTGCTTCTTTGGAAAATGTGCTCTCTCTTCTGTTTCCTGTTCACACCATCTCATTAGCTCTGGTTCAAGTTTCAGAGGATTTCATAAATTGTTTCTAGATCCCTAAAGCAATTTGCTAAACCTAAGCAAATTTCCCTAGGCCTGAGTCCTTCACATAGCAGACAGGTAATTTTCTAGCCCTCTGTCCCCTAGATTCCACATCATTCCAGGTCCCTAAGCTCTAAAGGAAGCCCAAGAGTTTCCCTTACTTGGTTTACTTGACTTCTCCACTCACTGTTCTACACAAGGATCTGCGGCCATGAGGGCAGTGGTGTGGGGAGGGTATCTGAAACCTGAGCTGGACATGGAGGCAGTTTGTGGGATTGCAAGATAAGCCCTCAATGGCCATTCCCTACAAAGTCCCCGGGGATATGCACATGCTAGATCAGACTCCTCTCATCAGGTTAGGTCATACGGCCCCATTTGACCTTAAGATGAGGTTATTTTCTACATGAGTCTAATCTAATGCCTTGAAGCCATTTTTTAAAAATTTTTTCATGTTTTTTTAATCAGTGAAACACCATGAGGTACAGTTGCAGACTTACAAACTCTCATGCTTGGGTTTCAGTTATACAATGATCGAGTACCCATCTTTCCACCAGTGCCCATTCTCCACCACCAATGATCCTAGTAGCCCTCACACCCCCCCGCCCCATCCCCCACCACCCCACTCTGCCTTTGTGGCAGGGCATTTCTTTTTGCTCACTCTTTCCTTTAGGGTGTTGTAGTTTGCAATGGAGGTATTGAGTGGCCATCGTGTTCAGTTTATTGTCTACTTAATGCCTTGAATCCATTTAAAGCCGAGTTTTCTTCGACTGGCGTTAGAAGGAGAAACCAGAGATTCCCAGTGTACTATTGCTGTATTGAAGGTGTCTGTCCATTTGGGGAAAAAGAAATTGCCAGACTTCTTTAAGATTGTTGTACACTAGCTTTTAGAATGCTAAATTGGGTCAAAATGCTAGATTGGGTCAAAATGCCATAGTGACTCACAAGTAAGAGTGTTAACAGCTGTCTGTGATAGATGAAATCTTTATTCAGGTTTAACTCACTGTGAGCACTGGTAGCCCATTCACTGATTCTAGATCTCTTCCCCTGTTTTTCAATGTGTAATTGGAATCTAGGTAGTTAGCATTGGCAGAATGGCCTCTCTGATTTAGGCAGTAAAGTAGCATAGGGAATGAGTACAGCGTAGCTTCCAATCTCTCCAAGATAATCAACCAGAAGCAATCTCACATTCCTGGGAGGATTGCAGAGATTAAGGCTATTATACGAGATTTGGAAGGAATAGAGTTTATGATAATGATCACATTCTCATGTAATTTACTAATCTGACTTGTGAAGTCAGAACTATCTTTGAGATTGAATAGATCAAATGATAACACCAGTTTCAACTGCAGTGTCAGATAAATCGCTTTACTTAAAAAATAAACAAACAAAAACCCTACAGCTCCTAGCACTTATATGTGAGAAAATTTCTAATATTTTTCTCCATACTGATTTAAAAATTTCATCATAATCAGTTTGCTTATAACCAGTTTGAACTTCCAGGGTCAACCATCACTGTCACTGTCACTGTCCATTGTTCATCAGTTTGCTCAAGCGGGCACCAGTGACATCACACAACAAATTGTGAGACTTGTTGTTACTCTTTTTGGCATACCGAATATGTCACTGGTAGCTTGCAGGCTTTGCCGTGTAGGAAAGATACTCTCAGTAGCTTGCCGGGCTCTCCAAGAGGGGCGGAGGAATCGAACCTGGGTCAATTGTGGTCGGCTGCGTGCAAGGCAAACGCCCTACCCACTGTGCTATTGCTCCAGCCCAGGGTCAACCATATACCTTCACAATCTTGCCTCAGAGCTACACTTGTCTTTTGCTCTCTGGCATATTATGATCTGCAGAGATCTTTGATTCCTCCGCCCCTCTCAGAGAGCCCGGCAAGCTACTGAGAGTATATCGCCCTCAGGGCAGAGCCTGGCAAGCTACCCCTGATGTATTCGATATGCCAAACACAGTAACAAGTCTCACGATGGAGACATTACTGGGCCCGCTCGAGCAAATCAATGAACAATGGGAGGACAGTGACAGTGACAATTTTTTTTTTTTGCTTTTGCAAGTACCTTTGCTTTTATTTATTTATTTTTATTTATTTATTGAATCACCGTGGGAAAGGTTACAAAGCTTTCAGGTTTAGGTCTCAGTCATGCAAATATCAAACACATTTCCCTTTACCAATATTTATTTTTTACCATGAAGAACCCCAATAAAACCCCACCCCCCACCCCTCCCAGTCCCTGTGGGGCAAATGAATTCTAGTTAACACTCTATCTGCTTTGATTAGATTCATTGTTTCAATAAAAGATTCACCACTATTATTTAGAGTTTACCTCCCCCCCCAAATCAGACATGCTGAAAAAGCATTGTGAATTGATTTGCTTTCTACAGCTGGGTTCAAGAATTAAATGTTGGTTTTGGATTTCTGCTATTTTACTTATTGACCCTGGAAGTATTTCTACTGAAAGTCAGATAGTTAAGAAATTGGTTTCTGTGCTCTGGAGTCGTGGCCGTGCTGGAGAGCCGCTAGTGGGGGGCAACTGGTGGCCTCGGTAGGCCGTGAAGGGCGTACCGAAACGCCCCCCTTCCCATGAGGTTTTAGTCGCCCCCACACCCCCGGCTCATGCCTGCTGTCCACAAGGCTCCCATGTGGCCACCATCTTTCTTTCCAGAGAGGAGAGGACGAATGGGGCAACACCCTTTCCCCTCCAGCAGACCTGATGGCCTGAATTAACGCATAGTCCGTTCACTTTTCTGCTCCAAGCTGCTGGGTTCTGCATTAAATCCTTGTGTTTCTGGGGCTGTGGCCGTGCTGGAGAGCCGCTCGTGGGGGGCAACTGGTGGCCTCGATAGGGCGTGAAGGACGGACCGGAACGCCCCCCCTTCCCATGAGGTTTTAGTCGCCCCCACACCCCCAGCTCATACCTGCTGTCCACAAGGCTCCCATACGGCCGCCATCCTTCTTTCCAGAGAAGAGAGGGCGAATGGGGCAACACCCTTTCCTCTCTGGCAAACTTGATGGCCTGGATTAACGCATAGCCCGTTCACTTTTCTGCTCCAAGCTGCTGGGTTATGCATTAAGTCTTTGTGTTTCTGGGCTGTGGCCGTGCTCCAAACTTAACTATGATTTTCAGAGAGAAACGTTGGGTGGTTTACTTCCCATAGTTCACTTTGTATATAGAGAGATGTCGCGCGGCTGCTTATGCGGTTTTGAGGAAAAGTCCTAGTTCCCGCATACTTGAGCTGTGCTTGTAGAGGCTTCTGGTCACCGGGGTTCCATCTGGGGGAGGCGGGATGCGGTACCTACCCCATCTGGGACTTCCCGATGATCTCGGCTCTTTTTGGAACCTGTTTTTTTTTTTTTCCTTCGGGATCTGTGGATCCCGCCCTCCATGTAGTCCTTCTCTTCAGCTGAATCGACAGTGACAATTTTACAAAACATCAAAATAGTCCAAACTAATGGCCATATTATGCTGATACAATTTGAGGAGCAGAAACTAACAAATTCCTTAGATACTATTGTAAAATAATATGTGCAAATTAGAGGGTGAAAGATAAAGTCATTCAAAGTACCATTCTTTATCTGTTAGGGTTCAATCAGGAAAGAAAAATTATGTGGCTAATTTCAATATAGAGACTTTAATATAGAGAATTTGCTCGAGCGGGCCCAGTAAAATCTCCATTGGAGACTTTGTTGTTACTGTGTCTGGCATATCGAATACTCTCGGTAGCTTGCTGGGCTCTCCGAGAGGGGCGGAGGAATCGAACTCTGGTCGGCCATGTTGGCTGCGTGCAAGGCAAACGCCCTACCCACTGTGCTATCGCTCCAGCCCTATATAGAGAATTACTATTAATTATTATTAACATAGAGAATAGACTGGTATCCACAGGACAAATCTTCTGGTCTACTTATTCTTAAACTGCTCCTCTACTTAGATCACTCTTTTGGTGAATATTCACATGGAATGAAAATATCTTCACTTTTTTGGTCCCTTTAGATAGTATATCTGCATATATTTTCCCCAGGTTTCTTTGACTTTTTTCCCCCAACATATCCCTCTCAAGCCCCTGAAAAATCCAGCCAAATTATTTGCTATAGTCATCATTTTGTATATAATTGCTATTTCTCCTTCCAAGAAACATGAATAACCAGACCCAATGAGGGATTTTCCTTTATCACTATCCCCCGGCATGTCCTAAAAGGGAATTGTGGTGCTGCAGCTGTACACCTTTGTGGGTGTCTGTATATTCTGTGAACCATCTGCAAATCAGTCTTTTCTTTCTTTGTGAACTGATCTTGAAAAGTTCCTCCTGAGGTCAGAGGCACAGCCTGGAAGAAGGAAGGCCATTTAGCAAAAGTGGGAGACATGCGCATTTGGGCCACATACTTGTGTCCTCCAGGTTCGATTCCTCCGCCCCTCTCAGAGAGCCCAGCAAGCTACTGAGAGTATCTCGCCCACAATTCAAAGCCTAGCAAGCTATCCGTGAAGCATTCGATATGCCAAACACAGTAACAAGTCTCAAAACGGAGACTTACTGGGCCGGCTCAAGCAAATCGATGAACAGCAGGAGGACAGTGACAGTGACAGTGACTTTTGTCCTCAGGCTTGATCATCAATCAACAATTTCCATTTGATGATGGGATGTAGGTGTATATACCCAACTTCATGGACTGGGGAATCTGAAAATATCCATTTATCGTGGGCAACCCAGGTCGCATGGTAAATTGGAGCCCTATAGCTAAGTGCTGAATCTCTATTAAGGCCTGGTAATAGGTAAGGAACTGTTTCGTAAATGGAAAGCTGTGGAGGGTAGCAACTCTTGGCTCCCAGATTTCGAAGGCATGTGCAATTCTCCTCCAGAGCCTAGTGAAGGTTTCAAGCTGAATCCCTGCCTTTCACTGTTACCTCTACTATTTTAAAGACTGGATTTTAAGAAACACGAAGTATATTCGAATGACATTCATCATCTTTCTCCAGTCAGCTTGGCCTGTTTTGCACATCAGAGAATGACTATTGGAGTTTGGGGATAAATTTTTCATAAAGTCATGTTGGTTCATACTTTCTACTCAAGAAATATTATATCTGATTTATAACTAGCTGTTCTTGTCTGAGTCTATTCACAAATGCTACAGGTAGAGATTGAGGTCAAAGGATAGAAATCTGCAATGGCCCAAGGGTACAGGGTGAAATCCCAATTTAACAAAATAATATTCGAGACTAGGATGTGCAGCCCTCTTTGACAACGAATGCCTTGGGAATCCCAGCTTTAATTAAAAATATTTAAAATCCTTTTAGTGGGTGAGGGTTGGGAATCACGGCCAGTGTGGTGTGTGTTGTTTCTTGGTTGATAAAGCAATTGAGGCCTTTGGTCCAGGGGAGAAAAATGCCAGCCTCAGCAAGATTCCAGAGTGGAAGCAATTTGGAAATGATTTGGAGGAGATCAATTCCCTGCCCAAAACAAACCCAAACCAGAGCTTTTTACACAAATGATTAGAAATGAAAGCAAAACTTTCATCAAAACAAAGGTGTATGTGCAACATATTGGCCCCTTGGTGTCATTTGAAGGAAATTAATGTGGAGGGCCAAAGAGATGGAGTCTGCAATATGCAAGGCTCCAGAGACCCGCCGGCGATTTTGTTCTGAGTGTAGCAGAAATAAGTGCTCCCGGCAAGCCCGCAGGGAGAAATAAGACAAGTGCATAAGTAAGATTAATCAGTAAAGCTAGTGTCGACCTAATGAGTCATACTTGACATCATAAAACTTGAACAATACCAGGCTGTGGCTCGTCATAGACTTGCACTCTCCGGAGCGATGGCCTTGCATGCACCTCAGAGGGCAGCTCTTGAGCCCATTAGTTTGCAGAGAGGCATGGGAAGAACACAGCTACCTTTGGGGTTCATTGTCCTATGAAAACGGGGAGCAGGGTGTTGGGTGGAGCAACAAAAAAAAATAAATAAAAGCAGGGAGCCTTTTGTGCCTTCTTCCTTCAGGTCCCCACTTTCTCCTGTTCAAATGAAGTTCCCAGAAAAACTGTATTTCCATTCAAACAAACTTTCCCCCAGGATTTCCAGGGAGGCAGCACCAGATTCTGGGAAACTGAGTTAGTGAGGGGTGGAGATCACAGCCAGGACAACATAATCTCCTCAGGGCAGAGCCCATGAGAGTCTCCAGACCGTCAGGAGTGTTTTGGGGAGTCCCCAACTGTCACAGACTCTGTCAGGCCTCACCTCGAGTTAGCACCTCTCTTCTGATAGCCACAGCCACTCACAATCAGCCTTTACTTTCCCTGAGCTTGAAGATCTCTCTCTCTCTCTCTCTCTCTCTCTCTCTCTCTCTCTCCTCCCTGCCCTGATTATCAGGACCCACTCAAGGATCTGCTGAGGGTTAGATCCATCCTCATGAATCATGGAAACTTTAAGAAGGTGGTTCACTTTATTTCAAGCTTACGGTGTCCCCTCCCTGAGAACTTTCGTAGTAGTCATGACGGCAAACAGCTTCCTTGATGAGCCAAAGGGCTGCATGGCAAGTCAGACCATGTCCTCTTTTGGTTTGCTCTGAGTGTTTAGTTTTAGCTTTGTTTGTTTGCTTCTACTGTTTGGGTTTTCGTGGCAGTACTGGCCCTCATCCTTGAGTGCTCTGTGTCCCATCCCTTGAGCTATCTCCAATGCCAGAGCAGAACCTCTTGACCTTACACTTCCCAGGTCCCTCTTAGTTTTGAAACTTTCCTTAAATACCCAAACGTTGAAGCCCATCTTTCCTTTGTTGATTGATTACATCCGTGTGGCAGATAGCCTACCTCAGAGCCCCAAGAGAGTTCCCTGGTAGTTGGAAACTTCTGAAGCAATGGTCAGTGAAAGAATGACCAGACTCTTCTGCAGATCTGAGGGAGCAGAGACTAGAGATCAGACCAGGGACCAGAATGATAGTACAGTAGGTAGGACATTTGCCTTGCATGCAGCTGACCTGGGTTCGATCCCTAGCATTCCATATGGTCTCCCAAGCACCACCTGAGTGCAGAGCCAGGAGTAACCCCTGAGCATTGCTGGGTATGATCTGAAAAGCAAACAAGAGAGAGAGAGAGAGAGAGAGAGAGAGAGAGAGAGAGATCATACCAGGTGATTCCAGCACTGGTACCACCAATCTGTATACACATGCTACCCATGCACACACTGCCAGATCTGCTGCCTGCAGCCCCCTGCCCAGTTTGTTCCACAAGACTCTAGGTCCTGGGCACACAGACCCTACCCTGAGTATTGGATCCTGGAAGTCCTCAGTAGGGCATCTGGCGCTGAAGGCCCAATGTGCGCATGACGCAAAGTCCTCTTTCTTGGGCCATACTTCTGCTCTCAGACCATGCATGCTACTTGGGGGGAGGTTTCTGGAACTCTTACTCCTTAGCCAATTGAGTGAACGAAAGGGAAGCTTTGGAGCAAAGTGGCAACACAGATGGTATAATGCCATGGCTCAGTCTCTAAGTATCCTGACAAGTAAGTTTGAAACCTTGTTTTCCTCTTATTTCATTCATTCAGTGAATAATTACTCTGCCTACCATGTGCCTGCACTTTTTTATCAGTGATACTTGACAATACAGAAGGTGGTAACAGATGCAGGGCCAGACAGACAATGCAGGGGTTTAGGCACTTGCCTTACAAACGGCTGACCCTGATTCGATCCCCAGCACTGTATATAGTCTGCTGAGCACCACCAAGAGTGATCTCACAATAAGAGCAAGGAGTAGCACCTGAACACTTTCAGGTGTGGTTCAAAAACCAAATGATGATGATGATGATGATGATAATAGCAGTTACAGTCTCTTCTCGATTGGAGCTTAATTTTTACTGGCTAAAGAGAAGTATTAAGTAAGTTAGCAGAAAAATGCATACAACAATGTCAACTGATGAATGTTGTATGTCCTCATGCCATAAGACATATACTGGACAGATGGGAGCACACTTGGAGAGAGTGGTCAGAGAAGGTGGCTCGAGGAGATTGTCCTTGAGATGAGGTCTTATAACCAAGAGGAAGCCACTCATGGAAGATGGTCAGAGGATAGAGGACAGGTGGCCAGCTTAGGTCAATGGAAACCTGAAGGGCACAAGTAGAAGGAGAAGGGAGGAATGGTACTAGTGATGAATCCAAGATACAGACATGACCTGGATCCAACAGGGACTTGTAAGCCCCAGGGTCGTACATCCTCGAATTGTCTCTGAGACAACAGAAAACTAATGTCAGTTGTTGTTGTTTTTGTTGCTGTTGTTGTTGTTGTTTTAAAAAAGACATTATTGTTAGCTTTCAGAACTTGGCTATCTGCCTGCCATTTGATGGGTGTGTGGAGGCTGGATAAGGTCTAGCCTGCGGGGTGGGAGCAGAGGAGAGAATGACTTAGACAGCTTCTGCAACTTTCCAATGAGGAAAGATGAGGATAGAAATAGTGGAGACAGAGAGCAGCAATAGATTTGAAATATGCTTTGCAATAGACACTACAGATTTTCTGATGGATTCGATGTACGTGAGGGTTAAAAAAGGAGTAATGAGGGTTGAGTCTAATAGTCTTTACTTGAATTTGTGATTGGGTGGTAGAGAGTTGACTGAGAAGAGGAAATCTGGGAGAGAACAGATGCATGTAGAGAGGAAATAGGAGAATGGAGAACAGACAGCCTGTAAACATGGAACTAGAGAAGCAAACTTTTCATCAATGGTCAGAAAACATTTTGTGTCAAAAAGAGGTGGTTATTTATGATACTGGAACCAACTATTATCTACTTAGTCCTAACTGCACATTGACTAATAAAAGGGAAAAAAGTTTTTAAGACTTTTTTTTGAGAAATGTAACTTTTTTACTTTCAATAAAAGAAATGCAACATGAAGCCACCATTTCAAAATGTAAAATCACCCAATCATTTCCAAACATCTCTATTATTTTTTCATGAGCACACAGCAATGCAATGTTTATAATAACCATAAACTTTAGGTACTTAACCATGTGTGAGAAAGAAAAAAGAGAAAGAACACCAAAATGAAAGAAAGAGAGTGAGAAATAGATAACCAAATTTGGGGGTAAACTTTTAGATGTATAACCAGATCTGGAGATAAATTAATCTTTGGAAAACCAGATTTCTTTATGAAACTCTTCTGCACCTTGTCTCTGTGTATATGTGTCTGTACCTCCCTCTCTCTCAAAGTACTACTGTATTTTAAAATTTGAGATTACAGATATAATCTCAATTACTAAACTAGACCCCATCAACAAATTGTGTAGATTATCCTGGATTCTCATGGCCTGCAAAATGGCCCTGTATCTGGACTACGGAATAGAGCTGTGACTTAAGAGAAGAATTCATACCTGGTGGCTCCTTCCACGGAGCTTTCATGGAAGTAACCTCAGAACTACCTGGGGAGGAATCCCAGGGGCCAGTGGAGCAGCCCCTGAAACTTCAAAGCAGCCTGACCACCTCAAAACCTCCCCCAGACCTGACACTCTAACACCTCACTGCTCCGGGCTGCTGCTTGTTAAATACCTCCAAGCCAGCCTGGCTGGTTCTCAGGCCCATCCTAACTCTCTGATGCTCTGGTCATCTTTGTCTCTATCCCTATCGTGGACTTTAGTAACAAATCCAGTGTTCTCCAATCCCCCCCATCTTCAGTTTTCAGCCTTGCCCACTCCGTGTGGGTTGGCAGCTCAAATGGACTAAGTAGATAATAGTTGGTTCCAGTATCATAAATAAGTTCCAGTATCATGAATAATCACCTCTTTTTGACAAAAATGTTCTGTTTCTATTGATCTAGCCACCCACATCACACCCACTCACTGTCCATCCACATACCTGCCCACCCAGTGAGCATGGACTCATCACCACCCTGTTCCAAATCCTGTGCTTCATGCTAGGTAGTTGAAATAATGAGAAATTCAGAACCCAACAAAGGTTAGACTAATAAAGACCCAATTGATTCTCCTGTATGGAACCCCCTCCAAAATAAATGGAACAGAGACTGTTAACACATTGGCTCCAGACAATGAAATATAGGGATTTCTGAGAAATATAAACAAGATTGGGATTTAGCAATTGCCTCTTCTTACCACCATACGAGTGTCCAGTGTGCTATACATAAAGGAGGACCCAAGTAGGGGGCAAAGACTTCAATTTGAGAACATGGAATTCAGAGTCCAGTTGGAGCAGCTGGAGTCCTTAGCACCAGGTACCAAAGAGAAGAAAGAACAACAGAGACCTATTGGAATCCTCCTGGATTATTTATCAAAGCAATGGTCAGCATATTTGTGTAAGGAAATTACCTAAGTCTGGGAAAAGAGCCATGTGAGAGAGGATTAGAGTGAACAGTGCCCAGTGCTCACACCGGAACAGGGGCTGGAATGGGGCCTGTTACTATCAGACAGACTGGAAAACCTCATAACTCACAGGAGGAGCACTTAGGAAAGTCTTGCTTCAATAATGTGAAATAATTAACCTGAGACTGGGCACAGCTCCAAACCCACCAAACAAATCATAAATCACAACTTAAAAGATCAAACTGTCTCCAAGTAAATTAATTTCATCCCAGAGCAAAAACTCAGGAAGATTTATAGTAATAAAAAGTATTCGGCACCCAACAAGGTAAACTCACATTGTCTGACATCCAAACAGACATTGGTTTCCAGGCATCCTTAGGGGTTAGGGAAACAGGATCCATAATGAGGATACAGAAATTATCTTTTAAAGATCCAAGTTAAATTCCCAAGTTTAAGCTATAATGCAGAAGATGAAAAGTATACTGGATGGGTTTAACAGAAGAATAGGCATTTCATGGGAAAAAATATTTTAAAGAAATCTTGAAATAGAATGCCAATAGAAAGAGAACACTTTAAAAATGAAAAGCAGGCTGGAGGGGTAATACATTTAATAATTAAAAAAATGCAGGGCATTTTCTTTGCATGCAGCTCACCAGGGTTCAATCCACAGCATGTATGGTCCCCTGAGCCCAGCAAGAGTGATCCCTAAGAGCAGAACCAAGAGTTAAATCCTGAGCATCACCAGCTATGGCCCCACAAAAAAGGAAAATAATAGCACTAAGTTGTAGGACATATTTAGGCAGTGTAGTGTGCACAGAATTGGAGTCCCTGGAAGAGTGGAGAGCATAAAATATTCGAGAAATAATGGCTAAAAATGTCCCAAATTTGATGAAAACTGTGAACGTACAGAACCATGAAGCTCAATGAGCCCCAAGTACAAGGAACAGGAAGAAATGACATTAAAGTAAATCATAGTCAAATTGCTTAAAACCAGTGATAAAGAGAAAATCTTAAAAGCACCCAGAGGAAAACAACATGATGTGTAGAGAGGAGCCAAGAGAAGGACAACAGCGATTTCCCCTTAGAAAAAACGCAAGTGGGAGGCCTGAGTTATAGTACAGCAGGTAGGGTACTTGCCTACAGCAGGTAACAGACAAATGGGGCTCAGTACCTGGCATCCCATATGGTCTCCCAAGTCAACCAGAAGTGATCCCTGAGTGAAGATCCTGGGGTATGCCCTGAGCACTTCTGGGTGTGACCCACCCACCAAAAAATAAAGCACTGTCCTCTCGTTGTTCATCGATTTGCTCAAGCAGGCCCAGTAACATCTCCATTTTGAGACTTCTTGTTACTGTGTTTGATATATTAAATACGTTACAGGTAGCTTGCCAGGCTTTGCTGTGCGGGCGAGATACTCTCGGTAGCTTGCCGGGCCCTCCAAGAGGGGTGGAGGAATCGAACCTAGCTCCACTGGGCCGGCTGCACGCAAGGCAAACACTCTACCGCTGTGCTATTGCTCCAGCCCCCCAAAATAAAATAAAATAAAAAATAAAACATACAAATGGAAGCATAGCAAAGGAATATCTTTAAATTACTAAGAAAAAAAAAGAAGAAGAAATCCAAACTTGATTTCTCTGCTCAACCTCTTTCAAAAGTACTGCTGAAATGGAGAGGTTTTATTACACATGAAAGCTGAAAGAATTCATCGGTATAACCAGAGCTGCAGGGTAAGAAATGTTAAAGCAGAAACAAAATTATACAGATAGAAACCCGGAGCAGCCCTTAAGCTGACTGATGACAAAACAAATGTTGGGTCTAGGATTTTGCACTAAAGTGGATTTTATTCTTCAGCTCCATGCTTGGTGCTCAGAACATAGGAGAGTGGTGAGCTCCAGTGTCAGAGACATTTGCTGTGAGTTATGGAGTAACATTCACTTGCCAAACAAGCATGGTTGCATTTGTGCTATCTAGTTTTGAGGTAGTGTGGGACTGTTCCATTTAAAATGGTGCATATGGGGTTGGAGCGATAGCACACTGGGTAGTGCATTTCCTTTGCACGCAGCCGACCAGGGTTCGATTCCCAGTATCCCATATGGTCCCCTGAGCACCACCAGGATTCCTGAGTGCATGAGCCAGGAGCAACACCTGTGCATCACCAGGCGTGACCCAAAAATTAAATTAAATTAAATTAAATTAAAAATGGTAAATATTCTTTTTTTAAATTTATTTATTGAATCACCGTGAGATAAGCTACAAAGCTTTCAGGTTTAAGTCTCAGTCATACAATGATCAAACACCCCTCCTCTCACTAGTAACACCACCAAGAACCCAAATATACCCCCCTCCCACCCCTCCAAATGCCCGTGAGGCAGATGATTTTTACCAAAAAATGGTGCATATTCTTTAACTTGAATAAGTATATCACTATCACTATCACTCCGTTGTTCACTGATTTGCTCTAGCGGGCACCAGTAACGTCTCCATACATTCCTGTCATGTGCTAGTGTAACCCGATGGTATATTGGGGGCTCTTTCAGGGTCAGGGGAATGAGGACCATCACTGTTACTGTTTTTGGCATATCGAGTATGCCATGGGTAGCTTGCCAGGCTCTGCCATGTGGGCGGGATACTCTAGCTTGCCGGGCTCTCCGAGAGGGGTGGAGGCTTTGGGGGCAGCCTCTATTCACCTTTACAGGTGTTCCCAGTCAGGCATATATGCGGGCAAGATACTCTTGGTAGCCTGCAGGGTTCCCTGAAAGCGAGAACTAAACAATAAGAGCTTCCAGGAGCTCGGTTTTATAGTCTCTGAATCTTGGCCATTAATGGGGTTACACGGCCGTTGGTGGGTGTAACTGTCTAGCTACTGAAAGATGGGGGATCTGGGTGGAGGAGGTCCAGTCCCAATCCGAGCAGGCTTGGGGATCTCAGCCCCGGGTACCGCACATCTGGGTTCCTCTTCCGGTTTCTTCATGAGTGAGGCTTATCCTAGCATGTGGAGAGTGGTCTCAGCATGGCTGTGGCTGGGTCACAGTGGTCTTCAGCTGTCAAGGCTCTGCTCAGGGCAGAGAGGGAACCTCAACCCGCCCCCCTCCAAGGGGCCCTGGTGAGGACAGCCAGGCGTGGGGGCAGGAGACTCTGCGTTGTTCTCCTCCGGGAGCTTGGTTTTATAGTCTCTGGATCTTGGCTATTGATCTTGGGGTTATACAGCAGTTGGTGGGTATAACTGTTTAGCTACTGGAAGATGGGGGATAAGTATATAGAGTCACTAAATAAAGGTCTGGTAACCAGGGGAAAGAATTCATTCAAAACAAAGGAACAAAGAATTTAGAAATTGTTGTTATATGAGCAAGTCTATACAATTATTCTTTTTTATTTCCCCCTTTCCCTTTGTTGATTTGTTGAGATCATCAGAGACAGTCTGTTGTTTGAACCTGGTAACTCTGCTCTCTGTGATTCCTGCTACAAGCAATTTCTGGTAACACCATAGCAGCTAGGTGTGTGTGTGTGTGTGTGTGTGTGTGTGTGTGTGTGTCCTGCAACTTTAAAAAATTGTGTGCACACCACAGCCAGGAGTATGGTGAGTATACGTGTGAATGTATACACACAACGAAATAAGTATGATTCCCAGCAAGGATGGTGGTCAAGTGTATAAGCACCATTTCATAGAGTGCCAGGATGGTGCTTCAATGTGTTCAGTTATATGTCAACTGCAGCCTCATGCTAGCAAAAGATGTTTTAGCCTCTGATCCATCCCTACACCCTGTAAAACATTTTTTCAGAGCCAGATAAGTAAGTACAACAGGTAGAGCACTTGCCTTGCATGTGACTGACCTGAGTTTGACCATAGCACTTCATATAACCTCATGAGCACTTCCATGAGTGATCCCTGAGCAGAGAACCAGGGATAAATCCTAAGCGGGGTCAAATGTGACCCTAAAAGCAAAAGAAAAAAAGCTTTTTCACTTCTTAAGTTGCTTGAAAATATAGCACATTAGCTCAGTGAACCAAACACATGTCTTGCATGCAGAAGGTCTGTATTCGGTCCCTGGTACTACATGGTCCACTGGTGCCAATGGAAGCAACCCTGGAGGACCAACAGGCCAACAGACAGGGACCCCAAACAAAGAAAAAATTACATGATTGGGGTTTTTGTTTGTCTGAATCTTTTGGGGTGTTTTTTTGGGGGGGGTCCTGGGCTACTCCCAGCTTCGTACTTGGCAATTGCTCTCTGAAGTGTTTGGTGGGTGTTCAGGGGAGCAACCATGTGGTGCCAGGGATTGAACCTAGGACTCCTGTCTGGAAAACATGTGCTCCAGCTCTAAGCCATATTCCTAGGCCCCCCAAAACATAAATTAAATGATAATGATGACAGTGTATTGTTAGCTTATGACATATGTAACAATAGCACAAAGCACCTCAGTCATTACATCACTTTATCACTGTTATAAAGTTTTTCATCCTTGCCAGTGTTTCTCAGCTACATCATTATTGACATTTGGCATCAGGTAATTTTCACTGTGAAGGTCTGTCTCCTGTGCCTAATTTGCAGTAGTAACCATTCCTCTGCCCAGAAGAGGCCCCTTATCATTTTTTTCAATTTTCTTTATTTATTTTTGTGGCCACACCTGGCTATGCACTCAGAAATTACTTCTGGCAGTGCTCAGGGGATCATATGGGATGCTGGGGATCAAACCCCAATCAACTGCTTGCAAGACAAGGACCCTACCTTCTGTACCTTCCTGCCCCTCAGAGGGGCCCCTGATATTGAGAAACTGTCACCTGTCATCTAGAGGACAAAAATGACACCTCTGAAAACCACTGTTCTATGTGGAAAGGTTGAAAATCACATGAAACTATTCACGATGAGTTAAAAATATAGACTTGAAGTCTTAAATCAACTTCTATCATAATAAAATGAAGAGATAATGGGTAAGCAGAGAAGGTAAAATAGACTATTAGAAAACATTCAGTCCAAAGGAGGTATGAAAGGTTTAATGGGGACAAAGTACATAAAGGATACTTAGAAAACAAACTATAAATGACCTGTTAATATTATATTAAATGTGCATTAAATGTGAAAATTATATTAAAACTGCATATCCAATTAAAGACAAAGATGGTTAGGCTACCCAAAACAATTAAGACTATAAGCTGCCTAAAATGCTGCTTTACTTAAAATCTGAAGACATAAATAGACTAAACATCAGGGCAGAAGAAACTTATTTCATACTAACACTGATCAAAAGAAAACTGCAACATTGAATACTCATGACAACTGTATTGTGAAGAAGCTTATTAACCACAGTTAAAGTAATTTTTTTAAATGTAGGAGTACTTCTATTTATTCAGTATTGATTAAGCTGAATGAATTAGGCATGAACTCCACATTAGTTTTTAAAAATTGTTTTAATTGAATATCTGTGAGATAGACCATTACAAAGCTGTTCATAATTGGTTTCGGTCATACAATGATCCAGCACCCATCCTTCCACCAGTATATATTTCCCATCACCAATGTCCCCTCTTCCCTACCACCAGCCCCCAACATCCCACCCCCCCTCAGCCTCTCTCCGTGGGAGGCACTTTCCTTCTTGCTCTCTCTATCCTTTTCCTTTTGTGCATTATGGTTTGGAATACAGGTACTAACAGGTCATGGTGTTTGTTTAGGGCATTCAGTATTTTTATCAGGACAGTAAGACTGGAGTAGCTTTTCAATTGGGTGACTGCTTTGGGGTGTGAATGTGACTGCCAAGGCTTTCAGAAGCACAGGGAGGTGGGAAGAGGTAACCCATCCCGATCCCGAGAAAGCCTAGAGATTTCAGTCACAAAACTTGCATACCCAAATTTTCAGCAGATTATATCTTGGTGAGGTCCATCCTGAGATGGTGGAATCAGGCTGGGGGTATGGTGGTGATTTTGAATTGTGAAAGCAAGCAGCTGTGAGGGGCTCTACTTGGACAGGTTACTGACCAACCCACCTCCCTTCAATTTATCCCAGTCCGTTCAGCCATGTGCGAGTCCTAGATTAACTACAGTTTTTGATCTCTTTTGAGATTTATTTCAGGGTCTCTGTAGCAAAGCCCATAATAGAATTATATGGTGGCGCTAGAGTTGGTTCATGGGGGTGACTTCCAGTGCTTCCAGGAGTGTTGGGAAGTGAGGGGAAGTGGTCCATCCCAACTCTGAGAAAGCCTGGAGATTTCAGTCACAAAACCTGAATATTCATATTTTCAACGGATTATATCTTGGTGAGATCCATCTTGAGATGGTGGAATCAGGCAGGGGTTATGGTGGCGATTTTGGATTGTGGAAGCAAATAGCTACCAAGAGCTCTGTTTGGGTGGGCACTAGACTAATCTGCCCCCTTCTGATTTACCCTGGTCTGTTCAGCCACGCATGGGTCCAAGATTAACTGTGGCTCTTGATCTCTTGTGGGATTTATGGGTCTCTGAAATAAGGCCAATAAATGAGCTTGTATAGCTGAGCTGGAGGTGGTTTGTGGGTGTGGCTCCCACATACTTTACTTTTGGCCCTTTAACCTCTTGGTAAATTTTGTTCCAAGTTGTTGGCTCTGGCCAAAGGCACAGCAACAATTTTGGGATATCAGGAAGCCTAAAGGCTGCTGGTGCACTCTCCCTACAGGTACAGGTTGACCTGCTGGTGACACCATATTCCCAAGTAAAGTAAATTTTTAAAAATGTAGGGGCTAGAGTGATAGCACAGCGGGTAGGGCGTTTGCCTTGCACTTGGCCGACCCAAGTTTGATTCCCAGCATTCCATATGGTCCCCTGAGCATTGCCAGGAGTAATTCCTGAGTGCAGAGTCAGGAGTAACCCCTCTGCATAGCCGGGTATGACCCAAAAAGCAAAACAAAAACAAAAACAAAAAAAATTTTAAAAAGTGATTCCTATCTATGAGGGATATGAATTGTCATTTTTTAAAGAAAAAGGGGTCCATTTAGGGGTATATGTGTGGAGAGCATATGATTTGCATGTGCAAGACCCTGTTCAGTCCCCAGTACTGCAACACTCAACACTACTGGGTGTAGTCCCCACAACAATAAAAAAATAACAAAAAATGTTAAAGTTTGATTTATCAAGACAACATAAAAATCATATAAGACTCAAAGTATCAATATATAAAATAAGCTCATAAGAAACATGAGAAACAGACAAAGCTATACAGTACTTAGAACTTTCTTTTCTTAAATTTAGTCACTGTGATTTACTAAAGTGTTGATATTAATGCTTTAGGATTACAATGTCACTACACAACCATCACCAGAGTGTCAACCTCCCTCCAACACTCACTACATCCTGCCTCATCCCCCAGTTTAGCAAATTCCATCCTATAATAGACTCAAAGAATCTGTTGTCATTGGCAGTTTTTTTAAATTTATTCCCTTACTCTGCATATGAATACAGTCATTTGTTCTTCCCTTCTGACTCACTTTGCTCAGCATAACATTCTTCAGTTCTATCCAAGTTACAGAGCACTGCAGGATTTCATCTTTTCTCATTGCTGAGAAAACCCCCTCTTTGTGCACATACACCATATATATGTATACCACCATGTTCTTTTTCCACTCATCTGTCACTAGGACTTGAATTGCTTTCAGATCTTGGTTATTGTAAGTAGAACTGCAATAACCATAGAAGTGCAAATATCTTTTTAAGTTGATGTTTTAGTGTTACTGGAAAGATGGCAAGGCTTGGAACTGCTGATACTATTCTTAACTTTTTTGAGAAGCATGACTGAACCAGATAATAGATCCACCAACAGAAAATGAGGGTTCCTTTTTCACCACATCCCTGGCAGATCTGGTTATTTTAGTACCTTTTGGAGAGAGTTCTTCTCACAGGTGTGAGGTGATAATTCATTGTCATTTTGATTTGCATTTCCCTAATAATCAGTGATGCTGAGCACTTTTTCATATGTCATATGTCTTATTGGGGAAAACATCTGTTCATCTCTCTCCATTTTTTGATGGAGTTGCCAGGTTTTTTGTTATTGTTGTGAGGGCTTTATATAACTTGGATATTCACCTTTTGTCACATGTACAGCAAATGAATTTTTACTTCTTCCCCCCTCCATCAGTCTTTTATTTCAGCAATAATTCCTTTCCCAGTACAGAAACTTTTCGCTTGATTTATTTATATATCAAAAATACTTTTTGTTTATTTTTGCTTCTGTTATCTTAGCCATCAACTCATAAAGATGCTTCTGAAGAAAGTATCATGGAGCATTCTGTCTGTTTTTCTGGATTTATTTTATTGATTTAAACCTAATATTGATGGGTTTGAGACCTATTTTGAATTAGCTTTTGTGTCTGGTGTTATAGGAATCCAGATTCCTTTTCCCCCATCGGTTAACCAGTCTTCCCAGAACCCTTTGTTGAAGAGGCTTCCCTTGCCTCTGATTTACCCAGCTCCTTTGTCATTAACTGTCCATACAGCTGAGGGTTTATCTCTGGGCTCTCAGAAATTTCAATTCTCCTTCCTCTTGATAGAAAAAGCAGGCTGAAAGCCAGCAGAGATACAGTAGGCTTTTACCTTCTTAACCAATTTAATCTGACAGTGAGAGAATGTTCCATGACAAAGAACTTATTTTCAAGCTCTTGAGAGACATGGCCAAGATCCAAACCATGCCAGATAGGTTATGCACACAGGGTTCTGTCAGTGAGTAACAATGCTCCCTGATCTACCTCCAAGGACCGCAGAGAGCAGGGTTATCACTGTCACCCCTCCACAGTCACTCTGCAACAAAGACCATTCGTTCTGGACTTATTGCAAGAAACACTTGTAACTCTCTCTTGAAGATGGGTGCCTGAAACTTAACTAGTTCCATCTAGGGGTGGTTCCAGTTGAGACCAGCACCATCCAGACACAGTTTCCTAAGGGCAGAAATATGAGATATCGCACAAGCACAAGAAAGCCTGTGGTCAAAGTTCCATTGGCCACTCAAGAGGAACAGAGGCATACCTCTCCCACAGCAAGCCCAGTAAGAACAGACTGGGCGAAGTGGCCATAAATGGTACTTGTTGATTTCCGAATTCCTCAGTTAGTGTTATCAACTCCACCAAATGGATATACTGTGGGAAGAGATGATGTAAACTTTCACATTTGTCTCCTGCATTTAGAACCTCGGTCATAGTCTGTCAGTGAAGCTAAGAGAAACTTCTAGGCAAAGACAAATGAAGCACTGCTTCCTTATTCCAATCTGATTGCAATATTTCACACATTTTTTGTATTTGTTTGGTGGGCCACATCTGATGGTGCTCATGAGTTATTTCTGCCTCTGTGCTCAGGGATCACTCCTAGCAGGGCTTGGGGAACAATACACAGTGCTGGGGATAAAACCTAGACTGGCCACATGAAAGGCAATCTCCTTAATTCCTGTCCTATTTCTCTACTCCCTGGTGGCCACAGTTTTGGGGAATTAATGCCTCCTGGCCATTGTGACAATTTATTGTATATGTCCACTTGGCTAGGATGCACTGTTGATATTTGATCTAACATATGTAGACATGAAGATTTTTTTTAAAAAAAGATTAGCATTTATATCAGTAGACTTAGGAGTAGGGCAAATTACTTTTTGTATTGTAAGCAGAATTCATGCAACCAGATGAAGGTCTTAAGAGAGAAAGACCAGGCCATCCCAGGAAGAAAGCCCACCGACTCCAGGCAGTTTGAGACTCAGGCTTTCGAATGCTCTTCCCTCAGCCTCCAGCCTGTCTGCCTGCCCTGCAGATTTCAGACTTGCCAGCTGACCTCAGAACAGAAGGCAAAGCACAAGATTCCAAACAACACCATGATGATCACACGAGCCAATTTCTTAAATGAATTTCTCTTTTGGCTCAGTGTATATGCATACCATATTTGTTCTCTTTAGCTGGAGAACCCTGACTGGCCCATCCATCAAGCACATTTGTCCTTCTGAGGCCTCACCTCTGAGCTTCTCTCACAGGGTCAGGCCTTCCCCAGGGTCCCATAGCCTGAGCTGAGGATGATCTATGAATGGTCATGGGTCAAAGGGGAAAAGATCAGTCTCCCCCAAGAAAACTCCGCATTCAGTAAGGCCTCAGAGCAAATCCTCACAGAGACGGGCCAACTTGCTGTTTTCCAACTCCAAATTTGTTTGTTTGTTTGTTTATTTAAATATGAATGCTTCTTTATTTTTTTTCTGGTATCAAATCACTAAATAGTTTTCTTTTTTTTCCCCCCACTAAAAAACATTTTATTTTTTTTCCAGACTTACACATTTTTGTGCTTGGGTTTCAATTATACAATGATCAAACACCCATCCCTCCACCAGTGCGCATTTCCCACCACCACGGATCCCAGCATCCCCTCCCCTCCCCCAGCCCCCATCCCACCCTGCCTCTGTGGCAGGGCATTTCCCTCTCTCTCCTTTTGAGTGCCATGGTCTGCAAAAGAGGCATTGAGTGGCAATCATGCTGGTCGACAGTCTACCCTCAGCATGCTCTCCCATCGTGGGCGGATCCTCCCAACACCCTTTATGTGGTGTTCCCTTCTCTTTCTGAGCTCCCCCTTCCCCTAACATGTGTGGTTGTCCTCTGGGTCATTGAGTAAAATTCCTGGTACTAATCTCTGCCATACTTGGGTGTTAGTTTCCTATTTTGTTACTTTATGTTCCCCAGATGAATGCAATCTTTCTATGTCTATCCCTTTCTTTCTGAGTCATTTTGCTTAACATGATACTTTCCATGTAGTACCACTTGTATGTAAATTTCATGACTTCGTCTTTTCTAACAGCTACATAGTACTCCATTGTGTAAATGTACCAGAGTTTCTTTAACCAGTCATCTGTTCTCGGGCACTCAGGTTTTTTCCAGATTCTGGCTATTGTAAAGAGTGCTGCAATAAACAGACAATTGCAGATGTCACTTCGGCTATACTTTTTTGCCTCTCTGGGATATGTTCCCAGGAGTGGTATTGCTGGGTCAAATGGGAGCTCAATTTCTAATTTTTGGAGAATCATCCATACTGTTTTCCAAAAGGGTTGAACCAGTCGGCAATGAATGCTTCTTTAATTCCTTAAGTAATCCTCACAATGGGCCAGGAACATAGTTCAGTGGTGGAGCATTTGCCTACATAAACGAGATCCTGGGTTCCATTCGCAACAGAGTAAAAATAAAGGCTTTTTCCTCTGTACCACATACAACTGAGCAAAATAGATGAAGAAAATCCACAGATGCCAAGGTACCATCTATCTATTTAGGGAGCATGAAGCATCAAGAACAGTGTAGCATACAGAGGGTTCAGCCCCAGATTTCCCCAACCTAAGATACCTACTGTCCTGCTGCTTTACTTACATTGTTTTGTGTATCCTTAGGACACAGAAAGCTGATCTCTCCCTCCCAAGAACATAGAAGAAAGGGGAAAATCCTGAATTCTAATTTAAGTCTTTCAACTCTCATGAGTTTTGATTTCTTAGTTCTGAAAGAAATGCCACTTCACAATCTAAAACTGATCCAGGAGAAAACTTCCTTCCATTTTAACTCCAGCAACATTTGACTAAGGAAAAACTTTTCTGAAATAGTTCACACACAATACAATAATTAAAACGGAGAATGTAAACTTTTAATTGATATAGGAAATGGGTAAGTTCATTAAGTTCTGGGACAGACGATTGGTTAAAGAAACTATGAAACATCTACCCACTGGAATACTCTGCTACTGTTAGGAAAAATACTGCCACTGTCACTGTCCTCCCGTTGTTCATTGATTTGCTTGAGCGGGCCCAGTAATGTCTCCATTGTGGGATTTGTTGTTATTGTATTTGGCATATCGAATATGTCACAGGTAGCTTGCCAAGCTTTGCTGTGCAGGCGAGATACTCTCGGTAGTTTGCTGGGAGGAATTGAACTCGGGTCAGCCAGGTTGGCTGCATGCAAGGCAAACGCCCTACCCGCTGTGCTATCGCTCCAGCCCCTTATTTCAGTGAAGACAGTAAAACAAAAATTAAAATGAACAAGGTTGGGCCTGCAGTTGACTCTCACAGGAGAGCCTGTCATTCCAAGAGTGACCAGACAGCGGCAGCAAAGACCTGTAGTGGGACTCCAAAGCACTCCGCAGACCAGCTGTGCGCTCAGGGAAAGCCCAAGACCATTTCCGACAGGGAAAAGTGCGGCCCAGAATTTATTAGGAATATAATCCCAGATCCGCTGGATCAGAAACTTGTAGGGGTGGGGGCTTAGCACTCTGCCCGATGGCTCGCCGCAAGCCCACTTAGGATCCCTGAAGTGAGGCACAAGTTCACTGTTCTTTTTATGCACATCCAACAGGCAGTACCATAGGAGTTGATTATGTGTTCCTCTATTTCACCAACAAATTTTGCCTAGCAACTGGACTGCTTATTTTTGAAAGAAATGAAACACAGCCGATTTATCCCATTTGGTGGCCTGCCACGTTAAACATGGTCTCCCAGTTCTGAAACAGGACTGGGCAGGGCAGAGCCTGAGCCTGGGCTGGCCACATCCCTAGGGGTGGTCCTCTGGGCCCTGTGGCCTGCCTCATCTCACTGCTTCCCATGCAGTGACCTGGGGGTGACAACTGGGCTATTCGTCTTGGATCTCCTCATGAGGAACAGAATCCATCTTTCTGAATCCCCAATCCTGTGGTTGGGTGTCTGGCTTAAATACCAAATAGTCTTTCCTCTCCCTTTCCTCCCCCGCCCCTCCCTTCTCCTTTGTTCTCCCCTCTTAACTCTCTCCTCTTTTCTCCCCTCCTCTCCTTCCTTTCTCTTTCCTCTCTCTCTCTCTGTCTCTCTCTCCCTCTCTCTCTTTCTCTCTATCGCTCAGCTTTTTTTGGGGGGGGGGTCACACCCAGCAATGCTCAGGGGTTACTCCTGGCTCTGCACTCAGGAATCACTCCTGGGAGTTCTTGGGGAACCATATAGGATGCCAGGGATCGAACCCAGGTCAGCCGCATGCGAGGCAAAAGCCCTACCTGCTGTATTATCACTCCACACTCCCTCTCTATTTCCTCAAGGGGGCTTCTCAAGCAGCGTTCAGGAGGGTGGGAGGGGAGGAGCGTCCACTGGTAATTCTCAACCAACCAAGCCCTAAGGTGTCAGGGATACCTGGGCCACCATGGCATGCTAGGGGACTATAGAAATGCACTCATCAATGTTTGCAGGACCACATGTTGCCAGGAATCGAACCCTATGGTTCAATCTCCTGAGCCCAGGGAGTACTTTCTTTCTGAAATCCCCCAACTGATTATTAAAAAAGAAATCTGAATACAGCCCTCATGTTTCACCAGTTCTGTCCTGGCATTTATTTTAGAAGCTTTGATTATACCCACTTGTCACCCCCCTGTGGATACACCTCTAGCAATAACAGTCAGGGGATGATCAGGGAAAGAAGGCATCGCCCAGAGGGCTTGCAACAAGATCTGGGCACAGCAGAGGGCTTGAAACAAGATTCTGGAATATGAGTCCCAGAAAAACAACCTACTCCAGTCTCAGCGACATCCCTCTTGGTCGAGCTTGCATAGATGCTTAACTCTCAGCTTCTAGAACTCAAAAATGGGGTTAAAACCATCTTTCTCTAAACCTCCCCAAACAATCAGGATCTAGCACAGTGTGGAGATCCTGGGAGGTCCCATGTCCTGGAACCAGCCTCCCTTTCTACAGGAAGGAGTGAATTTCTTGTGCCTGCAGGACTTCAGCAGAGACTTCTGTTCTTCTCACTGTCAGAGACGGTGAACTAGAGGTTACAAACCCTAATGTCTTCAGGATGCAGAAGACTAGTAGCTGGATGCAAGAGAAGCTGGTACCATATGCCTATTAAACAGGATGCTGTTCCTTGGCCTGGGAGGGTTGTGGCCAGATTGGAAAGAAAGAATCCCCAGACTTACAACAAGAAATCTAGATGTCTGATTTTAACCTGAAACTCAGGAGTAACCTGTCACTGTAGCAAGAGGAGACTCACATCCCAGGTCAGTCACATCTGTGACAAGCTGCAACCATGGCCCTTGGAGGCCCTCTCAGGGGGCCAGAGAGGGGGGGAAGAGCCTGGTCTCTGGTCCAGAGTCCTGGCTTTGCATCTTGGCTGCTGTATGGGTGAGGTCTGGCATGACAGCCAGCTCAGACCTCTTCTCCCCCGTAGAATGGAGCGTGTCCTCTCGACTAACTATGCCTGTCTCTCACTGGATCCGTGACTCGATGTGAGTCTTGGGAATTAAAAGTGAGGTGTTCCTATTAATCAGGGAGAACACACCTCATCTGATACCAAATGCTAGAGAATGCGCTGTTAGAACACAGCAAAATTAGGTTTGTTCTCTTGCTGCCAAAGGGAGACGGCACATCCAAAGGAGCCTGCTGGCAGAGAAGTGCGGGTGTTGGAGGAAGGGCAGAAGGCAGGAGCACATTAGGTGAAGCCGTGTTTGATGTGGCCAAAGCAGAGCAAGACTGAATGTAAAAGGGTCTGTGCTAAGAAGTGGACCGGGTCCTGTCTCCAGTGTGATCAGCACGTGGACCTCTGTGTCCAGCTGGGGACAGAGACTAGTTCTGTCCGTGACTGAGCTACCAGTTCTAGTCCTTTTGAGATGACTAGGATGTCCCACTCTGATTCATGATTCCAAAGAGCCAAATGCTCTGTGCTTTGCTGCATCTTCCTTCTCCCTCTGCCTTCCCAACATAGTTGTTGATATTGTTTCATGGCTGGAAATGGCTCTCACGTGGGGCTCACAGGGAGTCATGATCAGGTCACTGTGCTTTTGCACGGCAGCACAATGCTCACCCAGGTTGGTATCTTGTGGTGCTCACACATGTGCTTGCCAAGGGTTGCACTTCCTGGCTTGGGAACTCACACAGCTTTTCCATGGCAGCATTCACAGGGGATTGCTCCCCTTTTATGGTTCTTACACACACTTATCTGCAATGCAGGGACACAGTGCTTGTGGTGTAGGGAGTCACCACCAGCAGAACTGCCAGGATCACATGTCACACATGTGGGCCACCAGAGGTTTAAGCACATGACCAGATGCTTGCCACTTGAAGTCACTGTGCTATTCCTCAGGACTCCCTCCACAATCTTAGAACAGGTTTCTCTGCACAACATTCTCGGTGTTCTTACAGGTGAGGTGTGAGAACAGTAGGTACCTTTCTGCAATGTACAGATTAAGCGCCTATTGTGGAATGAGAAAGACAGGTTAACTATTTCTATTAACTTCTCAGAACTCAGGTTGAGGACCAAGACAGGAACTGTTCCCTAATCTGCGATTCCAAAATGTACTATGTGCAAATGTGTCAGGTAATGGGTTGAACAACTTTTTATAATGCATGTGGTTGCAAACCTGCCCTGACTCAACATCTCAGATGGCCAAACCTGCCCAAAATTAACCAACTCAAATTATGGTCTTCAACGAACCTATGAGACTTGAATATTTACACACTATCTGCAGAAAATAAACACCGATGTAGTTGGTCATGACATATAGTTGGTATATGCATTATTTTAACCTTGGAAAGTATAAAACTTTTTCATCTCACAAACCTTAGGGCCCAGAGAGAGAAAAGAAGAAAAGTGCCTGCTATATAGGCAGGCAGGTGGGTATGGGGGGTGGGGAGGAAATAAAGGGGAAGAAAACTCATGGTGGGAAATGTACACTGGTGGAGGGACAGTGCTGGAACATTATATCACTGCAACCTAATCATAAACAACTTTGTAACTGTGGATCTCACTGTGATTCAATTAAAAATAAATAAATAAAAATTTTAATTAAAGAAAAAACACCTTAGGGCCCACAGTTTTAGATAAGAACTTTGGTAGCTGACGGACAAGGTGGTTGGGATTAAATTGCGTTTAATTTAATCCCAATTTAACACTTAGCCTGGTTCCCCAAATCCAGGGGCAAAATAGAAAAGATCACCGCCCCTCCCCAGTATTTGGTGGTCTATTCTTTACTCCCAGCCATCAGAGGCAGAAAGAACCCACTTCTACAGTGCCATGAGGCTGAAGCCTGGTGGCTGGGAAGTCAGAAGGTTAGAGGCTTCTCAAGTTCCCAGTGACTCCGACATACTGCTTGGAGGCTGTCTGTGTCCTTTACCTCCCACGTGTCTGCTGGAAGACATAACCGTGCCAGTGAGAGAGGCTGAACCAGCAGCCCTCCCCCCCCCCCCCCACACACACTCAACAGCTGAGGGCTGGCTCTAGGACGAGCTCCCTAAGACCCATCATGGGGCACATGTGTTCACCAGTGCTGCGTGTCCGGGAACTGAGGCAGACAGTGGCTCCAAGGTACCCCCAAACCAACATCCATTGGCGGCAGCAATGGGCAAGTGAGGGAATAGTGCATGCTCACATGCAAACCCATGGACCATTCTCTCTGTGCTAGCTAGTCTGGCCAGGTCTGGAGCCTGCCAACAGCCCAGCCCCTGCTAGGACCTCCCTCCAGTCTGGGGGTGACCATGAGGGAGATCCTGCATTGTGCACCTGTGTTACCAAGAATTGGCTGGGAAAAAAAATTAGCTGAGAATTAGCTTCAAATGAACAACATCATCACTACATGGAGAAACGACCCTCTGGATTTTGTTTTTTGGTGGTGTGGGGGCAGGGAAGGGTACACCCTGCAGTGCTCAGGGAACCATCCATGTGCAGGGATTTGACCAGTGTCACCTGCCAGAGGTTAACCTCTGTACTATCTCTTTTTCCCCCTCTGGTGATTCTGATTCTCAAAGTGGATCATGTTTCCCCCTCCAGCTCAGATGATGATCTGAGTGTCCAGCTGACCCTCCCATAGCTGCCAGCCTTAACTGCCTGGTCCGGTTCCCACATTGCTGTGGAGAAAGGGAGGCCCCGCCTGCATTCATGTCTCTGTGTCCCTGCCCCATGTCACCATTGGAGCACCCGGACTATTCCGGGGATCCCCTATCTCCAGCCAATACCTCTCAGTATGTCTTTTGGAGGTGGAAGAGCCATTTGTCCAATACAGTGGGGGGGGGGATAGGGGTCACTCTAGGTGTCCCAGCCCCCTGCCTAGCTGTCCAGCTTGCAGACATGCACATTGTCTCCATGTACCCCCCCCCCACAGCACCAGAAGTTTTATAATCTGTTCAACAGCGTGCCCTTAGCAGGTTACTTCACTGATCATATATTCAGTTTCTAATACATACATTTGTATGGAAGAGTAAAAATAGACATATTTGAGGAAATGTGTGAGACCCAGGATCCATTGAAGTGGGGTGGACAGGAATGGGTGGTATTGTCATGGGGAGATGTTAGTGTCTGCTCTATTTAGGGTTTGAAAGAGATTTGGGAGGGTCCTCCTTGTCCTGGGGACCCAGGCAGGGTTCTTAGGTGGTTGTGCAGACATCACAGGGCAGGATGGGGACTGGCTCCTTTGACACACCTGAATCCCACATCTCCAGAAATTTTAAAGCATCTTTGCATTCTAAAAACATCTTTGCACTGTGACTAGAGAAATAGTACTTGCATTGGCACTTGCATTGTATGTGGCAGATCCAGATTCAGTTCCTGACACCCAATATGGTCCCCTAAGCACCACCTTCAGGAATGATCCCTGAGCACAGAGCCAGGAGTAAGCCCTGAGCACCATGGACCCCCCCCCCAAACAAACAAATGAATCTTTGTGCTTCTCCAGGGAAAAGTCAGTTCTCCTGTCCCTTCCTTCATATGAACACCTTCCCTAAGGAGCTAAGTGTGTGTGTGTGTGTGTGTGTGTGTGTGTGTGTGTGTGTGTGTGTGTTTTACTCTTTCCAGGGAGAAGGTCTGGAAGTAATTCCTCCAGAAGGGCAACCTAGTGGTGGTCTTGGTTTTAAACACAGGTTTTCTGTGAAAGGAAATAGCTCCTAGAAGAAGCCACCCACTGCAGTTGATGCTGAGAAGATACATCCGGCTAAAGCTGGAACATCCGAGAGGCAGACCTGTCAGGTAGATCACAAGACACAAGAGCCAAGCTGAGGAAACTCTAATGACCAAAGAGGTACAATCTGAGCAACAAAACAATAAATATGTGAGGTTATGGCATGTGAAATAAAAGGAACAACCCCGAGTTCATGATTAAATATATCCATAGAGAAGGGACAGTTTTTTCTTAAAGAATTCAAAGAAAGGGGGAAATACAAATCTACTATTCCAAGACCACGATAGTGCTGACCAAAGGCTAGAGGGGATGAGAGAGGTTTTTGTTCTACAGTGGATGAAAATTCAGAGAAAACAGCATTTCCATGGTCTCAAAGTGTTTACCAGGCAGGAAAAAGTAGTAATTCAAGTCAGTCAGGGCATGAGTCTAGAGGACACCTGAACCAACTCATCAGGGTCATCTCCTGAACTACCTGTCACCTCTATGGCATTTTCACTCCCCTGTCCCACTTCAGTATAATGAGAAGAATGAATGATGCCAGACAGATGCCAATTGGGGGCATCTGACAAAACAGCAATTGATATTCTTTTTTAAAAAATCAATGTTATAAAGACAAAGACTATTGCACACTTCAGGAGACCAACATCTACCAAGCAAATGTAATGTGGAACTCTAGATACAATTTAGCAGAAAAAATATTGTGGGAAAACTGATGAAATTAATATTGTACCAGTGTTCATTTTCTGGTTCTAGTGGCTATATGGTTATATAAACTTAAGCGTTAGCATCAGAACTAGCTAGGTGAGAATACAATGAAACTGTACTGTCTTTGCAACTTCTCTGTGAGTAGAAAATCAGTGCAAAGTTTAATGTTAAAAACCAAGAAGAGCCATCAAGATGGTACAGGGGATAAGAGATTTGCCTTGCATGAAGCTGAGCCCAGTTTAATCCCGAGCCCCAACAGGAATGACCCCCTAAGCCTAGAGCCAGGGGTTAAACCCTAAACACCACTGGGTATGGCCCCAAAACCAAAACAAATGTTTTGAGGGGCACTTCATTTTTTAAATTAGTTCATTCTATTTGGGTCAGACACAGTGCCAGGTGTGGGGATATGATGGGTCATACCTGAGTATGGAGTCACAGTCTGTCTGAGAAGCATTCATCCTGGTCCATCCACAAGCGGGACAGTGGCTTGGGGACGGGGACACCATTGTACCGCAGTCTGCTCCTCGCTCTCAATGCACACCAGCTATTGGGGAACTGCCTGGTTCCAGTGTCTTCCAGTGTCTTCCTGGTTCTGTGTGCTTCCCATGTGCACACAGCCTAGGGGAGGACACGCGGAAGGTTCCCACACAAGCTCACTACCCCTCATCCTTGGAGGGCAAGAGCAGTGCTCTGGGCATCCCCCTGCAGCTGTTTGTTCACCCACATGGAAAGAAGCATGCAGCTCTTTCATCTGCTGGCCACTTCCCAAGAGGTACCTGTCCTACCAAGTTGCTCAGTCATATGGGGGGGGGTTTGGGGCTTGGGCTCTGAAGCCCCCTTTCCCTGAGTGGTACCCTGGTTCTGTCACTTCCTAGCTATGTGGTCTGCGGTAAGTCTTTCTCTCTTCTCTCTCTCTCTCTCTCTCTCTCTCTCTCTCTCTCTCTCTCTCTCTCTCTCTCTCTCTTTCTCCCTTCCTCCCCCCCCCCATAAGGTACACAAGGAGAGCAAAATCATCACCTGTGTAGGCTGCTGTGTTGAATGAGTAGCCTGCGTCCAAGCTTTGCAAACTGCAATTCACCAGCCTCTTGGTTATAAAACCAAATTTGTGGATGCTGATCAACACTTGCAACAAACGAACTCAGTGGAAGCAAAGTATGTCTCACTTCAAAGAGGTGGATACTTACATCTGGATGTATATGTCTTATGTCACACAAATACAGATCTTGTTTTGCCTGTGAACCTGCATTGTGAACAAGGGAGGAGTTAAAAGAGTTAAAAGCAAGCCCAGGTCCGGAAAGGACATGCAGACAAACCCTACAATTCCTCCTGCCTGTGCTAGGGTACAGGGGTGTCCCCTGGGTGAGCAGTCCCACTATCCTGGGTGGGGGAAACAAAGACAGTCGACCACAGGGGGATGGGGCAGGGTAGGACGCAAGTGCCCTAGGCAGGTAGCCATGTGCATGTGACAGGAAGTAGTGGAAAAACAGGCAGCAGGTAGCTGGTGGCCACACCAAGGGCCTGAATGCCACACAAGGTCCATAAACTCTCCCAAGGCAGGGAGGCTTTAAGCGGGAGGATGACATTAAACACAATTATCCTGAGTAACTGCTCCAAGGACAATGTATGATTTGTGAGGGGTTTGGGGGTATTAGAAGCTGGTGGCAACACCAGAGTAGCAATGGGGAATCTTCAAAAGCCCATTGCAGTGGTTGTGGCGAGAGATATTCAGAATAAAGATTTTTTAAAATGGACAACAATGATATGGGTAGTGATGCTGTACTTGGAGCTAGATGGTCCCAAACACCAGGTGGAGGAAGGTGGATGTGGTCCTGCAGCCAAGTCAGGGGGAAGGAGGAGGATATTGAAAGCTTTGGAGGAATTCCTGAGGCTCCCCAAGCATAGACCCCCACATGGCCAAGTGTGTATACCTTTAAGTATGAGTCAGGGGACCGTGTGACCATGCACTCGATCCTCTGCATTGCCAATTTCCAATTTAGAAAATGGGGCCAAAAAAAGACTTGGCGGACACAGTGTGGCGTGATGAAAACTAATAACAGTAAAAGCCTTTCCCCGGCTCTGGCACAGGCCCAGGGCTCGGACTAGACCTGCCTGTTGACCTCTTCCTCCAGATAAGCCTCACAGACAGTCTGGGACAGGATGCTCTGATACAGGCCAGGAAACCGGGGTTGACAAGGCAGCATGGCTGGCCCCTTGGGGTCCCTGTTCATAGCTCAGTCCCACCTACCAAGACTCCAAGCCTCTGGGGGGTGGGGGTGGGATCTTCTCACTAGATAAGCCTCTTTGCACCTTCCACCACAGCACCCGGGGAATCTGTTTCACAGGCTTCACGATGACAGCCCCTGGCTCCATGGCTATGATCTACCTGTGAGCCACGGCCACACTTTGTGGGGTCTCACAGTGCACTCAGTGGCCACGGCAGCTCCACACACCATGTGTTCCAAAACAAGCATCTCCCGTGGACTTGCAATGAGCACTCTGAGTGCCAGAGATGTGCTGGGTGCTAGGGCTGCCCTGATGCCATTAGCGGGCTGCAGTCCCCTACCACACACACATTGCAGGAGAGAGACACAGTTCTCTGCCTTCCTGCCCTGCACCTAAGCTCCCCCTACCCTAAACCCAGAATGGAAGCAACCCTGACTGACATGCGCTTGTTTTGCCATTCAAGACAGGCCTCTAAAAGCAGGGGAGAGGGCTGGCAACCTTCCTCTGCCTTCCTGACCTGCCAAGTAGAGCCAATCCTGACTGCAAATGTGGTCTTTCCCTTAAAAGTCTTCTCACATTCCAGAGCAGGCCACTTTTGAGACCGTCTGCAGTGTCGATATGCCTTGGAGCAAAACTGTTTCCTGACCCTCCCTGAATTCATTTAGCATATTTTTCCAGAAATACTCCAGTTTCCTGCGTCCATTTCAGGCTCAACAGAATTTTAGCATGACGTGAAGCCCTGGTCCTTGCAAATGTGTCACCAAGTGAGGGCGCAGGAATGGTTCAGTGGCAATCTCTGCTGCCTTGCCAGCATGAGGCCAGGAGTTTGGTCTCAGGAGCTGCACACATGTGTGAAACACGATCTTGACGGCCTGACTATTTGGAACCCTGACACCAAAACAGTGTGCTGTTCCACACACCTCAAACCGGCTGTGTGCAAGGACCACAACAGACAGTGTATGAACTCTGAAGCCAGCCAATTGTGAGAACTTCAAAAACAAGTGTGAAGAGTGAAAAAAAAAAAATCCTGGTAATCCCACAACCAAGTGTGTGGGCAACCCATTGCAATAGCAAAAATGGAGGAAAAAGAACTGGGGGTGGGGAGAGAGAGAGAGAGAGAGAGAGAGAGATCCGAGTTGCATGCAGCCATACTTGGTTCGATACCCAACACCGCATCATCCTGCAAGCATTGTTAGGCATGGTGGCTCCTGGCACCCCTGTAGTGGCCTAAGTACCATAGGGCCCAAACAACACTGTGTCCTCAAATGTCTACATGGAACATGGAACCACTAACTCACTTATCCAAGAATGGCTGGAAGAGGCCCCCAGACTCCTGAGAGTTGCTTGAGAGGACCTCTAAAACTTTTTAAAACAAACAAACAAACAAACAAACACTGTCCTCCCGTTGTTCTTCGATTTGCACGAGCAGGCCCAGTAATGTCTCCATTTTGAGACTTGTTACTGTGTTTGGCATATCGAATACGTCATGGGGAGCTTGCCAGGCTCTGCCCTGCGGGCGAGATACTCTCAATAGGAGCAGAGGGATCGAACCTGGCTTGGCCGGGCTGGCTACACGCAAGGCAAATCCCTACGGCTGTGCTATCGCTCCAGCAACAAAACGTTTTAAATTCAATAGAAATGTTTAATAGAGGTATGGAAGGGGAAATATGCTTACATATGAGATTTGTTATAATAGTATCATACCTAAATATGTCTCTGTGTGTGTATATATATGTGTGTGTGTATGCATATATATACAGATACATAAGAAATAAATATATATGGGAAAATGTGACATTTCTTATACATTGGAGATATTGTATACTAGGTACTGAGCATGATCTGGCCAGCCTTGATCTTACTGGAAACAGACACATTTTGTTTCGAAAACTTTCTCACAATGTAGTGTGACAGGCACAGGGATACAGTTTGGTCTTGCAGCAAAATAAGAAGAGACCAGTTTCATTTGGGGGTGAGACAAATCAGCTTTATTTGATTGTTAAAATAAGTAGGAATCATTTACACAGACAGGCGTAATTAACAAAATACATACATCTCACAAGGAATCACATTTCATCAATACCACACCTGTGAGGCATTGTCAATGTGCCGATTTTATAGGTGCCTAAGTAAGGCTTAACAGGTTAAGGAGCTTACACAAGGTCAGAGGGTGAGAGATTTAGAGAGGAAGAACAATTTTATGATTTTTAAGTGATATAACTTAAATCAAGAATATTTAAGTAAATTGACTGCAGGTTTAATAGGCAAATGATGATGGAAGCATTCCATACGATGCCCAAACTAGGCATCGTATGGAAACCACAGAGGTGGATGAACACTAGGGAACCTTTCAGAACAAGATGAAGACTTTAGATTCTTTCCTGTTGATGATGAGGTTCTGAAGAGTTTTCACTGTGTGGCATCATTACATCTACTCTAATTTATCCTGTTCAATAAGTAGAACCATAAATTTCAAGTCGTGGAGAAACAATAGTTTGCAGCCACAAGGGGCATGTCTAGGGCAAAGACATTCTGTTTAATGATGAGACTCTATTTAATGAGAAAGCCTGCAACTGAGGAAGAAAAAGAAAAACAGTCTAATGGGGGAAAATGAGGAAGGAAAGTAATGGATAATCTGTAAAAAAAAAATACAAAATGGCCAGTAAACACGTAAAAGGGTACCAACCAATTAAACAAAAAGTATAATAAAACCCTTTTCCCCCCCCACCATATTCACAAAAAAAGGGGGGGAAAGAGCAAATTTTGGCAAGCTGCAATTATGTATTCCCAGTGTGCAGAGGTACACATTCATACAGTCATCCTGGAGGGTAATTTGGAAATTTCCTTTAAGATTTTAAATGTGCATCCATAGTTGGGATAGACCACGATGGTTATGATCTTCTGGGAAAGCACCCCCACCCAAGCACAGGGAGATTCATTACAACAGTATCAGGCTTTAAAATTTGAAATAGCCTAAATGTCCATTACAGAGAAATAGTTGAAAACTCTGAGTATGTTCACAACAAAATGTACTATATAGCAGCTAAGAAAATTGGGCTGTTTCTATATAGAATAAAATGTATATTTTGTGGTGTGGGAAAGGAGGGGCTTTCAGAATGACACATATATATAATAATAGTTATCTTAAAACATCCTTGCACAAGCATAAGGGCTTTTATGCTACATTTTGTATGGGTTCATAGATATTCTGGAAGACTTTGAAAGGTTGTGGAAAATACACATAGAAGCAATAATGATGCATTATCTGAGAGGTGGTAGACAGAACCAGGTTGGGGAAAATAAAAATATTCACAAGTTTTAATTCTATGTGCATTTCTATGAGAAATTTCTATAGATTACTTATGATTCATTTTTACTTTAATAAATGTAGAGATGGATTTTAAAACCACGGACAAACCCGTTTCTATGCAAAACACAATTGTTGGTGCTCTGCAGAATGCAAAATAAGCAAAATCTTATTAGGCATATGGGCACAGATTTTGCCTTCAGATAATTCTGAGGTCGGTGTGGGGGGAATAGGTCTAATATCACGTGAAATAAATTCCCAAAAGGGAATGAAACGTGTCTTGGGATTCAAGATGAGATGGTGGTGGTAATATTTTGGGAAACAGAGGAAAGGCAAAGCAAGGCATGGCTTACATATCTTCAGGTGTATAGGTGGGAACTCCTGGGGTAAGAAGAAAGGGGACACATTGTGTAAAGCCACAACACCTGAAGGCTGAAGGAGTTGGGCCCAGTCCTAGGTGGGGAGGAAAGAGCGAGAAGTCTGTGGAGTCAGTGTATGCCTGGAAGATTGCCTAAAACCTTACAGAGAAAAGAAAGTGCATATCCACTGGGAGGTACCAGGTCAGAAGTCAAGGGATCACTGGCGAGAAAAGATTCTGAGTCAGAGCTGATGGCAAGGATGGTGTTAATGGAGGTGGGAGATGAAGCTGAGAGCCTTGCTGGATTGGACTGGGAAATAAGAGGAAAGAGCAGAAACCAGGGGGATTCCAGGACTCGGTGATTTATGGGAAGTGTCTAGAGTCAGAAGAAAAAACACGTATAGAGACTATTCTCTGGGAGCTATAGGAGAGGCATCAAGGCCACCCAGAGAAGCTTGTCTTCTGCTTTCCCCCTCCATGCTGAGCTATGTTGTGCATAATATAGGCTAGGGCCCTAAGGACGAGCTGGGCAAGGGCGGGCAGGCAGACACATAGTCCTCCTGGCTTCCAGCCACCAGACTCACAGCCTTCCGGGAAGGGCTGACAGGGGCCGCTCTGTTCCTTTGAATCTGAGAATATGTAGCTGGGGAAGCCTAAATTAATTAAGTGATGTGAAAGCCCAGAGGCCTCCTAAGGAAGCATATGGAGGGGGTGGGGTAGCAAGGACAGAGGGAACTGCATCCCCTCCCCCAGTACTGGAATCCAAACAGCCGCAGGAGCTTCATTGGAATGAAGCCTGTGCTTAAGTGCTTCCAGGGAGACAAAGAAAGAATAAATCAGGAGAGGAGCCCCGCCCACACACCACCACTGCAACCACCAACCTGCTTCTGCCCAGAAACATAGTCATCTTGTTTTGTGGGACCAAATGCCTACAGAGAGCAACAAATGGCAAAGCCCTGGAATTGATGAGCTCCTAGAAGAAACATGATAGTATGGTAGTTTCTTCTGAAGCAGCACACCTCCACACAACTTCCACCAAGACATCACTTCACTTATTCCCCCCCACCCCCACCCTCCGCTAGACCACATGAAGGCACAGATGCAAGTGGTCTACCCTCTTGCCCCACTCAACTCCCATGTACAAGGACTCTTAGAGCCACACTAGGACAGCAGCCCAGCAAGAAAAGGACCTTATACTAAAAGGCTAAGGCCACACTTGAATCCAAAGCATCAAGCAAGAAGAAACATTCTCAGTCAGAAATAACCAGGTCATCAATTTCAAAATAATAATTAAGCCCCTACTGATTGTCAAATAATAAACTAGACACTTTCACATCAGTTGCCTCATCATCATCTTTACCATTCTGGACCAAGAAACCTGAGAGATGAATGCTGGAGGAGATATCTTCAATCTTTATTCTGTCTCATCTTTGATCACCAATACTGTATCCCTACCTACCCTCTAATCATGGAAAATGTTTCCCTACCTATGAAACAGCAACAAGAAGATTGATAAGATTAGGTGAATTGATGTTTGTAGACTTACTATAATTTCAGCACCTATATTCTAAAAATAACAATATCTTCATTAACTCATACAACTTACATTAAGTACTATTCTGTAGTAGCAGTCTCTGGATCTGGTTTAGAAACAGGGTGGAGGGAGGGGGTGGGATAGCGTCTCTCTTCTTTGACAGAATCGAGTAAGAAGTTCTCTTTTGCCACTATTATGCTCAGAGAACTCTCTAAAAATTCATTTGCAAGAGATCTAGTGAGGAGGAATCCAGAGACGCAGGAAGATGGAGTAGAGGAGCACTTTTAGGCTGGCTGGGAAGTAAAAGTGTCCAGTACCACAGCTAAGACAGCACCCGGGAGGCAGTACGTTGGACAGCGCGGGGGCCAAAGTACCTTGGACAGCTCCCAAAGACTAGAACTGGAAGAGCGCTGGTTCCACTTGAAACCAAGGCTCAGGTGCTAGCCTTTTGCTGAAGTCAAGATCATTAACTCAGTGCAACTTTGAGCCCTATTCTGGTGCCTGCTGATGGGTGAGGAGAGAAGAGGGGGGTTTGGACTAGAAATTGGAGAGTGGGAATACAGTGATCTTGGTGCCTCTTCAGTATATCAGCCCAAGACCCTCTGCCCTGGATCTTGATCTTTCTCTCTTCTATATTTCCAGGGTGTGGTTGCCTTGCAGTGGGAGAACAGAAGCAATTATGGAGCACGGGATACAGGAAGGGAGTGTGGGAACCCCAAGGAGTCCCACAGCCTAGGGGTCTAAGCCCTCCTGCTGGGATGCTGGGCAAGATCATAGATCAGGGCTTCTGGGAGCCTGAGCCATTTTCCAGCTTCCTCCTTAGCAACTCAGGGGAAAGAGCATCCTTACTACACTCAGACAGACTGTGTGAGGATTAAATAAAACATCACACTGAATACCTCAGAAACAGAAACCTGCTTTCTATACAAGTCTGTCAGAGTGGAGCCGAGAGCTGGAGAGTTATATAGGAGCCCAGAGAGCATTTTAATAGTCGTGAATTATATGGCCAGTGGGCTAGGAGAAGGGATTTGCACCTCAAAAGTTCTCGGTGTTTATCTTCAGTCACTAGACAGAAAACTTCTTGAACCCTTGCGGTCTCTTAAATCAGATAGGAAAATCACTCGATGCATAAACAACAATTTCTCTGTGGGCTTCAAGACTGCTGCCCTGTAAGGCCACAGAACGGGAGGTTAGAAGAGGCCAGAGGTCTCAGAGTCAATGACTGGAGTGCCAGACAGGTGACATGAGTATATCAGACAGCTGACGGGAGACACGATGAGCTGGAGAGTACGTGTACTGACTAAAGACCTCCAAGTAAAATTTAGAATAATCTTCTTGTCCCAGCAGAGTCCTTCTATAACAGCCATTTCTGCCCAAAGTCATGATAAATGTGCTCTCCTCTAAAGCCTTTCTCAACAGACCCCAGACTGGAGGGCTTAGCGAGGGCTAATGTTATCCACAGGCAGGCCTGTTCCCAAACTCAATTCTTTTCCCTTTTCAAGGGTGATTTGGTCCAGAGTGGGAACCAGCAGCTTTTTACATGAGGGAGTTTCTTCTTCTCCTTCCCTGCAGTGTCTAGGTGGGTGGGGAAATTGGGCAGTAGGTGACAGGGCATCTCCATCCCCCAGGCCTCCATCACCTCACCCCACAGCCATCTCAGGGATTGATGCCAACTTTTCCTTCGGGATCCCCACTAGCCAGGAGAGAACCTGGAGTCACATGACCACTTCATCAGCACAACCAGCCAGGAAGCCAGGTAACTTTTACCTGCTCTACACAGACCCACGACTAAAATGGAAACAAAATGTCAGCTTTTGCAGGTGATAAAGATAACAATAGCAAACACACATTGCTCTTACTATTGGTCACCCCCCCCCCCCAAGTTGCAAATATTATTATTACTGTGTCACAGGTGAAGAAAGGAAGGGACAAGGAGGAGGTGAACTTGCCCCTAAAAACCCTAACTGGCTGACAGGGCTGGGGGCCATCTCAGCCATCTGTCTCTAACGCCCATGCTCTTCACATAGTATCAACCTGTTTTGTCCAGAGTAGGGAGTGCAAAGGGGGGAAGAAGCTGTATCTGATGCTAATTGGCTTTAGAGGGCAGAAAGACAGGCAGAGTCCTCGCTGACTCTGGAAGACAGGGACCAATTATAAACTCAACAACGCAAGTCTCCCAACATCAGCTGCCTCTCAGTCTTTCTCAGGCCAGCACCTGGTCAGGACTCAAAGTGGCATCCAGGGTCAACGTTATTGAGAGGAAACATTAGGTCAAGCGCACATCCAAGGTCCACTTGTTTGTCCACTGAGACCGAGGTGGCTGCCAGCTGCCGCCTTTCGAGAAGGTGAGTCCTTGATGAGAGCCAAGCTGCAGGGTCTTGCTCTGCAAGTGGGCGCAGCACGGATGCAAGGACTTTACCGCTCCAAGAGATGGGCAACATTAGCTCCAGAGCCCGCTCGGCTTTTGGAGACAACTCTGGAAAAGGAGCACGGGTGGGCTTGGTCTGGACTCTGAGGAGTGGAGGGCCTGGGAGGGGCTTAAGTGGGGAGGGGGCGAGGCGGAGGGAAGGGAATAGAGGTGGAGCCGCGCGGCCGGGACGGTGAAAGCGGGAAGGGGGAGAACCCGCTGGAAAGGGTTGGCTAGATCGTGAGGGAGGGTAGGACGGGCGGGGCTCAAATTTGGGACCCTGAGTGGGGACAAGGCAACTTACCCCGGCAGTCCTAGACTAACAGTCGGGAAATCTGTGCGGTAAACTCCAGCAAAGGGCCGATCTGTGGGAACCCTGGCCAGCAGCCTCCCCTCCCTTCCCCCGGGTGGAAGGAGCCAGGGGCGGGGCCAGAGAAAGGGTTGTGGGGGGATCCGTCCCCAGCGCCCCTCCAGTCACCACCCCACCTTCCAGCTGCGAGAACAGATGGACGCAGCCAGGGCTCACCTCGGGGGCTCCTTGCCCGCTGCGCGCCGAGATCCGGGGTGAGATGGAGACCTGGAGACCTCCCCCGGCCCCCACTCCCCCGCACTCCCCTTTCTCGCCCGGGAAAGCAGCCTCTGAGCACCCCCTCTCCGAGGGGGAGAAAAGCGGGTGCGAACCTCGCAGGTCCTAAAATTGGGGGTTCCAGAGACCCCCGCGCTCCGCTGGCGGCCCACTCATCCCCCAGGGCTTGGGCAGGACTCTGGGCTCCGAGACCCCTTCCCGGGGGCTTCCAGCCCTGGTGCCATCTGGGGACCGGACCCCCGCCTGGCCGCGCCCCGCCCCCGGCCCCCGCCCGGCCGACGTCGCATTAGCATGAGCGACGCTAGTGGCCCGGGCACCACTCGGGGGCCGAGACTCGCCGCGTCACAGCCCCGAGTGGAAAGGGAAAAAAGAGGAGGCGGCGGCGGCGGCGGAGGCCAGAGCCGGCGCGCGGGGAGGGAGCGCGGGCGGGCGGCGGCAGCATGCCCCTCGGCGGGCGCGGGCGGCCTCTGCGCGCGGCGGGCACGGCTGCGGCTCGGACCCCGGCCCCGGGCCGCCCCTGAGCCCCCGCGCCCGCGGCTCTGGGGCTCGGCAGCGAAATCTCCGAGGCGCCGAGCCGGACGGGGTCCTTTGCGGTCCGCGGGGCGCGGGGCCATGAGCCCGGCCGCCACCTGACGCACGGGGGGCGCTGCCCGGCGCCGACCGCGCCCCCGAAGTTCCGCGCCCCGGTCTCGCCCAGCTGGGCACCCGCGTCCGGCCCCGGCGGAGGCGGCCTCGGGAGAGCGGTCGGGTGGGGGCCATGGAGCCGGCGGCGGCGTCCGCGGGCCAAGCCCGGGAGGCAGCCACGAAGCTGTCGGAGGCGGTGGGCGCGGCGCTGCAGGAGCCCCGGCGGCAGCGACGCCTGGTGCTGGTGATCGTGTGCGTGGCGCTCTTCCTGGACAACATGCTGTACATGGTCATCGTGCCCATCGTCCCCGAGTACATCGCTCACATGCGCGGGGGCAGCGAGAACCCCATCCTGACCACCGACGCGTGGGTGCCCACCCTGCCGCCGCCGACCGTGGCCAATGTCAGTGCGGACGCTCTCAACGCCTCCGAGTCCCCGCGCGCCGCGTGGCCGTCCGGCCCGGCGCTGCGGCCGCGCTACCCCACGGAGAGCGAGGACGTGAAGATCGGGGTGCTGTTCGCCTCCAAAGCCATCTTGCAACTGCTGGTGAACCCCCTGAGCGGGCCCTTCATCGACCGCATGAGCTACGACGTGCCGCTGCTCATCGGCCTGGGCGTCATGTTCGCCTCCACCGTGATGTTCGCCTTCGCCGAGGACTACGCCACGCTCTTCGCGGCGCGCAGCCTGCAGGGCCTGGGCTCGGCCTTCGCGGACACGTCTGGCATCGCCATGATCGCCGACAAGTACCCCGAGGAGCCGGAGCGCAGCCGCGCGCTGGGGGTGGCGCTGGCCTTCATCAGCTTCGGCAGCCTCGTGGCGCCGCCCTTCGGGGGCATCCTCTACGAGTTCGCGGGCAAGTGCGTGCCCTTCCTGGTGCTCGCCGCCGTGTCGCTGTTCGACGCGCTGCTGCTGCTGCTGGTGGCCAAGCCCTTCTCGGCCGCGGCGCGGGCGCGGGCCAACCTGCCGGTGGGCACGCCCATCCACCGCCTCATGCTGGACCCTTACATTGCAGTGGTGGCCGGCGCGCTCACCACCTGCAACATCCCCCTGGCCTTCCTCGAGCCCACGATCGCCACCTGGATGAAGCACACGATGGCGGCGTCCGAGTGGCAGATGGGCATGGTCTGGCTGCCGGCCTTCGTGCCGCACGTGCTCGGCGTCTACCTCACCGTGCGTCTGGCGGCGCGCTACCCGCACCTGCAGTGGCTGTACGGGGCCCTGGGGCTGGCGGTGATCGGCGCCAGCTCCTGCATGGTGCCTGCGTGCCACTCCTTCGCGCCGCTGGTGGTCTCGCTGTGCGGCCTCTGTTTCGGCATTGCGCTGGTGGATACCGCGCTGCTGCCCACGCTCGCCTTCCTCGTGGACGTGCGTCATGTCTCGGTCTACGGCAGCGTCTATGCTATTGCCGACATCTCCTACTCCGTGGCCTACGCGCTAGGGCCCATCGTGGCGGGCCACATCGTGCACTCGCTGGGCTTTGCGCAGCTCAGCCTCGGCATGGGGCTGGCCAACCTGCTCTACGCGCCCGTCTTGCTGCTACTGCGCAATGTGGGCCTCCTGACGCGCTCCCGCTCCGAGCGCGACGTGCTGCTTGACGAACCGCCGCAGGGTCTGTACGACGCCGTGCGCCTCCGGGAGCGCAACGTGCAGGGGTCCGACGGCGCGCCTCACAGCCCGCCAGGCCCCTTTGAGGAGTGCGAGGAGGACGACTACGACTACTACACCCGCAGCTAGCACTCCCGCGCCTCCTCCAGCCCCCCGCCCCCCGCCCCCACACTCTCGGGTCCAGGCGACTGCTCTGTGAGCGCACTGGCCGGCTCAGGCTCAGGGCCCACCCCCTCCAGCGAGTACCCCGGGCGCCTCCCCCGTCTTGACCTTCCCTGCCCCGCTCCCCTTTCTCTCCACGATCTTTGTCTCTTGTCGCTCTCTTTCTCCTCCAGTGGGGCGTGGAGCACCAAGGCGCTCAAGAGAGATGGGACTCGGTCCGGTTCAGAGATGAAGAGGCGCCTGCCGCCCCCCCTCGGGCTCCCTGATGTGAAGGTGTGCACCCCTCCCTGCTCCCGTCTGTCATTCCTTTCTTTCCTGCCACTGCCAACTCGGCCCGCAGCACCGCGGTGCCTTCCGTCCAAATCAATAAACCTTAACTCTCCGAGACCTCGTCTTTTTTTTACTAATGACGGTGGGGGGCTGGGCACACTGCTTGGGGGAAGTGCAGAGGGGAGAGTGGGCTGGATGGAGCCCCCATTCAGCAAGTGGGACCCCCTTAGCCCCGTTCTACCTGCGAAAGAAAATTAAAAAGGAGCAAACTGGATGCCCCGGTCCACCCCCTGTCTCCAAGCCTGCCACACTCCCCCTTTCTGGCAGCCTCAGAACAACGCCCCAGGGCGCCACCCGGGGGAGCCTGAGGTCCTGGTCCCTTTTGAGCTCTGGGTCACTGCCACCTCTGAACACGAAGGCGCCCGGGCTTGCGCTGGCTCTTGAGCCCCGCGTTCGGTGCCGGTGGACTAGGGAAAGGAATAGACGGAGGCTTCCCGGCAGGCCTGGCCCGCGGAACTGGAGCCGCTCGCTGCCTGTTGGCTGGAGACCCAGGCTCGGTCCCGGGAAGGGGCACTGCGGTCCCAGGGCCTGTGGTGTTCCGCAGTGGGTGGGCTCAGAGAGAGGTTTGAACCCGAGCAAGAGAAGTGGGAATGTGGGAGCAGCGGGAGACAATCTCCTGGCCTATGTGGGCTGCCAGGTAGTGCGTGGGAGGTGAGCCCGGGACCCCGCTTTGTGTGCCATTCTCTGCAGCTGCAGCCCTGAGACCCGTGGAGTCCTCAGAAACGATGAGAGGCTGCTGGGTTGGGGTACACTGCGGACCACCGGGTCCTCCTGCTACTGCAGGACTTGCGTGCCCCTAAGAGGTCTGTCTCGGTGGATCGGTGGATCTCTGCCTGGGCCCCGGGGGTCGGGAGACAGAGCTGGGCTTGGGGAACCAAACTCTACCTGCCTGCGGGGAGCGTTCCTAGTACCCCAGGATCACTATCCCTGCCCCGTGCTCCCCACCAAGAATGCCAGCATTGCTGGGGGAAGGAAGAGAAACGGAGGGAAGAGGTCCTACGGAGAGAAACAAATTGATCTAAATTAAATCGGGCTCACGATCGCTATTTATTATTATTATCATTCATATTATTATGGTTGTCCAGGGATTTAGTCTGGCTTAGACAGTGGGAGGGCGCAGACTCCCCCAGATCTCATCCTTCCCGGGGGTTCTCAGGTCGCGGCTGCGTGGAACAGCGGGGGTGGGGGGGGCTCGGGGGCTGAGGGCCACTGGGCTGGGGTCAGCGGGCACGCCGGGCTCCTCCAGTCCCCGCACGCTTCTCGGGGCGCGGGGTTCCGCTGTCCCGATTGTTCCGAGCTCCTGCCCACGCCGTCTGAGCCCGGCGCGGGGTCCGGCGGTGGGAAGCCAGCAGGCGCAGGGGGTGGGGGGCGGGGGTGACCGAGGACTCGGAGGGAGCGAGACAGGGGTGGGGCTGGGGGAGGGAGGGGAAGGAAGCAGGGGAGGGAGGAGAACAGGAGGAAGGAGAAAACAGGCGCGGCCGGCGCGGTCCCAGTCAGTCGGGAGGCCGCGGGGAGAAAGAGACGTCGGAGCCTCCGGCTGGGTCGGAGCTGCAGCCCCCGCGCGCGCCCCGCGGACGCGTCCCTCCCTGCCGCCGCCCCCACCCGGCGCCCCGCACTCGCGCGCCGGGTGCAGCTCGGGGCTGGGCTAGCCGCGGAGTCGAGGCAGCAGCACCCAAGAGCGCAGGTGAGAAGGGCTGGGTCGGCGGGGCGCGGGGCGCGGGGCGCGGGGCTCTGGCCGCTCCCGGGGGTGCCGCAGGGAGGCTGTGTCCCGGCCACTGCGCCACGAGATCCCCGGAGCAGAGGAATCTTCCCCAGCCCAGAACGGCGGCGGCCGTCGGGGATTGCCGGGAGCCCGCTGGTACCCGCGCGGCTCTAGGGTTCTAAGGGCTTCCGAGGCCGCCGGAGTGGGGCCGGGGCCAGGAGGGATGGACGAGGAGAGGAGAGAGGTGAGGGGCTTGGAGAGGCCACCGGGGCTCGGCGCTCCACGTGCGCGCCCTCCACTCTCCCCGACACCCGATTCCCTGAGTGCCGCGAGCATCTCGATAGCCACCCTGGTCCAACTTGGGTGGGGGTGGGGCGGCCGCGGGTGGCAGGCAAAAGCCGGTCCAGGGAGTCCCTGGGGCAAAGTGGGAAAGCGAGGGGTACCTGCGTCTGGTGAGCTGCGGTGGGGTGGCTCTTAAAGAAACCTGAATCCTTTACAGGTACACACACACACACACACACACACACACACACACACACACTCCAACAGCACAGGAGAAAGGGGAGCTGTCTGAGTGCAGACCTTCCTCTAAGTCCCCTGAAACCATCTCTCCAATGTCCTGTGCTTCTCCAGAATGTGGGTTCCCAGAGGCAAGTATCTTACCCCTCTGATGTTGGCTTGGGGCCAGAGCAAAACTGTTTCTTGGAACTTTCCCAGTCTGTTATTGCCCTCTCTGCCCCCTCAAACCTGCCCAGCACTGGGATGGACCCGCCCCTCGACACCACTGCTTTGGGGTTTGCAGGAGGGAAGGGCTCAGGTTCCTGGTCCCCAATGCCCTGCCAGATGCCTACAAGCATCTCTCCATCCTCTGCGGCCAGGCAGCTCCAGGCTTCTTCTCGCTGGTTCTTGGCTCAGCTGTCCAGGACCGCCCAAGTCCTACCCTGTGAAGCAGGTGTCAGAGTCCTTTTTGCCCAGACACCACCTGGGTGCTGCCTCCAGGGATGCCTGTCCCATGGGGCCACAGAAAGAACAACAGTTTGAGGCTCTGGGTGAGAAGAGAAAAAACAGAAGTCATAGGGTGTGTCCTGCAAGTGTGTGCTAAGCAAGACCTCAGGTTACAAACTGTGCCCTACTAGCTTAACCTCTTGGTCTTTGACCTTATTGGCTGGGCTCATGTCTACTGCACCTTCATCATGAATTCATCTCTCTGCCCTGGGCTAAGTCCAGATGGCTGCAGAAGACCAGGCTGCCTACATCCCCGGGGCACCTTTTTCCTGCCACCCACACTCAGAGCTGCAGCCTAGACATTGCCTGAGTTCCAGCCCATGAAACAAGTCCCTTCACAGCTGGAGTGATAGCACAGAGGGTAGGGCATTTGCTTGTACTGGCCGAGCCAGGTTCAATCCCTGGCATCCCATATGGTCCCCTAAGCACCTCCAGGAGTATTTCCTGAGTGCAGAGCCAGGAGTAAACTCTGAGCATCGCCGTCATTACCCAAAAAGAAAAAGAATAAAGAAGGTCCCAGCATCCTGCCTGCCTGGACCACAAACTCCACTCCCCGTCTGGCCCAAGTGTCTTTTGGAGCCCTGCACCTTCCAGGGCCTTCTATTCATTCAGTTCATGTTTGTGCAAGCACACATGCACCCCATTACTGAGCTACTCAACACTGCAGCTACTCCACACCCGGCACCAGCCTAGCTTCCAGAGATGGAGCCCTGAGCACTGCAGGTATGGTCTTGGTCCAGAGAAGCTCGCGGTCTGGTGGGAAGGACACATCTCCATTAGCAAGGAGATGTCTAAGGTCAAGATAGGAACAGAACAAGAGCTCTGTCAGTGACGCTGCGTGAATTTGAAATGGGCAGAATTTGAAATGGGCAGTGTGGAGTCAGGAGCTTGGAGGCCCTGGCCTCTCCCAGGGAGAGGGCAGGAACTGGGCTATGTGGGGTGCAGTGGCCACCACTGGTCTCTACAGCTTTGTGTGATGCTTCTCCACTTCTTGGTCCTCAGGTCTACACCTCTGCTTCCCTGACCAGGAGTCACCAAGATGCCTATCCTGGAGAAAACCCCCCAAAATATGGCAGCAAAAGCTGCCAGTACTGAGGAGGAGGCGGTGAGTGCCCTTGGGGACCCACTTTCTCATGCTGCTCTCTGTGTACCTGGCTTCCAGAACAGTGTACTTGACCCCACTGCTCTCCTGCTTGCCCAGATGTGAGCCCAGTGGAGTGCTTGGAGGCCCCAGTGGAGACTGAGCTCCCCCCTGTAGCTTTTCACCTCCCAGTCCCAGCATTGCTCAGCTTCAGCTCTGAATCCTGAGGCACCATCTTCCTCACCAGCTTGCAGTCTTCTCCCTCCCCTCCCCTGCCTTGGGGCAGGCATCTCCCTTGCCTTCAGAGTGACAGTGACACACACATCCCTCTCTCCAGGTTGTGTCCATGTCCGTGTCAGCCCCCTTCTGGGGCAGCCTTCCACCCATTCACTCCCCATCAGCCACCCCCAGGCCGGCATTTAAAAACCAGAGCACACCTGCACTGTCCGGCTTCCCCAGACCAATCTCTATAGCTGACAGACACCCACTGGTCTGGGACTTCTTTGAGAGCAGGTCCTGTCCCAAGACCTACTCCACCTACTCTCCAAGGAACATGGACTCACCCGAGAGCCCAGGGTCTGAAGACCCTCGTTAGTACAAGTCCTTTGTCCCTGGTCTTACAGAATCAGAGGCTCATCAGAGACGAGACTGAGACTTTGGGATGAAAGTTTTCTGCCTCTTTCCCATATTCCCACCAGCTCATTCATCTCAACATCCCTGCTGCCCCCAGCTCTGCTAGAGTTCCACAGGGCAGTGGGTTATTTCCATGTAAGGCAAATACCCTACAAGCTATACTATCACTCCAACCCCTCTGCTGGACTTTCTGTTGGTGCTTGCACACTTATCCAGCCTATGGACCCTTAAGCTCTAGAACAAGTAAGAAAAAAATCAGAAGGGCTGATTGGGGACCTGTGTCTGTCGCTCCAGAAATGGGCTAAGTCACCTGGGATTCTCCCCAACCCCATCTTAACATATTCCTCAGGGCATGACCCCCTGGGACAGTGAACTCAGACAGTACAGGACTCCTGGCCACTCAAGCATATGTTACCTGGGTCCGCCCATGGCTATCCACCTCAACTCTATTGGGTGGGGAGCAGAGGCAAGCTTTCTCTGTCCCCTTTACTTGGCAGCAGTTTTCCAGTCTGCCGGGGTAAAAAGTCACGCCCTGCCCCATGACCCTGCAGAGCAAAAACTCCTGAAGGAAGGCAGCTCCTCTTCACCTCCAAACTTTAAAAAAATATTTTTATCAGTGAAACACCATGAGGTACAGTTGTTGACTTACAAATTTTTGTGCTTGAGTTTCAATTATGCAATGATAAAATACCCATCCCTCCACCAGTGCCCATTTTCCACCACCACGGATCCCAGTATCCCTCCCACCCCCCATCCCCCCCAATCCCCCTGCCTCTGTGGCAGGGCATTCCCTTTTGTTCTCTCTCTCCTTTTGGTGCTGTGGTTTGCAAAAGAGGCATTGAGTGGCAATCATGCTTGGTCTATAGTCTACTTTCAGCATGCATCTCCCATCCTGGGAGGATCCTCCCAACACCACAAGTTCACCTCCAAACTTTAAGCAGTACCGTGACACAGCCCTGGTTTCTCAGCATGACCAGAAGTGAAGAAAATAGAAATGAGAGAAGGTGGGGAAATGGGCAGGGAAGAAGAGACACACCAAGGAGGAAGGGACAGAACTCATGCCAAGTGAAGTCTCAGTTCCTTCCCCAACTCTGCCACCCAGGAACAGACGACCTTGGCTTGGTGTTAGTCTCTGGGCAGTATTTTCTTTGTGTGTAGGGGGACACACATGGCAGTGCCCAGGCCTTAGTCCTGGCTCTGCGCTCAGGGATCACTCCTGGTGGGGTTCAGGGGACCATATGGAGTGCTGGGGATTGAATCTATATCTTCCCAGTATAAGGCAGCCACTCGACCTGCTTTTCACTGTACTGTCACACTCCCCTCATGGAGTCAGGATTAAAAGTCGTGTCGAGAACCCAACAGAGTATCCTTGAACATACCTGGGATGGACATGGAAATTCATCTGTTATCACTGGGAAGTGGGGTGTGGGGGGGTCACAGATACAAATGGACCTGGGTGGGGTTCTGAACAAGCCCTCTCCATTCTCTGGGGACCCCTCTGAAGGGCTGAGGATGGTAACCCCAACATATTTGGCAGCACCTCTGGAGATAGTGTTTCTCTCGTTAAGTTTCCTTGCCCCACAGGGAGGAATTGCTTTGATCGTCCTGGGGATGAGGAGACTGAGACTTGGGATGATGAAGAGAACTTATTACTCTGTACTTACCCACTCCCCCCCGCCCCCCCTCCCCGCCCAAAGGAAGCAGCTGATTCCTCCCCAGGTTTCAAAACCAGGAGGGATTTCAACAAATGGCCCAAGCTGTGAGTCACCTTCCGAGGAAGCATCTCACAGAAGTATGGTTCATTAGAACAAGCAATGAAGTATGCTTGCCACCCCAAACCATCTTTCCACTGGCCAGTCTTCTCCAGTCATGTCACCCTCTCTGAACTCTGAGATCTATTGGATTCTAGAGACCCAGCTGAAATCCATTTCCAAATTAAGAACGACCAGCAGCCAACAATATCAATAACAGAGCAAAATTCATCTTTGACCCATTGTCTATGATCTAGTAGCCTTATTACATCCAGGATACCTTGACTTTTATGACAGGTACCCATTTTAAGGAAGGCAAAAAAGTTCTGTCCTGACGGGGTAGTCCCGTCAAGGTCACTCAAGGGTAGCTTTAGGTCAGGACATAAACTCAGTTTTCTCCAGTGCCAACAACAAGGGCCTTTCCTTCTTGGAGTAGAGCTGGTGAAGAGAAGAAAGAAAATAGAAGCTTCCTGAGTTCATAATTCTTCTGGGTTCTGGGATAGGTGAGGCTTAGGGGCAGGCCAAGGATGGAGCAGACCCTGGAGATCAGCTGGGCATGGTCCCAGACAAGGACTACCCCGTCAGGACAGAACCAACAAGTGCCTGCATCTCCTCTCCTCCAGGGGCTGCCCAAACTCCCCGTGCCCCCGCTGCAACAAACCTTGGCCACTTACCTGAGATGCATGAAGCACCTCGTCCCTGAGGAGCAGTTCAGGAAGAGCCAGGTCATTGTGCAGCGGTTCGGGGCTCCCGGTGGCCTCGGGGAGACCCTGCAGCAGAAGCTCCTGGAACGGCAAGAGAAAACGGCCAACTGGGTAAGCATTGCATGGGAAGAAGATGGACAGAGCACCAGAGGGATTGTGGTGGCAGCTGGAGGCAACCTGAGAAACACAGGGGGATCTGAGTGAGGGGTGCAGGAGGGGACTGAACCAGAGACAGGAGAGAGGAGCAAGGGTGTGGTAGAGGATCTGTAGAATGGGAGCTGGGGGACAGATGGGGGTGATGGTGAGAGAGGCAGAGAGGGTAGGGGAACAGAGGAGGATGAGGACGAGTAGGGACAGGTGGGGATAAGCGGTAAGGTTGGGGAAGCACGAAGGCAGAAACAGCATTTCTGAGGATGGGCGGGAGCAAGGTTGAAGCAGCTCAAGGCTAGGATGGGCAAGTGGGATGGAGGAAAGAAGATCATGTGTGCGGGGCAGAGAGGGAGGGGCTGGGGTTCACTCGCATGACTGAAAGAAGTGCCTGATTCATTGACTGTCCCGTTAGTCCCTTGAGCTGCCAGGAGGGGTGGGGGCTTTCTGCTGCCATAATGTCCTTGTTTGGAGAGGTGTGCATGGGTGGGGTGGCTTTGGGGGTGGGGGGTAACGATCCCATGCCCCTGGCCTCTCTTTTAGGTGTCTGAATACTGGCTGAATGACATGTACCTCAACAACCGCCTGGCCCTGCCTGTTAACTCCAGCCCAGCTGTCATCTTCGCCCAACAGCATTTCCAGGACACCAATGACCAGCTAAGGTAGGGCCACTGGGTGCCTGAGCTACATCCCGGGAGAACCCCTGGGGGAAGGGACAGCTGCCTTCACATCCCCCCTCGCCCCCCAGTCTGCCAAGAAGGAAAATCCAAGATCATGCCAAGACTGAGATTTTAAGGGCCAAATATTCAGACCTGGGGGACCCAGGCCCTGGGCAGGAAAGGAAGGGAGCAGGGCCTGGGTCTTCCTTACAGCACGTGTGTGTATTTGGTGTGAGGTCCTGGAGGATGGTGTGTGTGTGTGAGAGGTATGTGGTATACACCTCTGATCTGCCCAGTTACTGTCCCGGGTTACCTCTGCTGCTCCGCACCACCGCCCCCCCCCCCCCGCCCCCAGCTCTGAGCAGAGGCTCCCTCGGGAGGAGGCAGAAATGGTTCCTCCCCAGCAGCAGTCACAGCCGCCAGAGCTCCTGCCATCTGCTGCAATTTCAGAGCTCAGTGAGCCGCTGGAAGGGCCTCTGGGCCCACATGTGACAGTGGAGGGTCGTTTAGGCAGGGGGAGGGGGCCCCTGATTCAGGGGGACTGCTTATAGCAGGGGTGGGAGAGGGTCTTTCTGCCGGAGTTTTCGAGCCAGAGCAGTCTCTGGTCTCAAGACCTGAATGGGGGCCCAAGCAATAGTACAAGGGGCCCCGCGCTTGCCTTGCATGTGGCCCACCTTGGTTCGATCCCCGGCATTTCATCCCTGAGCCCTGACTGAAGTGATCCCTGAGCACTGATGGGTAGGGCCATCCCCAACACTTGCCCCCCCCCAACAAAATAAAAGACCCGAATTGGGGATCATGCAGGGACAGTTGAGGAAGGGAGGATAAAAGAGGCAGGGCAGCACCGACCAAATAGGCAGGACCCAGAGATGCCAGGAAGACCCCCCCTCACCTCTCCTTCTTTCCCAAGACACCCTGCTGGCCTACTAGCCTGCAGTTCCCCCTTCCCCAGCAGCTGGACCTCCCCTGGCAGAAGAAGGTGGGGTGCTGGTGGAGGAGTGACTTCCTAAGATCTTAAAATCCCATGGGACGGGGCACTTCCGCCTGAGACACTTAGGCCAGGACTCAGGATAGTTCCATAATCTGGTCCCCAGGTACAGATCTCTGGGGTCTCCCCCCTACCCCACCCTGCCCCACCACTTCCCTTTTCACTAGTGCTAAAGGGCCTTAGGACTGACTCTCTCAGGAGATTGGGTTTCCCAGCAGCGCCAGGGACCTGGGCCAGTCCAGCCTCAACCTTTTCTAGAAGCAACCTACTCCTGACCACCCAGTCCCTCTTCCTGCCCTTGTCCTCAGACCATTTTCAATGTCTTCTCCCCCCCGCAGTCCCCCTGTTTCCAAGGTATCTTTATTCCCAGACTTGGGAAGGACTGACAGCATGGGAAGGGGAGGGGGTAGCAGGACCCTGTGATTGCCGCATCTCTGGGGCTTGGCTTCCTTAGATGATTCCTGAGCTTGGCAGGCTGTAGGGGAGAGAGATTGGGGGGAGGGGGTAAGAGGAAGAGATGGGGGGTGGTGAGGGAGAAGAAGTTAAAAGGGTTGGGGGAGCCCCAGAGAGGGAACATTAAGAACTTGTCTCTCTGCAGGTTTGCAGCCAACCTCATCTCTGGTGTGCTCAGCTACAAGGCCCTGCTGGACAGGTAAGGACTGGGCACAGCCTAGGCACCCTGTTCTGCCATGGCCGCCTTTCCTGCCTCCCAGGTGAGGAACCCCTGCAGCTCAGGGACCTGGTCTTTTTTTTTTCTAGCTTTGTGTTCCTGGCCCCTGGCACTGAGCAAGTTAACCCCCCCATCCCCCCTGGCTTCCCCAGCATCAGGGTGACCTTTACCTCAGCTGGCTGGAACCTCAGCAGTCTCTTTCCCTCGCTAGATCTATCAACAGTCCCCCACCCCTCATGGCTTGGCCTGAGCTTTCCCAGCAGCACTGAGGCCGATGAGCTCGGCGACATAGCCAAGTGCTTGAGCATTGCCACCAAGGGCACATAATTCCCAGTCATTGCGACCAAGCGGGAGAGATCTCTCTCTGGTCATTGTGACCAAGAGTGGGTGATCCTGGGTTGCAAAATAGCAACAAAAAGGAAAGAGATGGGGGGTGGGGTGGCCAGAAATAAATAAATGTTACCAAGGTCAAATTTAAAGAGAAACGTCCAGGATGGGCAGACAGCTCAAAGGGCTGAAGCACTTGATCTCATGTGGGACTCCCAGGTTTGATCCCCGGCACCACCAGGCTGGTGTGGTGTCCCCTAGCACTGCTAGCCCCAGCATCTAACCCTCAGAGGGCACAGCCGGGCCAAGTACTGCTGGGAGTGGCCCTGGTCTGTGCAACCAACTGGTCCTTCCTGAGCCTCACTGAGCCCTCCACACAAAAATCTTTTAAAGGAAATGCCCGTGTGCGCAATGCCACGAATGAACATGTCAGAAATCTTGAGGACACAGGAGGGGAAGAAGAGCAGGGATGGTCCAGCTTGCCCTTTGCTTCTGAGGCGCGCAGTGTCCCTACTCTGAGCGTGACCCCCCAGCCTACCAACCCCAGGAATGGGTGCCCTGGCTCAGTGGACACAGCAGCCCTGGCAGATGAGGAGGGATGCATGCGCACAGCAGGTGACTGACTCTCCTCAGGCAAGGACAGACCCTCTTGAAGCTGAGTGTCAGGTGCCTAGAATGGCCCAGGTCCCCAAAGGGAGGAAATAGAAGAGCATCAGACACTGGGAAAGAGAAGCTCCAAGCAGCATCTGTTGCAGAGAAGACACAGCTAAAGGCTCAGAGAGGTGAAGAGACTAGTCCCAAGTCACACAGCCAGCGGGTGGCAGATAGAGGAGGGCACAAGGTGGTATGAGGATGTGAAGTGGGTGCTGTCTTCCTTATCAGTATATCCCAGCCCTTAGAGCAGAAGTTCTTCCCTGCTGCCCTCCGCCCCTGCCCCCCCCCCCACCAGAGGACAGGGACTTTAGACCCAAAGGGCAGAACAGCTCAGAGTAGAGCCTGGATGTAGGCCTGCAACCACAGCAGGAAGCATGAGTGTGAGTGAAAGTGACCGCTGTGACCTGGACTCACAGCTGTCGGAGGATGAGTAGCAACTGCTACTCTCACTGCCCTGGGAGATGATGCCTGGGGTCTCAGGCCCCAGCGTGGCATGCTGCAACCTTCATGCCTCTCCTTTCTTTCTCATCCCCCCACCACCATCCCGGGGGGCTGTAGGGACTCATGGAACCCAGGATCAGCGCAGGCCCTCTGTGCTACCTTCCCCGTGCCACTCCCATGGAGCCCCCACCCCCCACCCCCCAGGCCTCTGCTCCCTCCTGCTCTTCCTACCTGCCCTCCCACTGCTTTGCCCAACAGTGATTCCAAATCCTTAGCATCAGCCTTCTAAGGGCCAGTCGCGAGGAGGAGGGACATGGACTGGTAACCTTGTGGCCTTCAACCACTGCCAGCCTGGACCCCAGACTCAAATGTGTATCGGCATAGACACACCTGCTGCCTATATGTGGTGTCCACATGAAGGTCACCATGACCAATGATTTTATTTCATTTTATTTGGGGAGGATGGGCCTTCTAGGCAGTGCTGAGGGGCCTCATCAGTGATTCTCAGCCAGTAAAACCCATGGGTCAGGTGAATGAGACCAGTTGTAGTTACTGGCATATCGAATACACAATAGATAGCTTGCCAGGCTCTTCCGTGCGGGCGGAATACTCTCGGCAGCTTGCCAGTCTTTCCGAGAGGGATAGAGGCTTTTGGGGCGACCTCTAATCGCCCTCGTAGGTGTTACCATATTTGAACCCTATCAAATATGGTATGACAATTCCGGAAAATGGGTATTTAGTGTTTTATGATGTGTCGTACGGCCGCTTCGTGGCCGCGCGGGTCTGGAAAGCGTCCTAGAGTGTGGTGGTGGCTGGATAGTGGAGGTAGTGTCGGTAGTGTCTGCCAGTGGGGTATTTATCTGGTCCCGATAGGGGTAGGGTGGGTCTTCTGTGCGCAATCCGATCCCTGGGTGGTTGGTGGAAGCAGACAGGGCATGGTAGGGTGGGGCTCCTGATTAGAATCCCTTTGTCACCTGTGGTTGGTGGAAGCAAGCAGAGGATCTCTGTCCCTTGGTCCGCCGAGCCTGGAGTCCAAGCTCTCAGAGAGTTCCGCTTATCTTGTTCTGTGGGTCTTCAGTCGATCTTCATCAAGATCATGAACGATCGGTTTGAGGCTCTTCATGTTCCCAGAGCGAACAGATGCCATTGGGCTACACTAACACGCAACAGGGACAAATGGAGACTTACTGGCGCCCGCTTGAGCAAATCGACGACTAACGGGAAGTTAAGTGATTAAGTGATTACGTGAAAACCCATGGAAGGAAGAACGGAAGGAAGGAAGGAAGGAAGGAAGGAAGGAAGGAAGGAGCAGAAGTGGGAAAGGAATAAGGAGGGAGGAAAAGATGGAGGTTAAAAGGTAGAAGGAAGGAAAAAGAAATGAGGAGGAGTTGGAGGAGGAATATGAAGAGGGAAGAAAAAAGTACACAAGTATAGTACGTACTGCTAGAGAAAGTGGGGAGTGGAGTTTAGTGGCCATCCCAATGCAGTTCTGGTTCTTGTGGCCCATTTAGTCAGTAGAACTGATGCTGTCTTCCAATCTGATTCTCCCCTCTCTCTCCAGCCACTCCATCCCCACCGACTGCGCCAAGGGCCAGCTGTCAGGGCAGCCCCTCTGTATGAAGCAGTACTATGGGCTCTTCTCCTCCTACCGGCTCCCCGGTCACACCCAGGACACCCTGGTGGCCCAGAAGAGCAGCGTCATGCCTGAGCCAGAGCACGTCATTGTGGCCTGTTGCAATCAGGTGAGCAGCCTCTTGCCACAGAGTCCTAAAGAGAGGGTGCTCGAGCAGGGTGCTCGAGCAGGGCACCCCTGACTGTTCCGTGCTCTCTCATTTCTCCCTATTGGTGGGTGAGGAGATGCCTTCCTTGAGGATGGCTTCATGGGGCTCCCATTTCAGCCATGACTGGTAAGATTAGGTTGAAAGATTATGGGTCTCGGGATTGCTCATGACACGCAGCATGGCTTCTGTCCCTCCACCTACAGTTACCCAGCTCTCATCCCCAAGATCATACACACACACACACACACACACACACACACACACACACACACACACTTTTGCTAACTGGCTGTCAGGTCCTACAGCACCTGCATGCAGGGGAGTCTTGCTATCTGTTCAGCAGAAGAGAGAGTGAGATTTGGACAAGTTCAGGGACTTGCCTGAGGGTGAGAAGGACCCCAAGTTGTGGTCAAGACCACAAGCCCTCTCTCCTGTTCCTATAGCTCATGTCTTCAGATTGAGTTGGGTTCCAAGAAACCAACAACGGCCCACAGGCAGAGGGGTTCTGGAGACAGGTTGAGTGTGTAGGCTCCTGACTGTCACAGGTACCCACCAAACTGTATTTCTCCATACGGAGACTCCACTCAGTACTGCAATTGACAAAAAGCTGCTTTATATTGATTTTTGCTAAATTCCAAAGGCTCCATGGAATTTGTTCTACAGTGTTCTCTTCTTGGGCCCATCCTATATATTCTGCCTAAGTCACTAGCTCGGGGAAAAGCTATCATCTAAGAGTGGCTGTCCCTGGATTGAACGCCCAGCGGACATCTGACCTGAAACCCCAAGACGTTTGTGTTTGATGCACAATTATAAGAACCTTCTTCCATATTCACTGAGAAGTCAACACTTTTCAGGCCCCCCAAAACCCGAGCATCCCTCCCTGGCACAAACTCTCAGGACTTCTCTGCACCAACCACACAGGCATTTCTCAAGGGATGGAACAGAGTACTCATGTCCGTGGAATGAAAATTATGTTGAACCAGGGCCTAAACTTAAGACCCTTTACAAAGCCCCCAACTTGACCTTTGAAGCTATTCCATACCACTTCCCAGTTACTCGCAGATCACACAGACACAGAAGGTCTAGGCTCACCTCTGAAGAGCATTCTGCATGTTTTTTCCCGTTTCAGTCTTCCTCCACATTTTGTTTTCTGATTTCCCACATTTTAATTGCTCCACTCACCAAGGTATATGACATCTCTCTGTAGCAGTATCCAGAGCTAGTTAATTCTTTTCACTGCTGGGCAGGCACATACTGGACAAATACACTGCTGTTTTAATTGGCTAGCCCCCTACTGGAGAACACTGAGGCTTGTTCTAACTTTTTGCTGCAGCAAATAAGGCAGATATGATATTCCTATTCCTTATTCATCTTATAGACAACGGTATCTGTTTCTCTAAGCCTTAGGCTATTGTATGCCTTTATATGGATTTTTCATTTTGCGAGTGCCTTTCAATAGCACTGTGCCAGTTTATACTCAGTTCCTCACACATGGTTTTACACTCACCAGGCACCACAAAACCAAGTTGTCTTTGAGCTGGATTCAATCTGTCTTTCTTTGCTTTGGGGCAACTCGGAGTCCAGCACAGTCAACAGTGTTGGATTGGAGCATGGTAACGGCTGCTCCGTCTGTGGCACTTCCCTGGTGTAACCCTGCCAGAGCAAACCGCAGTCTTGAATCACTGCCCAACCTCCTCGCTTGTGGACTATGAGCACTGAAGGGGACTGTACAGATGAAACAAAAATAAAGCAAAATACAACAAACAAAACCTTGTTGGGTTCACCCCCAGATTGTCAAATGCAGACTCAAAGTTTGGGAATGTTGGGACGGTGGGCCTAAGCACCCCAACCCTGAGCTCAAGTGCCCTGAGCTCAGTGAAGGCCCAGTCTCGGGCCAGCTGCTGTGAGTGATGTGTTTGACCTGTTTCCCCCACAGTTCTTTGTCTTGGATGTTGTCATTAATTTCCGCCGTCTCAGTGAGGGGGATCTGTTCACTCAGTTGAGAAAGATAGTCAAAATGGCTTCCAACGAGGATGAACGCTTGCCTCCAATCGGCCTGCTGACGTCCGACGGGAGGAGCGAGTGGGCTGAGGCCAGGACGGTCCTCGTGAAAGGTTAGCCGCAGTGCCCAGTGCGTCTCCATGCTCATCTCATCCTCATGCCCATTGGCTTTCTCTCCTGCAGGCTGGGGCACCATGGCCTCATCCTCATTGGCCATAGCATGGGGAGCTCAGGCCTCCCTCCAATTGGCATGGAAGCCTGGGGGAGAGCAACGTTTGAGCAAGAGGGAGGCTGGGCGCAATGAGGCTGGTGTGTCTGCCTGGTGGGCAGGGTTGGTATTCACTGGGAGGGGTCTGAGTTGCTGGGAGAGCTTTCAGATGCGGAGTTGGGATAGAGCCCACCTCGGAGGGTGGTTGTTACTTCCTTTGTGTGACTTTTCAAACCCTTTTTATCTTCAAGTTCAACCCTCTGGCTGGCTGCTGATCTTATGAAGTTTCCAAGCAATCCCAATAACAATCTGAAATGTTTTAAATAATTCTTTGGAGACTGCTTTTCAAATCCAAAGCCAGCCTGAGTCTGGCTGAACTGGAGACTGGAGGAACAGGCTTCCTTGCTTGCGTGTATTTGAGATTCTGGGCTGAGGGGCTAGACTTCTGTGAGCTTTCTCTGACCTGATCCAGCAACTTTCATTCTGCCAAAGAATGAAACTCCTTTTAAAATCCTTGAGTGTCTGCAAGCTGGTGACCTGGTGCAAGGCCTGGAGAGTGGCAGAGAGAGGAGAAAGCTCTGCCCCTGATCAGCCCAGAGGAAAGAACAGCCCCCAAGAGATGAGCGTTCATGGGGAGGACCATCCATGCACAGTCCTGCGAGGTTGGCCTTGGCAGGGATAGAGAAGCAGGTGCCACCCAAGTGTTTCATGCCTTCAGGGAGGCGAGGGAACTGTGCCTGGGAGGAGGCTTTCAAGGCCTTTGCAGAAAAGGATGTGAATTGAGCACAAAGCCCTGTGACATGAGTGAGAGGGCTAGGAGGGAGGCGGACCTATTTTCTGTGCTTGTCCTAGTGGAGAGCAGCTTGGCCAGTGCCAGTGGAAGGATGACCGCTGGCCGGAAGAACGGGAAGGTGGTTTCTCTCCCAAGGGAGTTCTACCCCCAGAGCTGGCTGCGTCCCAGCCTGGTCCAGGACTCAGGTGTCTGCCCCTCTCGCACTCCGCTAACATCTTCCTTCCCACCAGCACTTTCAGTTACCTGGTCCTGTCTTCTCACCTCAGTTGCCTTTCTCACTCTCTGAACTCTTCATGTGTTCTGTTCCTGTGAACGATCTGCCTCTCCTTCTCCCACTCCTTCAGCTCGGGCAGAAAAGAGTCTGATCTTTGGTCTAGCTTCTAACTCTGATGGGCCCAACAAATCATAGTTGTTGAATAAAAGAGCAAAGGATTCCCAAGAATGAAGGGTTCTCAATAATTCGCTGGTATTTCTTGCTTACCAGTGAATTCTTTCATTCCGTTATTGGGCACCTAGAGAATACTTGCTTACTAAGTCAGGAACTGCATTGGCCATTGAGAGGTGTGAGTGCTGGCCCTGTTTGCACAGACTTAGCAGCCCTGTGCGGGCATTAAGAACTTATCCTTTGAAAGGGAGTTAATTCCCTGAGGAGACCGTGGTGTAATCAGATCCCACTCTACTTGCCTCCAGGGACAGAGGCAGGCATCAAAATAATCGCCTCTGCTTCCAGTGTGGTTTCCACTTTATTAGCTGGCCAGGCCCAAACCACCTCCCTGCAGGACTGGCCGGGGTTGCCTTAGGTCTAAGTGGCTGGGCTGCGCAAATTGGAATTAATTTGTTAATGGCACTTGATCTGGCTTTCGGAGTGGAAGTACTGTTTCTGAGGAAAGTGTGATAGAAAGGAGGGGGCTTAGGAGACTTCCCTTTGGAGAGCTGATTAATCCAGTTAGCACTGACCATGTCGTCTGCATGGCAGGAAACCAATCCTTTACAAGGCAGTCCTATCTGGAGCAGCACCTTGCCACCAAAGGGAAACCACTTAGGAAACATTTTCAATGTAAACGTGAAATATTATATTTCTCTAGGCTAGGGTTGAGAGTGAAGATGGAAAGACGTGGGCAGGATCTAGTCTTATTTCAAAACAAAAGAAACAGGAAGAATACAAAAATGTGAGAATGATTCCTAAGTTTTTTTTACTTGAGCAATTGAGTACAATTCACTGGAATTCAGGACCCCAGCTGAGGAAGTGGCTGTAGAATGGAGAACTCCTTTCGAAGGATGTTACATTTGAGATGCCCTGATTCATCTAAGTGGAGATGTCAAATTAGATCTATGTGTCTAGAACTCAAGAGAGAGGCCAGTACAAAGATATAAATCTGAGAGCTATCAGCACATAAGTGATATTTAAAGTCAGGGACCTGGATGAGATCATCTAGCAACAGAAGAACAGGTCCTTGGAGGTCAAATCGAGCAAGACGTAAAAAGATTCAGAAGGGACAGCTCTTGAAGCCAAGGGAAAAAAAATAGGAGATGAGTCACAAAAATCCAAGAGAGAAGGGGGGAAGTGACCAGCCGCATGGAAATGCTGCTGAGAGTTTTAGCATGAACAGGGCAAAGAGACTCTGGGCTTGGCAACCTTAAGACCTGGGTGACCTTCACGAAGGTTGGGATGGAGAAGCAAGCAGAATGGATAGCTGTATGCTGGTAGAAGTGACTCAACAGAAGAATGAAATTGTTGATAAGATGATCAATGAGCAGAATCAGTACATGTGAGTCGCTCTTGAGACATTTTAGTATTAAATGGAACAGTGCAATGGGGGAATTTCTGGAAGAGGTTGGAAGTCAAGACAAGTGTTTTTTACTAGGAGAAGCAAGTGTATAATTGTGTGTAGATCGATGCATGACAGTAACTCCACTGAACAAAATTCTTAATGAGGAGAAAAGAGAGCAGAGGAATTGGGGTTCTTGCTAATGCAAAGAAAGGTAACCTAGACAATAAGAGGCCTATGGTGGGGTACAGAGCAAACATGGGCTGAGGTCCATGGAGCTCATGCTGTGGTCGCACGAGTATAAAGTGCCATGCTGCTTCTGGACTAAGATCCACAGAACAGCACCATGAGCAGAGGGAGATGAGATACTAAGACAATAGAGAATGTGTGATATAGCCCCTTAGAAAGTGAGAAAGAGCACTTGGGAAACATGATAAGACTTATAGGTTGTACTGAGCTCACATGAGGGTTTGGGACCATACATTTTAGGTCATATCGAAGTTCTGCAATTCCCCCCAGTACCAACATTTAACTCTTTGGGTTTGGGAAAGAGAATGTGGGTCATTCAGTCCAGGTAAGGTGAATATAATGGGGAAAGAGGGAATTATGGTAATGGATATGATGTTGAAATCTGAACTGAGAGAGGAGGTGTACTGATCTGCTTGGGCTACTTTGACACCATGCCAAAGACTTAACTAACAGAAATATAGATACATATTTTTATTATTTAGGAGGCTATAAATCTAAGGTGTTGGCAGGATTGGTTTTGGTTTCTTCTGAAATACCTCTCCTTGACTTATCGGTGGCTAGTCATCTTTTTCCTATGGAAACTCTGTCCCAATTTTCTCTACTTATAAGGCCCCCAGTCGTGGTTGATAAACATCCACCTTCATGAGATCAGTTTATCTTTAATGCCTCTATAAAGACCCCATTGCCAAATAGTCTGATTTGGAGGTTCTAGGAGTTTGGACTTCAGCTCAGGAATTAGGGGTTAATACAGTTCAACCTGAACAGGAAGGAAGTGAAATACAGAGAGAGGGTAGAGATAGGGAGGTAGGTATGGGCTTTGGGCATGTAAATGGATTTTGGTGTCAGTGAGTGAGACATTCTGCAGTGGGAAATGACAGAGACAGATTTTGTTAGTTTTGGTGTTTGGTTTCAGAGCCATACCTTGGTGTGCGCAGAACTTGCTCCTGGCTCTGTGCTCAGGGATAACTCCTGGCAGTGCTTGGGAGACCATATGTGGTGCTGGGTTTTGAAACCCGATTGGTCATATGCAAGCCTCATCTGCTGTACTATCTCTCCGGCCCCTCAGCAACAGAGGTGTAAACCAGAAAGTCAAGAGTGTGGTTTGGTTCAGGCTGCTCGACACTGTAACACAGAGGGAGTGGGCCTATCCTGGCTGCGATAAGACTACCTATGATGTGGGCATGGTGCTGAGGCTGGACAGACAGTAGGGAGGTGGAGGGCCTGAGAGAGGAGGGGAGTAGCTGGGTCATCCTCCTGAATATTCAAGTGACTGGAATAATGATGCAAGCAGTGACGGGAGAGAGAAAGAGAGCCAGAATCTCACCTCTTCAAGATGGTCCATTGTAAGAAGCTCCGTGGAACATAGCAATGAGGAAAATGTTCCCATAGGGCATGAGGGGCTTAACAGTCACAATAAAAAAACAGTAGGAATAAAAATCACTTAGATGTAGGAATTAGAAGGAAGGAGCCACCTACCTGACTCCCAGTAAGAAAATAAAGCAAGTCTGTTCAAAGACACAAGGAAGTGGGACCCAGGGGTGGGGTGGGGTGCCACTGTCCCACTGAGGGAGGTGGTGGAAACACTTCTGGAAGAGATTAATGGTGTAAGAGAAGGCAACTCTCATTAGATGCTGCAAGGATTCGGGAAGGAAGGAAGGAAAAGGTAAAGACAGTCCACACAGGGACACTGGAGTGTCAAGGCATCAGAGTGCGAGTGAGAGGCCCAGGGACAATGGTAGTTTCCCTAAAGTTGCTCCAAGTCCTTTTTTCTGGGAAGTCGCTCCCTCTATACTTGGTCTGACTGAGGTTGCAGTGAGGAACTATTTTTTCTGACATAGAGAAACATCCCATTTAACACTCCATAATGGGATCAGTTCTTAAGAGCATCTCAGGAAAACACCAGGTCTCCAACTTCCTATGGCCTGGATAGAGAAGGATGCCCTTGGTCCCGAGTCCAAGAAGGCCTGTCCAGCTGATGGTCCTGGCCAAATTCAGATCCTCTTGTTCAGCTTGAACTCAGACAAAATCTGCCCTAAAAAGGATAAGTCTCGTCCGTGGTGAGCACCCAGTCTCATCCTCTGGCATGGCATTGAAAGGGTGAAGGTCACCAAGGGCCAATAACCACCAGAGTGACCCCACCATCAAGCCAAGAAGCCAGCCATATGAGACCACATCCATGCCCTTCCTCTGCCCCCAACCTCTCACCCTGAGTGCAGCAAGTTACATATCCTTGCAGTGTGGGCTCAGGGTACCAGTTGCCATCCTTATGATCAATCTGATCATCAAGGAGCAACACTGACTCCCGTCGGGAGAGGGGCTTGGACCTGAGAGCTACAAGACCTGTCAGGACTGTTGCTGTACCCGCCTCCCCTCACTGCCAACCCAGGCCTGATGAGGAAACTGGAATGAGAATCATTGTCAGGACAAGACTGCACAGGATGAAAACGAAGGAATGTCTCCAAGAGGAATGTGAGAGGGGTGTGAAGGCCTCACCCCACTGCCTCTCATAGCCCAGGAAGGTTTTCTGTGCCAGGAGAAACTTGAGGCTAACCCTGTGTAATTGAGGTAATTGCAATGAGGGATGGCCTAGGCCATCAGCATCATCTAGAGGGTTCCTTTTCCAAAAAGAGCGGGGAGGCTGCAAGCAGATAGCTCAGAGAGCTCATTCCTTGCATGCAGGGACCCAGGTTTAATCTCTGACGCTGCATGATGCCCCTAGTACGAGCTTTGAGCACCCCTGAGCACCACCAGGTAAGCCCTCTGCCCCCAAACCAAAACCAAAGAAAATAACAAAGTTTCCTGGGTCCTAGTGATTTTGCAGTGAGAGAGGAGTGAGACCCAGAAATTGTGTATCCTCACTTTTGCTTTTCATTTCTTTAACTGATTTGTTTTTGTATTGGGGCTATACCTTAAAGATGTTTTGGAGGTTACTCTGAACTCTGTGCTCAGTAGTTTATTTCTGTGGAGCTTGGGGGAATCAATCATATGGTGCCAGGAATCAGACTCGTGCCTCCTGTGTGTGAAGCATGCACTCATCCCACTGAGCTATTTTGCCTATTGTAAGATTCTGTCTCTTTAAGACCCCCTCACATGTATCCCCGGGGTGAACCCACTAACTCAGGTATTAGCAGCTTCTCTCTATGACTGAATGCTTTGTCCTGGGTCATGTGCTAGGTGTTTTATGTCTCTTGTGTCCTTGAATGAGTTGGGGGCTTCCACCCCACTAATCTCTTCCTCTGGTTGAGGTGGTTCTTAACCTGGGAGGTAATTAGTGATAACGCTGAGGTAGACCCTGGGGCACCTGTCACCCAAGTCTGGGATCTGGCAAAGCCTGGCATACAGGAGCTAGTTGGTACTTGGGGCCTGGGAGACTTTTACATATCCTTGTAGGACCTCCCTCCTTGCTAGTTCACTGAGAAGCTGTGGCCTCCTTGAACCCAGGAGGAGTCAACACCGTTATCCTGGCTGGGAAATTTGATTAGACATTCGGCCCTGAGTCTGGAAGACTACAGCGCTTGTCAATTTGTACGAAAAGAATGGCCAGCTCTGAGAGCCTGCCCTCCCTCCAGTGCCCGCTACCCACCGGCTTTCCTGGGTGCTGCTGCGGAGATCCTTGGAACAGACTTCGGAGGCAGATGCTTTCCATTGACACAGTCCCGTAAATATTTATCCCCAACAGCCAATTAGAGCTGAGCCACTGCATCCAAGAAGGGAACTGACAGAAGGCGGCTGCGGCTGTGGAAGTCTCGGTCATGGTTTACCAGAACCACTTGGGGTGGGGCCTTTTGCTATTAGAATATTGTCATCTAGAGCCAGGCAAGTCGGCTGATTTTAAAACCAATTACACATTAGCAAGAACAGCCTCTGATTTAATTGGCACAGAAATACCTCCTGGGATCTTGAAGCTCGATGCTGCTTGCTTTCTCTGGGGTGGGGGTGGGGGCAAGGCCAGGGTCTCCTGCCCACAGGGGAAGCATGAAGGCTGTTATGGATGAAAGCGGCAGGCGGGCAATGCACGTGGGCCAGGGCAGGAAGCGGGTCCTTGGCTGGCTCCACCTCTGTCCCCAAGAGCCTGGGTTTGCAGGGTAGGACCTGGAGTGCTTTGGTCAGAGGGAGGCAGAAGGGCAGCAGAACAGGTGGTCTGGAGCCTGGTATTCAACTAAATGGCAACTCTTATTAGATTTGGGGAAACACTCTGGGGATGCTTTGCTCAAGGCTCACATCCTCTCTGGAAAAATCTGATGAGCTGGAAATGACACCTACCAAATGACTGTGTGCCGTGCTCCATGACTACAGCCATAGCCTTGGACCACGTGGTGTCTTCACCTTCCACCAACCTCTCACCTTTAGGACTAGGTGCTGGTTGGCTGCCCAGCCTTCCCACCTTCCACACCCTCTGTAGCACATGCTTTTTAAAAAAAAAAATTTATTAGTGAAACACCAGTTGTAGATTTACAAATTTTTGTTCTTGGTTTTCGATTATACAGTGATCAAATACCCATCCCTCCACCAGTGCCCATTTTCCACCACCATGGATCCCAGTATCCCTCCCACACCCATCCCGCCCATCCCACCCTGCCTCTGTGGCAGGGCATTCCCTTTTGTTCTCTCTCTCCTTTTGGGTGTTGTGGTCTGCAAAAGAGGCATTGAGTGGCAATCATGTTCAGTCCATAGTCTACTTTCAACATGCATCTCCCTTCCTCCCTCCCTTCCTCCCATCCTCCAGACACCCTTTATTTGGTGCTCCCTTCTCTATCTGAGCTGCCCTTTCCCCTAGAATGCCCGGCTGGCCGCTAAGATATGGATTAATCCTCCTGGTACTGATCTCAGCTATTCTTGGGTATTAATCTCCTATTTTGTTACTTTATGTCCCCCAGATGGATGCAATCTTTCTATGTCTATCCCTCTCTTTCTGACTCATTTCGCTTAGCATGATACTTTCCATGTGGTACCACTTGTATGTAAAATTCATGACTTCATCTTTCCTAAGGGCTGGAGCGATAGCACAGCTGTAGGGCATTTGCCTTACAAGCGGCCAACATGGCCGACCCGAGTTCGATTCCTCCGCCCCTCTCAGAGAGCCCGGCAAGCTACCGAGAGTATTGGATATGCCAGACACAGTAACAACAAAGTCTCCAGTGGAGACGTTACTGGGCCCGCTCGAGCAAATCGACGATCAACGGGAGGGCCTTTACCTTTACCATCTTTCCTAACAGTGTAGCACATGCTTTAACCTGCACTCCTAACCTTATTGCCCGCCGTGGTGTCGTAGGATATCCCAAGGGGGCCACACCTGAAAACTGCCTAAGTGGGAGACTATGGCATGAATGTAGAGCTCCACCAGTAGGATGGGGTGAGGGGGCGGGTTGCACAAGAAGGAAACAAGGTGAGAAGGGCCCTGGTCAGAGAAAGGTGGAGAAACGCTGCTTTCAACAACCATCTTTCCTCCGTGCTAGCTCCCAACACTCCAGCTCTCACTACCCATTTCGTGGGCAGCTCAATAATATTTTGAAGGCAGCTGGGAGGCATTTTTGTTTTGTTTGTTTTTAATCTCCTGCCTTTCCCCCACCTCTCCAACCTTCCCCCCTAATTCTGGAAGTATAATGACTCTTTAGATCTTCCTTGTGGAAAAGAGAGTTAGAGTTCAAATGAAACTCAAAAATTGAGTTTTTAAAACTTAGATTAAATTTATATGGGGATAATTACAGATGTATATGAAATTATAAGAAATAATATCACCTGTTACTACTTCCCTTCAAGGCTAGTATCCCGCAAAACTGTAATACAGGGGCCAGCGAGATGGCTCTAGTGGTAGAGCACAGGCTCAGCAGTGCCAGGCTCTGAATTCCATTCTGGTACTGCATGGACGGCCCCAAGACTCCCCAGGTGTGGCCCTGGTAGCTCCTGGCATTTGCTCTATGCGTGCCAAAGGACTATAGCTGTGACCCTATACAAATTAAAAGAAGTAAGCAACTGTGGCATAATATCACAACTAGGATGATGCCATTAATACAGTCAAGATTCACAATGAGGGGCTGAAGGGATAGCACAGTGGGTAGGGCGTTTGCCTTGCACGCGGCCAATCTGGATTCGATTCCCAGCATCTCATATGGTCCCCTGAGCACCGCCAGGAGTAACTCCTGAGAGTGCAGAGCCAGGAGTAACCCCTGTGCATTGCCAGGTGTGACCCAAAAAGCAAAAAAAAAAAAAAAAGATTCAGAATGCTTTGGTCACAACAAGGGTCCCTCTTGTTGGCTTTTATAGTCACACCCACCTCTCTCCAAGCCCAGCCCTCCTTCGATCACTAATCTGGTTTTCATTTCTGTGACAGTGTTGTTTCAAAAATATTATATAGAGGCTTAGAGATAGTACAATGACAAAGGTGCATTCCTTTGCACGTAGCCGACCCCGGATTAGATCCCGAGCACCCTGTATGTTCTCCTGAGCATGCCAGGAGTGATCTCAGTGTGGAGAGCCAGGAATAAGCCCTGAGCACAGCCGGATGTGTCCAAAAAATATTATATAAAATGGAACCATACGGTGTGTAGCCATTTGAGTTTGCCTCTGATATTTAGCAAAATTTTCTGGAGATTCATTCAAACAGCTGCATGTATCAGTAGCTCATTCTTTCTTATGTATCTTTTGGTAGGATTTATCAAATTTGACCGTTCATCACTGAAGGATATCTAAATTGTTTCCAGTTTGGGGTCATTATAAATATAACTACTACTATAAACAGATGTGCATAGGTTTTTGTGTGATTCTGAGTTTTCATTTCAGGGAAAAGAATATCCAGAAAAGAAATTGCTAAGCCACTTGGAAACTGCATGCTTCATTTCAAAGAAAGTGTTAAAATATTTTCCAGAGTGACAGTCCCATTTTCCATTCCTATCAGCAGTGTAGGACTGACTCCATTTCTCCACATCCTTGCTAGCATGTGGGGTTGTAGCTGTTTTTATTTTTTTTAAACTTCAGCTGTTCTGATAGGTGCTTAGTGATAGGAGCTTTAATTGGCAATGCTCTAGTGACTAATGATGTTCTTTTAATGTGCTAATTTGCCATCTTTATACCCTCTCTGGTGAAATATCATTTCATGTCTTTTGCTCATTTTCTAATTGGACTGTTCAGGTTTTGTTTTGATTTTCCTTCCTGTGAGTTTTGAGAGTTGTTTAATTATTCTAGATTTTAACCTATTATTGGACAGAGATTGCAAATATTTCCTCTTGATTTGCTCATTTTTCATCACCCTTACACGGTATTTCACTTAATGAATGTTTTTATTTGTGATGAAGTCCATTTATTAAGTTTTCTTTTCCAGGCTCATACTTTCAGGGATCTGAGAACTTTTATAAAAACTTCTATAAAATATAAAAACTTTTTCTAGCTCTAGATAACCAATGAGTTTTTATCCTATATTTTTTTCTAAAAGTTTATAATATTATGTTTTGCCTTTAAGTTTGCAATCCATTTGAAAGTGATTTTTGTAAGCTGTGGGCATTTTTTTTTTTTGCCTGTAGTTATCCAGTTTCTACAGCATATGGGCCAGGAAGATACAGCAAGAGTTAAGGCATTTGTTTTGTACACAGCCCACTCAGGTCCATTCCTCAGCACCACATATGGTCCCTCAAGGACTGGCAGACCCTGAGTACAGAGCCTGGGGCAAACCCTGAGCATCATCCAATGTGGCCCAAAACAAAGATGTTAGAATAGTATTGTTTTTATCTCCAAAACATCTCGCAAGGTTTTTAGGAAGGCTGTGTGTTAAATTTGCACATCAGTTGAGAAGAATTGACATATTTACTATGACAAGTCTTCTAGTGCATTAGCAAAGTCTACTTATTTTTACTAAGATTGCTTAATAATTTGATTATTACTTAGTAGTTACAGCATACAAACTGTATGCATTTCTTTTTAGATTTATACTGAAATATTTCTTTTATATTTTTACATAATTGTAAATTGTTTTCTTTCTAATTTTGGTGACTATTTTCTCACTGGTGTGAAGGAATACAAGTGATTTTTGTATGCTTATCTTATGCCCCATGATCTTGTTAAACTCATTTATTAGTTATAGAAGATGTGATTTTAAATATATATGTCTTGAGATTTTTGCATAAATGAATACATGTGAAAATAGAAATATTTTTCCTAATTCATATATAACTCATTCCTTTTTCTGCATTGTCCCTAACTTCCAGTACTATGTAAAATAGTGGTGATAAGAATAAGCATCCTTCCTTTTCTTGATCTTAGGAGGCAAAGTGCTCAATCTTTCATGTAGAAAAAGGAATATACACCACAACTAAGTGGAGGAATTTGAAAATTTGTCAAATTTATGTTTATGGAGTTGTTCTTAGTATTTACTCATTATCCTTTTTTTTTTTTTTTTTTTTTTTTTTTTTGCTTTTTTGGGTCACACCCAGTGCACTGGAGTGATAGCACAGCGGTAGGGCGTTTGCCTTACAAGTGGCCAACATGGCAGACCAGAGTTCGATTCCTCTGCCCCTCTCAGAGAACCCGGCAAGCTACCGAGAGTATCTCGCCCGCACGGCAGAGCCTGGCAAGCTCCCCATGATGTATTCGATATGCCAAACACAGTAACAACAAGTCTCATGATGAAGACGTTACTGGGCCTGCTTGGGTCACACCCATTGATGCACAGGAGTTACTCCTGGTTTATGCACTCAGAAATCTCTCCTGGCAGTGCTTGGGGGACCATATGGGATGCTGGGAATCGAACCTGGGTCTGCCGCATGCAAGGCAAACACCCTACCTGCTGTGCTATTGCTCCAGCCCCTAGTCATTGTCCTTTTAATGTTTTCAGGGTCTATAGCGACATATCCCTGTTTTACTCTTGATATTGTGTTTTTTCTCTCTCTTTTTGCTGTAAATTTAGGGTTTTGGCCCACACCTGCCTGTGTTCAGGGCTTACTCTTGCCTCTGTGCTCAGGGGTCACTCCTGACAGAATTCAGGGGGCCATATGCAGTGTGGGAATGAGAACTGGATCAGTAACATGAAAGGCAAGTAAACTACCCACTATACTTCTCTCTAGTTTATTCTTTTGTTTTATTTGCAGTGCTGCTAGATATTTGATGTTTCAGATAAATGTCACTGTCACTGTCACTGTCCTCCCGTTGTTCATGGATTTGCTCGAGCGGGCCCAGTAATGTCTCCATTGTGACACTTGCTACTGTGTTTGGCATATCGAATACGTCACGGGTAGCTTGCCAGGCTTTGCCGTGCGGGCGAGATACTCTCGGTAACTTGCTGGGCTCTCTGAGAGGGGCGGAGGAATCGAACCTGGGTTGGCCGTGTCAGCTGCGTGCAAGGCAAATGCCCTACCTGCTGTGCTATCGCAGATAAATGTATTTTTTAATTTCCTTTTTTTCCTATTTTCAACTTCATTGATTTCTTTTCATTTTTATTTCCTTCCTCCTGTTTATATTGAGTTTAGTTTGTTCTCTTTTTGTAGGCTCTTGATTTTGTTTTTACTTTTGGGTTACACATTAGGACAATTCCTGATTTGTTCCTTAGGGGTCTATCTTGGGGTCTCTCTTGACAGTACTTTTGGAATCATACGATGCCAGGGACCAAACCCAGCCTTCTCTCATGATAATTAAAGTATTTCCTCATTGTTCTTTTGATGTTTTCAAATCTATAGTGATATCCCTGTTTCACTCTTGATATTGTTTTTTTTTCTCTCTTTTTTTTTGGGGGGGGGTGCAGTGAGGGATTTGGCCCACAACAGCCTGTGTTCAGGGCTTTCTCCTGGCCCTGTGCTCAAGCATCTCTCCTGGCAGGGCTCAGGGTACCATATGCTGTGTGGGAATGAAAACTGCATCAGTTGCATGAAGGGAATTATATGGTGTCAGGGACCAAACCTAGGCCTCTCTCTCAATGGGAATCATGCACTCCAGCCCTTGGATATTGCCCAGGCCCTCTCTAAGTTCTTTTTTTGGAGGAGTGGGACATACCCAGCAGTACTCAGAGCTTACTCCTAGCTCTGTGCTCAGGCATCACTCCTGGCACTGTTCAGAGAAACCTATGCAGGACCAGGGATCAAATCTGGGTCGGCTACCTATAAAACAAACAATTTACCTATGATACTATTTCTCCAGCCCCCCATTTGAAGTTTTTAAAGTGAAAACTTAATATAAAACATTTTCATATCATTCATTTAAGACTTTTCTTTTTTTCTAACATAATCACTTATTTCTATACATTTTTCTCTAGTAATGCTTTAACTAAAGAATTGGACTCTCATAAATTGTGAGGTGGTACATATTTTTATATGCTTTGTTTCCATTTAGAATTCTTAAATTGAGTTTTAAAGTAAACATTTAGTTGTTTTTGTTCAATTTGCAGCCACACTTGGTGGGCCTCAGTGGCTATCCCAGCTCAGCAGTGGGGAATTGCTCCCAGTGGTGCTCAGGGGACCCCAGAATGCCAGGATCAAACCCTGACCTCCTACATGACAACATAGCCTCCCACGTGTTGTGTTCTCTTTGTACCTTTTACTAAATTTGAAATTGCTTTTTTATTCATTAACTTTTTAAAATTTCCCAGAAGAATTCTCTGATCCAGGGATCTTTTTTTTTCTCCCCTCTCTAAGAGTGTTGTTTGATTCCTAACACTTTTTGGTTATTTTTCTATCATTGATTTTTCTGTCATTTTTCTTTTATTGATTTTCACCTTAACTCCAGTGGTCAGAGAACACATTTTCTATGATTTTGTTCTTTTCCGTTTATTGAGGATGTTTTATGGCTTAGGAAATGGTCTACATTGGTATGCATTTCCTAGGCACTGGAAAGGAATATGCATTCTGCTGCTTTGGGGTGGAGTGGCCCATAAATGTCAATTAGATCCTACTGATTGATGGTGTCACTGAGTTCTTTCATATTCTTGCTGTGTTTCTGCCTATTTGTTCTATCAGTTGTCAAGTGAGGCATATTGAGATCTCTAAATACTATTATGATTTGTCTATTTCTGCCTTAGGTCTATCCATTTACATGTGTTGTGATTTGCTTGGTACACACTCATTTAGGATTTTTTTGTCCTCTTGGTAAATTCACACTTCTAGTTTTATGTAATGTTCATATATGTTTCTGATGATTTTTTTCCTCTGGGTTTTACCTTGTCTAATGGCAGTGTGCTCATATTTGTTTGATTAATGTTTGCCTTATTTTTTAATTTACTTTCAATAAACCTGTGCTGTAGTACTTTTATATGATTCTTATTGATGGAATATAGCTGGGACATGATTTTTTTTTGTTTTATTTTCCCCTTACTGTTTATTTAAAAACTGTAGCTTACAAAGTTGTTCATGATAATTTGTTACAGACATTCAATATTCCAACAACAATTCCTCTGCTGTTGCATCTTCCCACCACCATTATTTCCGAATTTCCAACCACCCCTTAAGCCTGCCCCTATAGCTAGCCCTCAATAACTTTTCATATGTTGCTTATTATAGATAATTTGCTAAAAGAATGATCAGGGGCTGGAGTGATAGCACAGTGGGTATGGCATTTGCCTTGCACGCGGCCAACCAGGGTTCGATTCCCAGCATCCCATATGATCCCCCAAGCACCGCCAGGAGTAATTCCTGAGTGCAGAGCCAGGAGTGACCCCTGTGCATTGCCAGGCATGACCCAAAAGAGCAATAAATAAATAAATAAATAAATAAATAAATAAAATAAAGGTAAGAAAAGAATGATCAAAAAATATTTCCTTAGAAGAAAGTTTGAAGATCATTGTATATTACCATGGAGCCATTAAGTCCTTGTATAGGAGAACTACAAAGATGTTGTTTCAGGTTAAGGCTTCTGGATTGATATTTCGTTATTTGAGGTTGGTTGGCTTCTACATTACAGGGACATGATATTTTAATCCATTTTGTTAAACCTTTTTTTTTTTTTTTGCTTTTTGGGTCACACTGGGCGATGTACAGAAGTTACTCCTGGTTCATGCACTCAGGAATTACTCCTGGCGGTGCTCGGGGGACCATATGGGATGCTGGAAATCGAACCTAGGTCGGCTGCGTGCAAGGCAAACACCCTACCTGCTGTGCTATTGCTCCAGCCCATTTTGTTAAAATTTTTAAACTCATTTTTTTGTTTTCTGTTTTCTGGATCACATCTGGTAGAACTCAAGGACTAGGAAATACTTCCTCCTAAGTGCTTGGGGATCATTCCTACTAATGGTTGGGGAACCATGTGGTACCAGGAATGAAAGCTGGGCCTCCTGTATACGAAACATGTACTGAAACTATTGAGCTACTTCTTTGCTTCTACTGTTGATATAATTATTGTTATAGTAGGGGTTCACACAAACTTTTATTTTTTGTTTTCTGAAGTTTTTCCATCTTCTTATATTTTATTTTTGTGTGCCAGGGATCGAACTCAGGACCTCACCTATATTAAGCTTGCAATCTATCATTGAGTGCATCCCTCACTCTCTCTGTCTTTCAATTGTCTGTTTTCCTCCTATCTTTCCAAGGATTACTTGAATTTAGAATTCCATTCTTATTTATGTATTGTATATTCACCATACCTGTTTGTATAACTTTTTCTGGTAGCTTCTATGGATATTATCTATATTTACATAACTTATTACAGTTTACTATGTTGAAATATTAGAAACTTTATTATACATTTACCTGTCACTGTCACTGTCCTCCCGTTGTTCATCGATTTGCTCAAGCGGGCCCAGTAACACTGTGAGACTTGTTACTATGTTTGGCATATCGAATACGTCACGGGTAACTTGCCAGGCTTTGCTGTGCGGGCGAGATACTCTCGGTAGTTTGCCGGGCTTTCCGAGAGGGGCAGAGGAATTGAACTCGGGTCGGCCATGTTGGCTGCATGCAAGGCAAACACCTTACCCGCTGTGCTATCGCTCCAGCCCATTTACCTATTATAAAATACGTTTACCTATTATAAAAATACGTTTACCCATTATACCTATTTACATTACCCAGGTACAAATGTCATAAAAATTCATTCTATATAATTTTGAAACTTGATCAGGCTTTTTTCTCCTAAATTTAATATGATTTTAAAAACTCCAAAAAAGAATTAAAATGTACTTAATAAGATTTTTGCTCTTTATGTTTCTCCTTATTCTTTCTTGATATTCTAATGTTCCACATTTTATGATTTTTTTAATTCCTAGGTAGCTCTTTTTCACCATTCTTTTTCAGTAACTTTGTTAGAGACAAATTAGCTTTTCCTTATCTGAAAATGTTTCCCACTTTTTTCTCTGAAAGATACTTTTGCTGGATATAGAAGTTTGAATTTTTTTTGAGCACCTAAGGAAAAAAATTATGTTACATCCTAGTAACCTTTATGAGTTTTGATGAAAATAAGTTTCAATTAAAATTATTTTTCCCCTAGGTGAAATGCCAGTTATCTCTGTCTTCAAGATTTTTTTCTTTGTCTTCAATCTTCAACAGTTTGACTATATTTTGTTGTGGATTTTTTGCATTTATCCTATTTGGGATTAACTGAATTTACTGAGTCATTAAGTTTATACTTTCTGCAAATATAGGTTGTTTTCATCAATTATTCTGCTGAGTATTTTTCTGTCCTGGCTTCTTTTCCATTCTTCTGGGAGCTCTGGTGACATAACTGTTAAAACATTTTGTCCCACAGACTCCTTAGTCTTTGTCTATTTTTTTAAAATATATTTTCCTTCGGTTATTCAAGTTGGCTAGTTTATATGGTTTCATCTGTAAATTTACTAATTATTTTCTCTATCCCATACATTCTGATGTTGGGTGCATCCTGTGAGTTTCTTTTTTTGTTTTGTTTTGGTCACACTCAGTGGTGCTCAGGGCTTACTCCTATCTCTGCACTCAGGGTTCACTCCTAGTGGACTCAGAGGACCATATGGGGTGTTGGGGATCAAACCTGTATCAGCCGTATGCAAGGCAAGTGCCCCACCCACTGTACTACTGCTCTGGCCTTCGTCTGAGTTCCTTATGCTATCATATTTTTCTCTTCTAAAATTTATGTTCGATTATCTTTCTTTTTGCTGACACTTTCTGGGGTTTCTAAAATTTATTTCAAATGCATCAATAACTAATTATTAAAGCATTTTATGATGACTGAATATATAATTGTAACATTTCTATAATGTCTTACTGATATCTACTAATTTCCCTGACTGTAGGTATGATTAATTTTCTATTAAAACCTGTCTATATTATGAGACTTTGGGGCTTATTTATTTGTTTTTGGTTTTCTTTGGAGGTCACATTCAGTGCTCAGGGCTTACTCCTGATTCTGTACTCAGAGATTACTCCTGGCAGGCTTAGGAGACCATATGGAGTGCCAAAGATTAAACCCAGTTGACAGCATGGAGGCAAGCACCCTGCGTATTGGGCTGTCACTCTGGCCCCTCTGGGGCTTATTTAAGTTTTGTTTTAACTGATTTTTTCTGACACTGCTCTGAAACTGCGGGCACTGAAGAGAAAGGGGTTTGGTACTTCCAGTTGCAACCAAGTGGGAATAGATGTCCTGGTTCCTCGTGTAGCCTATATTGACACCCCCAAGAGAAGATGTCCATGTTACTGAAGGTGGAAGATGGGAATTCAAGCTCACCTCATAGTCCCTGCTAATGCCAAATTAGGGAGGCAACTGGCATGGTATTTATTGCCCAGAAGTTATGAAAGTTCCAACTTCCTTCTAAGACCACCCCTTCCTTAATACCAGAAGTTAAGATGATTCATCTCAGACTGGTGATGAGAGAAGTTTAGGCTCTCCACTTGGTCTATGTTGGCCAGGGGCAAGGTTATTAGCCAAAGATGGTCTGTCTTGCTATTCTGCCTCACACCTGGTTCTTCAGCTAAAGAGAGCAAGCTTTTGTTGGGAATTTTTTTGTATTTCTGGTTATATGAATTCCAAATATGATGTATTTAGGTGAAAGAAGGCCCAATGCACTTATTTTTTAGGGATGCCATAACAGAATACCAGAGACTGGGTGAATGAAGCAATGAAACAAAAAATTTCTCAGTTCTGGAGGCTGAAAGTGCAAAATACAGATGCTGGCAGGGTTTTTTTTTTTTTTCAAATGCGATAGCACAGCGGTAGGGCGTTTGCCTTGCACGCAGCCAACATGGCCGACCAGAGTTCAATTCCTTCGCCCCTCTCGGAGAGCCCGGCAAGCTACCATGAGTATCTCGCCCGCACAGCAGAGCCTGGCAAGCTCCCTGTGATGTATTCGATATGCCAAACACAGTTACAACAAAGTCTCCAATGGAGACGTTACTGGGCCTGCTCAAGCAAATCGATGAACAACGGGAGGACAGTGGTTGATTGACAGTGATTGATTTTTTTTTTCATTTGAATCACTGTGAGATAGACCCTTACAAAGGGTCTGTTCGTAATGGTTACCCATTAAGCTGTTCGTGATTAGGTGTCAGTTATAGGCAGGGTTGTTTTCTGCTGAGACCTTTCTCCCTAGTTTACCAGATTGACTGACTCTCACATGATCTTTCCTCTGTACGCATGATCTCTGTTATCATTTCCTCTTTTTATAAGGACAACAGTTGTGTTGGTTTAATAAGACTCCTTTTTTTTTTCTTTTTGGGTCACACCTGGCGATGCACAGGGGTTACTCCTAGCTCTGCACTCAGGAGTTACTCCTGGCAGTGCTCAGGGGACCATATGGGATGCTGGGAATCGAACCTGGGTCGGCCGCGTGCAAGGCAAATGCCCTACCCGCTGTGCTATCTCTCCAGCCCCAAGACTCCTTCTTTATAGTCTTATTTTAGCTTAATTATCTCTTTGTAGGTCTGATCTTTGAATACAGTCACACCAGGAGCTAGAACTTCAATATACAAATTTTAGGAGGCAAGAGCAGAACACAATTCAATCTTTATTAAGCAGGGAACCCATCATCATCTTTGAATCCTGAGGTCCCTAGTTCTGCCTTCTCTTTTACTCTTTCATAATCTTCTTCTGTTTGTTTTAAATACAAAGCCCAGGGTTTTCAGTGAGGAGAAAGGAAGTCCAGATGATCTTTCTGGGAGTAGAAATCCCTGTCTCTTGAGCTCTTTAGAAGAGGAAGAAGAGTGGAGGTTCTCATTTACAAGAGCCAGGCTTCATTGAACAAGAAACACTTTTGTTGGAGTACTTAAGTCTCTTGGGACCAAGACCCTAATGATTACCCACTAAGCCAATGGTTTTTAACCTTTTGATATCTGTGGATGGCACAAGTGAGTGGATTGGTCATTGAAAGTTACTTTCACGAGCTAAAGAAGGGGCAAGAACATGGAATATATGATGCTGTAATTACTTCCCCAAAGGAGATAAGATTCCTCCATCTGAGAAAAACAGAGGGGATTGACACATGTCTAGAGACTCTAAGCCTCTGAGAAAAGGCCTCCACCCTTGGATCATGTATAGGAGAACAGCAGGGCAATTTTTAAAAATCAAACTCCAGCCAGCTGTCTGGGAAGGAGATCAGAGAAGGCAAGTGTCAGAAGTCTGTGTTTGTCTGGGTCTGTGTGTATGCATAGGTGAGTGGGCGCGTGTGCTGGGGATCAGCCCCTGAAGCTTCTCCAGCGCTCCTTTGACAGGGATGCTGTGTTGCTCTCACCCTCACTCAGCTCAATCAGGTTGTTAAGCTCTCAACCCCTCTCAACAGAAGCTCCAGGGCTCTCCATGGCCTTGTAGCCTCTGGGATGTCTGCAGTTCCCCTGGTGGGGGTGGTGGAGCAAGCTCCTCCTATTTTTCAATTCCGGCTTCTCACTATTAAGCAGGGACTCCTTGAGGAAGATTGATTTGCCACATTAAACGAGCCGCCATGGTGCTCGATGAGGATGTCACAAGACAAACGGCTCCTGCCTGCCTGCAGCCCACCGCCCCGTGTTTCCATTAGATTGGGGCCAGAGTCCTGGTGGATAGATTTGGGGGTAGTTCATTTTCTGCCTTACACGATAAACTTGTCAGCATTTGACCGATCAGCATCTCGGATGCCGGGAGTTCATTTGCAAGGCCACCTGGCATCCGGCTCTGCAGACCTGCTCCCATTTCATTCTGTCTAATGAGCCAGCACCTGGTTTCTGGTGGTTGGTGCTGAGCTCTGAGTCCCTAAGCAACCTGCACCAGTGATGGCTCAGGCCCTCCTTGTGGGGGTCCCCCGCAGCTTGGAGGTGGCTAGAATTTTTAATATCCAGAAATTATGTTTTCTTGGCTACCCCACAGAGAAGGTCTGTGTCAGACCTCCTTCTCTCCTGTCCTCTTGACTGTCCTGTTGACCCTGGGACTATTTCTGAGGAAACCCTGATGGCGACAGATACCAAGCCAAAGCTCAAGGGGCTCACTAAGGCGTGGTCACTGGGGCCAAGGTGTGTGGTATTTGGGCTGCCCTTGGCTGGCAGACCCTGGCCCAAGCAGACAGACATCCTAAACTCCAAATCGCCCTCTGCCTTCAGTGGTTCTCTGCTGTTGCTAGATTCCTCACATTTCCAAATCCGCCATGTATGGCCCATTAGCACTGGAATCAGATCCCTGGAATGAGGACCAGCATCCATCATTACTGGGGGTTTTGGGAATTTGAGGTTGCCATCATAGCCGGGGAGAAAGTAGAAAGAAAGCAAAGAGTACATGCCAGTTATCTTTGAGGAGTTTTCTTGGAAGCTGTCTAATAGTATTTTAGATCTTATTGGCAGAATTTAGACATGTTTACCTCTGCCTATAACGGAGCCTGAAACTGTGACTTTGCTCGTGGCTGCTTGTGTGTAGAGCTAGAATCCACTCTTTCTTTGACAAAAGGGAGGATGGAGACTGGGATATGCAATAGCAATGTAGGCAACATAATGCCCCTTTGCTCCATATACCATGTACCTAATTTTTCTACACCTAGAACATTCTGAGGCAGGAGAAGAGAATGTTTGTTCTTCTCTTCTCCTGACCTTCTCATGAAAGGTCACCCAGAACTTCATTCTGTGACAGCATCCAGCCCAGAGGTCAGGGTCTCTGGGTGATGGATAACCCTCACTGTTAGGCCCTGAACCCTGGCGTGATGGAAGAGAATGAATTAAATCACCACAGTCAAGTCTCCTGGCTGGTGTGTTAATACAGCAGCAGCAGCTGTGGCCCCACCAGGTCCCACTGAGCAGGCTTTTGCCTCTTCCCTCCTTGGAGCAGCCTATCTGGCTGGCTCAGCTCTGTTCCAGGAAGCTCAGTCCATCATCCCCTGTGGAGAAGTCGAGCCCACTCGGTGACTCTCCTACCCACATTGATGGCTTTTCATCCTGATGATTCCAGGAGACAGCTCCAGTAGACTCCTCGGGATAAAGGTTGAGGCAGCCTGGCTTCCTACCTGTCCTCTGCATCAAACGGCAGCTGGGGATGTGGGTGAGGAAGACCAGCATCCTTGCTTCTTTTCTCCAGATTTTCTTAACTATAAATACTTTCAGCAACTGGGGCCAGGGAGAGACCTCCGTGGCTAGAGCTCAGGCTTGGCATATGGGAGACTGGTTCGATCCTCAGTACCACCTAAGCATCTCTCAGAAGAACCGCAGAGCACAGAGCAAGCCCTGATCCTTGCCAGGTGTAGCCCTTCAAACACAAATGACAAAAAATCCTAGTTCAAGACAAATAAAAATACCTACTTGCCAGTTGTGGTTTGAGGGGTGTTAGAGCAGGGTGCGGTTGCATGGGAGAATTGGAGCTTCTCCTCTGGTTTGGGCGGACCTGGAAGTTCTAATGGCCCAGGAGAAGTTTCTACGCCAACCTCCTTTTTTCCTCAAAGGCAGGACCAGTGTACAAGTGAGCACACACCTGGGGTAAAACTGCCCACAGCCGAGGGCAGCTACATACTTGCAGAGACCTTGAGGGCAGAGGGCCCTATGGTCATCCAGAGGCTCAGGACAGTCTGGCTGACTTCACAGCCCAAGCCCAGGATTGGAGGGAGAGATCAGGACTGGCTTCACATCTGGATGTCTGTGTGGGTGCCTGCAGTGCGGGACTGTGGCGGGGAGCCCACCCCATCCAGGGCAGGGCAGGTGCCAAGGCCTCGCTTGCCTGCCCCGTAGACTCCACCAACCGGGACTCGCTGGACATGATCGAGCGCTGCATCTGCCTGGTGTGCCTGGACGGCCCAGGAGGCGTGGATCTCAGTCACACCAACAGGGCACTCCAGCTCCTGCACGGAGGAGGCTGCAGCAAGAATGGGGCAAACCGCTGGTACGACAAGTCCCTGCAGGTAAGAATCTGTGGGACCCCGTGCTTGGTTCCAGCAGGTTCACTCACTCGCTGACCTCTGATGACCACTGGCTGCAACTGGGGTGGAAGCGGTAGAAATTGCTGGCGATGTGCCCTGGGGTACCACTGATTTGGCGTCTCAAAAGCAAGTGGTCAGCCCTGTATCAAGCTTTGGAGCCTTCTTCTAGCCTGTACTGGCCATGTGTGTGTGTGGGGGTGTGGTGGTCAGGGTCAGATCTGGGGTTCATTTCCCATTTCCCATCACATTGTGAGCCAGGGACGCTCACTGACAACTCCTCAACAGTGACAATCAGTGATGCTTGCCCAGTGGCATCAGCATCTTTGAAAAGGACTTTTTTTTTTAATTTTGGTGTTTATGGCCACATCTGTCTGAAGGCAAAGCCCACTTCTGGCTCTGTGCTCACTGCTCATTCTTGGTCTGCACTTGGGAATCATTCCTTACACTGTGTAGGGAACCAGAAGTGGTGCTGGGGATCAGATCAAACTGGGTCGGCTGCATGCAAAGCCAGCACCTCACTTCTACTACTCTCTTTCTTCAGGGCACTGTGCCCTGATTGTGAGGACACACTCCCCTCATCCCAAAGAGGCTCAGACAGCCCATCATCAAAATGAACCAAGACAGTGAATTTGGTACTCGTTTGCATGACATCAGCCTAAAGTACTGATGTAGATGGGGGTGAAGCCACGATCCCCTCATTCCATCCCTTCATCCTGCCTTCCTCACATGGCTGTGCTGACTCTGCTCCAGTCTGTCGGGAGAATCACAGTTTTCACCACAGCCGGATGCTGCAGCTGCCAAGCCCTCTCCGTGCTCCAGTTCAGCACCATCACATTGATGAGTATTTTCTAGGCAGTGCCTCGTTTTTCTCGTTTTCCGTCTCCTGTGTTCAGCAGGTTATCCTTTCCATCGGTTTGCATATTGATTCTGCTATTGCTCATGAGTGCTCTGCTGCTGCGCTGGCTGTTTTTGCCTCCACCGTGACACTAATGGCGTGTAATCTTTCACGGAGCAGCAGCAGGATTGAAATGATCTCATGGAGATGCAGAACCTGCAGCCTAACAAGGCTTGGTCGTGGTTTTTGCAAAGCTCCCTACCCCCCCCCCCCTTCTTTCTGTGACACAGGCAGGTAGACACTAATATGTGAGCACGCCCACCTCTCCCGCTCCTGCCACACCATGCCTGGCTTTTTGCAAGTAGCACAGATTGTTGGGTGAACTTCAGAATCCAGAGGCCCTGTGGACCCGAATAAAGAGGATCAGAGTTTATCTCAGAGCAGAGAGGCAGGGGACTCTGCCGGAGGAGAGGAAGGAGTTTGGGAGGGATGAATTTTAAGAGAAAGTCTATGGGAAATTATTTTGGAAAAATGGGTATAAAGGACTCAAAGGAATAGAATGAATGCCTTGCATGCTCAAGACCCCAAGTTCGGTCCCCAACACTGTCTGGCCTGTAAAGCATTTCCAGGTATATCTGCTGGACTTGAGCAAACACTAAACCATCAGGTCCACCCTGTTAGGCTTGACATAAAACCCTGGGACTCTGAGCACTGCTGGGAAGGCCCTTCCCCTGGCCAAAAAAAAAAAAATAGCAAGACAGGAATGGAGTCAAGATACAGGCAACTGGACCAAGAGATAGTACAGCAGGTGAGGCACTTGCTTTGCATGTGGACATCCTGGCTTCAAATCCTCATCACCACATAGGGTCCCCAAGTCCTGCCAGATATTATCTCTGGGTGCAGAGCCAAAAGTACACCCTGAGCACCACCAGAGGTGGTATAGTCCCCCCAGAAGAGATTCAGATAACTAGAACTCTATGGGAGAGGTGTGGGGAGATGTGTAGAGTGTTGCCTCAGATGTGTGTGTGTGTGTGTGTGTGTGTGTGTGTGTATTTGGTCACCTGGGAGGGGTGTCAGCGAAACTTTCAGATTAGGACTTTTTTTATTGACTTGGGACTTTACTGGCATCTCTTGGGCATGATGCTGTGCTGACCTAGGCTAATAGCGAGCCCCATTTTACTCAGGCTGCACTTTAAGAATCAGGTCTAAGAGTTGGGGAGATGGCTTAAGTGGATGGAGAATGTGTCTGGAATGCTTAGACCCCATTTTTGATTCTTGGCATCACATGGTTCTACAAGTACCACTTGGGCAGTCCCAGGGTCCTCTAAGCACTGCTTAGGAGAACAAAAACAACCAAACATGAAGAATCACATCCCATCCTACTGAGATGTTCTTCTAGTCCTTTGGTGCTCTATGTCCCTTCCGGGGCAGCTACATACTACAGTCTTAGTAAAGGAACGATAAAGATAGTGAGAAGTCTCCAGGGCTCCCATTGCCTTTCATATCGCTTCTCGTTGGTTTTCATACCAATCCTGTAAACTGGACCTTATTGAACGCTTTTAAATTCAAACTGAGAGCAAACTGCAGCCAGAGAGTGGAAGCATCTGTTGGAAGCTCTCCCAGCTAGCAGGTGGCAACAGTGAAGCGTGAAGCCGGGTCTCTGGCTGGAGAGCAGTCCTACGCCTTTGCCTTCACTCACAGCGAATTTTATTTCTCCCTGGGAATCTGCTCACCATCCAAATGGGATAGCCACCTTGCATTTGTTTGTTCAACAGAGTAATTGAACGCCCACTATGAATGCACATGACTCTAAATCCTGGGCACGAGGCCAACAATTTCCAAACATACAGGGTCTAGGAGATATGGCCACACAAGACAGTACTAGATGGTGGTCCTAATTTGAGCCCTGAAAGGGACAGGGAATGGGGGTGGGTAACAGATTCATATCAAAGCTGCCCACCTGTGGACCCCAGCCTGTGGACAGCATGTACCATATTTGTGCAAGTTCTCAGGAAACACTGGGCTGTTTCAGCCAGGGAACTTTGGGCTTGTCCACCATCACTTCCCAGAGCTTTTCTGGGAAGGGGATGGCACCGTTGAAAACTACTTAGATTCCATAGTCTGGGGCCTTGGTAAATGCAGCACTCTTTTTTTAAAATTTTTATTAGTGAAACACCATGAGGTACAGTTGTAGATTTACAAATTTTTCTGCTTGGGTTTCAATTATACAATGATCAAATACCCATTCCTCCACCAGTGCCCGTTTTCCACCACCATGGATCCCAATATTCCTCCCACACCCATCCCCCCCCTTCCCACCCTGCCTCTATGGCAGGGCATTCCCTTTTGTTCTCTCTCCTTTTGGGTGTTGTGGTCTGCAAAAGAGGCATTGAGTGGCAATCATGTTCAGTCCAAATGCAGTACTCTTTACAGATGGGATTAAGCTTTGGTGCCCTGAGAGAAGAGGACCCTGGGGGAGGCAAGGGAGGAGGCGTGGACTGGAGACAAGGGGCTGGCTGCAATGCTGCTTCTCCCAGATGTTCCCTCTTTCTCTGCAGTTTGTGGTGGGCCGAGATGGCACATGTGGAGTGGTGTGTGAACACTCCCCATTCGATGGCATTGTCCTGGTGCAGTGCACTGAACACCTGCTCAAGCATATGTGAGTCCATCAGCGGGGCCCTCCCCACCAAAGCCAGACTGCACAGTGGATGCCAGGCCCGGCCAGAAAAGTGGGATGGCCACTGGGGGTCAGGGGTTGGGGTGGGGGTGATGCAACATTGAGAAAGTTCCTGCCAAAGATGGAGTATAAAAGCCACAGGGAGGATGTCCTCAGCTTTGCCCTAGAGGGAGGGACCAGGCCACAGGTTTGAGGTGGCCACAACTCCATTCACTGTGCCTCCAGGATGAAGAGCAGCAAGAAGCTGGTTCGAGCAGATTCAGTCAGTGAGTTACCAGCCCCCAGGAGGCTGAGGTGGAAGTGCTCCCCGGAAATTCAAGGCCTCTTAGCCTCCTCGGCGGAGAAACTTCAATGGTGAGGAGAAGTCCAAGTGTGTCCTTGAGGGTGGTGATTTGGGGGCGGGCTGGGGTGTCACCGACCCTGCCTGTCCTGGTTGATGGCACAGCCTGGCAAGTTCCAAAGACCACAGCTCCTCTTCCTCTCCTCACTCCCTGATGGAAATGTAGTCAAACAAAAGGGGAGCTGTAGCTCTGGGGAAATAACCTTGCCCAAGTGTCCCTCATTTCCATAAAATGCAAACATTGAGCTATTTCTTTTCCAAAGGTCTCACCTGACTGAGTCAAGGTGGGGAAATCCTTCTTGCCTTATGTGAGTTATATACAACTCGTTTGAATAGGTCATTTGAATCCAGGCTATTTCGATTTGCTGGACTTCACACTGCAGTTTGATAGGCGGGCATTCTTCTGGGCACAAGGGGCAGCCCAGGTCCTAACGGGACCCAGGCAGGAGGGGTGAAAGTCAGCTGCTTCAGTGGGCCAGTGTCGGCTCAGTGACAAGGTGCAGAGGAAGCCATAGGCTGGCAACTTGATATGCACCTTTGAAGTTCGTTTCCTTGTTGACTGAGTGACACAATTCGATTCATCTATTTGTTTGTTCATTCATAAATTCAACATGTGCTGAGCTCTGGTGAGCTCAAGCTCTGTGGGCATAGCCATGAATGTGTTCTGAGGCCTGCCCTGCATACTTGAGACTGGTCTAAATGCCCATAGCAGAACATTTATGATGCAGTCAGTGCCTGAACCTACAGAGGACAAGATGCTGAATTCTATGAGAGCATTGAAGGTGGTCTTTGCAATAAAAAAAAAAGGAGTTCTTGAAGATGAATAGGAGTCCATGGTACAGGCAGCCAGAGAGGCAGCAGGGCAGCTTGTTCCTTCTTGTCACTGTCACTGTCCTCCCATTGTTCATCGATTTGCTCGAGTGGGCCCAGTAACGTCTCCATTGTGACACTTGTTTCTGTGTTTGTCATATCAAATATGTCATGGGTAGCTTGTTGCCAGGCTTTGCCGTGTGGGCAAGATACTCTCGATAGCTTGCCGGGCTCTCCAAGAGGGGCAGAGAAATCGAACCTGGGTCAGGAGGATTGGCTGCATGCAAGGCAAATGCCCTACCCGCTGTGCTATCACTCCAGCCCTTGTTCCTTCTTGTATGGTTTTCTAAAGAATCCCAGGCCAGTTTGAAAAACAACAAATGAGAGAGTGGCCAGAGTTGGGGTACCGGAGGGAAGTGAGCACCCTACTGTGCAGAGTTGCACTGTCCTTTCCTAAAGAGGCTGATTGGGCAGCATCTTGTGGTGAGCCAGTTGTAGTCTGTGGGGATCAGGAGAGTGCAGGTGGGCAGGGCAGGGTGTGGCAGGCTCAGTTGCCAAGGATGAGGAGGATGAGGCCACCAAGATCTGTTGACACTTGACTGGCTTTTCTGAGGGAGTGACAGAGACCCTGGATATTCATCTTGAAAACGGTGTGATAGGGGCTGAAGCAATAGCACAGCAGGAAGGGCATTTGCCTTGCACATGGCCAACCCGGGTTCGATTCCCAGCATCCCATATGGTCCCCTGAGCACTGCCAGGGGTGATTCCTGAGTTCAGAGCCAGGAGTAACCCCTGTGCATTGTCAGGTGTGATCCAAAAAAGCAAATAAAAACAAAAGAAAAGAAAAAGAAAACGGTGTGATACTTGACCTTGGCCATTGTTGGAATAACCCATGAGCAGAATTGGTCGGTGAGCTGGTGAGTCCTGGGTAGAGGACCAAGACTGCTTTCTAGCAAGGACTCAAGCAGATGCTAGGTGATCACAGCTGATGCCAGCCGCCCCGCTCCTCACCCTGGAGGAAGGGAAGATCCAGGAGGGGCTTGGGGGTAGGGAAGCAGGAGCCACCCATGGAAGGGGGTCTAGGCAGGCAAGGCTGGGACATGCAGTTTCCAGGTGCTTCTGCCTTATCAGAAACTCTGGTTCAGCATGGACCAAGAGGAGCTGGTCCATCTGGAAGTAAAACTCATTCTGGAGGAGGGAGCTGGGAAATATGGAGCAGCTGGAGGGGCCAGGCGTCACACTCAGGCATCTCAGTGGAGACCCAGGGAATTTTTCTGTTCCTCTGACAGTGACTTGTGGGAGACTCAGGGAGTAGTTTCAAGGTCAAGCATGGCAACCAAGATCAGTGACGAGTCCCAGTCTTTTCCTCCCAAAGCACAAGGATGAGTCTGAGTAAGGAGACAGGTTTTCCAACCACCTGATAAACAGACATGAGAGGGGTTTGCTGACTCTGTCAGGATGCCCGGGATGCCAATAGAACCCAGGAACATCTGGATAGCCCTTCCCAGCGGCGCCAAATGAATGGCCTCTTTCTTCCATGCACAGCAGAGCTCACAGTTGTCCCTTGTAAGCAGTGCTCTTCCTGCCCAAGCAAAGACCCCAGGGGGCCCCAGGCCGCTCCCATGCACAAAGCAGGGCTGCCACCCTGCCCAGACAAGCCTAGTTATCAATTCCAAGTAACCCTGGTCTGTGTGCCCTCTGCCATTTCCTTACCACTTGTCTCATGGGGAGAGGGAGAGGTGTGAGCGGGAACTGAGTCCATCGTGAGCAGGAGGATCTAGATCAGCAACACAGTTAAACAAATGCTTGGGATGTGCCTCCAATTTTGCATTTTATAAGTGCTTCTTTTATTCTTCCACAGCATCGTGAAAAATCTTGACTTCATTGTTTATAAGTTTGACAGCTACGGGAAGACATTCATCAAGAAGCAGAAATGCAGCCCTGATGCCTTTATTCAGGTGGCGCTGCAGCTGACCTTCTACAGGTGAGCTGGAAGGTGTGCCAGAACATGATGCCGGGTCAGACAAGCACATGTCTAGACCCCAGGAGCTTCCCCAGTGGGGGAGCCTTTCCAGCCTGGAGAATGTGGGTGGCCAGGGAAGGCAGCAGGAGAGGAGTCACGTGACCTAGTCTCAGGGAGCGAATACAAATTGAGAAGCTGATCCACCTGGAAGTCAAACTCATTCTGGAGGAGGGAACTGGCAGTCAGAGGTGTGCCTGAGTGGGGGCCCGGAGCGCACAGAGGGATGCTGGGCATCCACATTTCCTCCCTGCATCCTGTACTTGACGTCGTTTAGGTTTGAAATAGCAGCGCTTCACTTCCCAAACAGAAAAACATAAAAGCAGCAGCCAGGCTCCGTGGACCAGGGATGTGGCTCAAGAGGTTGAGCACGTGCCTTACATAGGAGAGGCCCTGGGTTCAAGCCCCAACACTTTAGGGAGTAGCCTTGGTGAACCTTGAGCCCCTCCAGATGTTGAGCCCACCATAAAGGTAAAGGTAAAGGCCCTCCCGTTGATCGTCGATTTGCTCGAGCGGGCCCAGTAACGTCTCCATTGGAGACTTTGTTGTTACTGTGTCTGGCATATCGAATACTCTCGGTAGCTTGCCGGGCTCTCCGAGAGGGGCGGAGGAATCGAACTCGGGTCGGCCATGTTGGCCGCGTGTAAGGCGAACACCCTACCCGCTGTGCTATCGCTCCAGCCCACCATACACCAAAATAAACCAAGAGGCCCAGGCCTCCTCCTGCTGCTCCAGACTCTTGTAGGGCCTTATCGCTGTGGCTGTTTCCCTCCCTAGGGAAATGTAGCGAGGATCTCCCCAGTGAACCAAATGAGACATTTTGGAACTCAGCCTGATTTGTCCTCATCTCCCACATCCCTCTGTCAGATCTCCTCAGATCTCCTGAACCTCTCTCCTCCCTGCATTCCCGCTTCCAATGCAACTGACCCCTCCCAGGTCCACCCAGCTCAGGCTGAGTCACTGCCACTTGTTCCCAGGAGTCTCTGCTTCCATCCATGCCCACTGTCCTCCTGTCTTCATGGACCGCGAGTTTTGAAATATACAAATCAGAGGTCAACCATAGCACCTCTAACACTCTCCTTACAACAGCCTGCTTTTAGAAAAGCTGGCGAGAAAGGCCTTGCCCCGGGCCTGCCCTGCCCTAGATCACTCCTGCCTAAGACCTTCACTCTGCACCTGCCTCTGACCCTTACCACTAGTTCTCTCTACTCACATCTTTTCCTTTCTTATATATATATAATATATTATATATATGCACATATATATTCTTTTATATATCCTTTCACATATATCTCTTATACAAAACAAAAAACACTGTCCTCCCGTTGTTCATTGAGTTGCTCGAGTGGGCCCAGTAATGTCTCCATTAGAGACTTTGTTGTTACTGTGTTTGGCATATCGAATACATCACGGGTAGCTTGCCAAGCTCTGCCATGCAAGCGAGATACTCTCGGTAGCTTGCCGGGCTCTCCGAGAGGGGATATCTCTTATACATATAAAATTAAATATTACAATATATATCATATATATAAAATTATATCTATGTCTGTAATTTCTCCTTCCTTTCTCTTGATCGTATGCAATGACCAGGGCTTGCACACACCTTTTAGTTCTGCAGTGCTCACTGGGGCCTGCAGAGTTGGTTACAGTGCTCACTCACACCTAGGTACAGTGACTTAGAGTCAGCACATGTTATTATAGTGTTGGGGATCCCAGTGACAATATTGGTGGGATCACACTTGACATGGGGTGATGGTGGGATCAAACTTTCAACCTCCTTCATCCTGCCTGCAAGGCAGTTTCCGTTCCTCTGAGGTCGATGCAGACCCTGTTCTCCTTCTCATCCCTGGCAATTGTTATTCATATGAACAGTCTAGTTCATTGACTGTTGGCTTTGTTTCCCAGACTGTCCTCCCCTAAGTCTGACACCCTGGTTATCTTGCATAGCAGGTACAGAGTAGGCTCAGGAACTGAGAGCAGGTATATAATACATTATAAGAGTATTAGCCAGACTCCTGATCAAGCTGCTTAACAGCCGTAATCCCAGAGACTCAGGAACAAATCTTGGAACCCAGCAGGTTTTGGCAGAAATCCCTCCAGATTTATTTGTTAAAATTTCGGAATTTCAAAATCGCTTAGCCACAACTGCAGTCATGCGACGTCATATGTTATTTATAACCAGCAATAGAAAACAAATTGTCTACTGTTGCCTTTTTGGCAGATCAGAGTGTTGGGGTAAAATCGCAAATAATAATGGTGGGTCTTGTGTCAGAATATTGAATGTAAACAAAGTAAAGAGAGAGTAATGTAGAAATCATCTGCCCCACTCGTAGCGGGAGGGTGTGGGATGGGAGTATACTGGGGGGTTTTGGTGGTGGAGAATGGGCACTGGTGAAGGTATGGGTGTTTCATTGTATGACCGAGACTTAAACCCGAAAGCTTTGGAATTGATCTCACGGTGATTCAATAAATAAAATTATAAAAAATTAAAAAAAAATATTAGCCAAAGATGGCATGGCCATGTCTGGGGGTTTAAAAAAATCTCACTAATGGTAGCTCTATGATGAAGACAGGGTAAGAGCTGAAAGTAAGGTAGGGAGTCCATCCAGTCTTGTACGGGAGACTAAACCTAAAATACAAAAAGGAGGCTAGGAGAGATAGTACAGAAGATAAGGCACTTGCCTTGCAAGCCACTGACCCCAGGTCCATCCTTGGCACCCTCTGTGGTCCCTGAGCCCTACCAGAAGTGGTCCCTGAGCACAGAGAGAGGTGTAAGCCTTGAACACAGGGTGTGACCTAAATACACACATACACACAATTTTTTAATAAGATGCAAAATTGAGCTTCTTTGAGCCAAAGGCTGGTTCCTGCTGGTTCCAGTTGTCTAGAAGCCACCACTCATAACTGGTGTGAGCACCACCACCACCAGGGCCATTTGGGTTTGCTACATCTGGGTATCCTGACACTGGCAGGCGGCTGAAATTGGCCCTCATTTCAGGAACCTAATAAGCACTTCAGAGCCACATATCTAGAGTGGAAAGGGGCTGTGGAGCCTCCCAGGTCCCCTCCTCTACCCTCCAGTGACCTTAGCTGTCACTGGATGCAACCAGAAAAAGTGTGGCCATATCCTGGGCTCGCAGAATAGCCAGAACATACTCTGCATCTCGTGAAGAATGCTCTTTAGTGTCTAGACCATACCAAGGTTTTTTTTAAAAGTCTTCTCGTAAATTAGCAGAAACCTGGAAGCTGTCTAAATCAGGAGGTTGTCTGGAAGTTCTATCAGGGGAGTGTGGCTATTCTTATACCCTTAACCAGAAAACGGTTCATCTCTATCCGGGGAAGTCCATCCCTCATAAACCCAGCACTCAGGCATGCACATGGAGCAGTAAAGGAGGAAGGGAACATCCGCTCAGCCAGCCAGATCAGCCGAACCAACCCTGGAGATCAGTGGAGTGACAGATGACACAGCCAGATCTCCCTCACACCCAGAAGCTGCCTAAATTTATGTTGATCAGTGGCAGTCAGTGGTAATGTCTATTTTGGTGCTTAGTGCGATGTTTGCCTCCAAAGACCACAGAAAAACAGGAATCAAGCTCCCCAAGCCAGTCTTAGGGAAATAAGATGTAAGGCAACAAGAAGTTTCTTCACCTGCTTTCCAAGAAATGTGATGCCAAGCTTTGTGCCAAGAAAGACTTGACCTCCTCTCTTCCATGCCTTGTCCCCATCCCCCACCAGACGTGGAGGCTGACATTCAGGTTCTGATTTTGCTGTGTGACTTCAGGCTCTTACTGCCACTTTCTGAATTTTGTTTTTCCCTTTCTTTACCTCCACCACCAAGGACTGGCTGGCAGACACCAAGAAAGGTGTGTACCAGTGAGGCAATTAAGCCTAGGAATACTCACTTCCTCCTCAAGCCCCTCGATGGGTATCTTTGTTTCCCTGCTTCGTGCGAGGCAAAACATTGAATACTGTCACTGTCACTGTCCTCACGTTGTTCATTGATTTGCTCGAGTTGGCACCAGTAACATCTCCATTGTGAGACTTGTTGTTACTGTTTTTGGCATATTGAATACATCATGGGGAGCTTGCCAGGCTCTGCCATGTGGGCGGGATAATCTCGGTGACTTGCCGGGCTCTCTGAGAGGGAAGAGGAATCGAACCCGGGTCGGCCTCATGCAAACAAACGCCCTACCCACTGTGCTATTGCTCCAGGGAGAAGGAAGAGGCTTTCTCTGACTGGTGGGGGAGCAGCTACTGTGTCTCTGGTTCCAGCCCTGGGAGGAGAAGCCCAGATGCTAGGGGAAGCTCTGCTGGCCCAAACAGGCCAGTGCAGCTTCCTCCCCTCATGTCCACCAAGGCCCCCCCTCCTGGCCTCACTTCACAGGTCAAGCTTGAATTGTTTCCAATAAAATGAGATTCCCTTAAGGGCATGAATGATTAATTACACAATTATTCCACTCAGTGCTATTTATCAAACACTCATCAGGTCGAGTAGAAAATTCTAGGTTTTCCACCAGATTGGGATGTTTTTTTTAAAGCTACCAGTCACTTTTTAATTTTACAGCCACGCAGTACTGCCAGAATAAGAAGGAAAGTGTATGTCTTTGTCGTAGTGTTTCCCCAACATTCATCTTTGGGGAATCTCCTGGAGAATTCTATTAACATTAAAATGAAATACGACCCCACGTCAAGTCAGGACTGTAAAAATAAAGGCGGCCGAGGCTATTTTTCTCCGGGTGTTGAGTTGAGGACCCCCTGAGACAGCATCCCCATTTCCATTCATCCTTAATCACCCGCAGGCTGCACAAGAGGCTCGTGCCCACCTACGAGAGCGCTTCCATCCGCAGATTCCGGGAGGGACGGGTGGACAACATCCGATCTGCCACCCCCGAGGCCCTGAGTTTCGTGAAAGCCATGACTGACCACAAGGCTTCTGTGCCGGTAGGCCCTGTCCCCTCTGAGGTCTCATGGTGTGTGGTTGGGGAAGGGGCACGGGGCCCCTCAGCTCCGCAATTTGCAATTTCCGACTTCTCCACTTGGTTGGTGACCGAGTGGCCACTTCCACTGTTTCTGTTGCACTGTAGCACTGTCCTCCCATGGTTCATCGATTTGTTCGAGCGGGCACCAGTAAAGTCTCCATTGTGAGACTTGTTACTGTTTTTGGCATATCGAATACACCACAGGGATCTTGCCAGGCTCTGCCGTGCAGGCGGGATACTCTCGGTAGCTTGCCAGGCTCTCTGAGAGGGACGGAGGAATCGAACCCGGGTCAGTCACGTGCAAGGCAAATGCCCTACCTGCTGTGCTATCACTCCTAGGATGCGGAAAAGCTGCTGCTCCTGAGAGATGCTATCCGAGCCCAGACGGAGTACACAGTCATGGTGAGTGGACTGGCTTCATGGTGTCCTGAGCTCGCATCTTGTAGATCCTGCCCAGAGCCCGACCTCCCTATTCCTGGGTTACAGCTGGATTCCCAACTGCCTGGCCACTTAGCAAGGCTACCCCGACTCTCAGAGCCTACTGTTTCTGAATATTAGAATATTATTCTAATAATATTAGGTAATGCACTCTATCCCTGCTATTTGCATAGCTATTACAAGAAATGGTCTTTACAAAATCAATAGTGATAATGATAGCACCAAATTTGGGTGGCACTGTATACTTTATTTTTCATTCATCATTCATCATCCTGTTATTCGTCGATTGCCTCGAGCAGGCCCCAGTAACGTCTCTTTCATCCTAGCCCTGAGATTATATTCAAGGCTCTTTAGGAGAATGAGACCCATCGTTGTTACTGGTATTTGGCATATTGGGTACGCCACGGGGAGTTTGCCAGACTCTGCCCTGTGGGCAGGCTACATTCGATAGCCTGCAAGTTTGTCCAAAGTAGGAATGAGATAAGAAGATGTCATAAAAAGATGTCCTGATAAGATGTCGCGCGGCCGTGAATGCGGTTCCAGGAGCTGGATTTTATAGTCTCTGAATCTTGGCCGCTGATGGGATTACACGGTGCCAGGGGGCCAGGTGGTGGGTGTGACCCCCGCCTACTGGAATTTGGAGGATCTGGGTGGAGGATGCTCGACTCCAATCCATGTAGGCTTGGAGATCTCGGCCCCGGAACCCGCGTGGCTTTGTCCCTCTGCCAGTACCTTCATGTGTGCGGAGAGTGGTCTCAGCATGGTGGTGGCTGGTCCTGGAGGTCTTCCGCTGCCGGAGCCCTGGTTGGGGCGGGGAGGAAAGCTCAACCCGCTCCCCTCCAAGGGACCCCGGTGAGGAACAGCCAGGTGCAGGGGCAGGAGACTGCACTGGTCTCGTCCGTCGTATACTTTATACAACAGTGAAATGCGGAAGGGAGGGCACCAGGTTCAGCAGACGCTAGTAGCCCACATACCTGGCATACTTGCCAAAGAGGCAGTGTCTGCTCCTACTCGAGGCTGGTTTTGCCTTATTCACTGTGTATTTATTTAAGCTGCCTGCAAATAAAAAAATATATATATTTTCTGGAAATTAATAGTGAAGTCAAAATTGTAAAGGAAATGTTTCCCTTGTTTAGGGAAATCATTTATTTTCTAGTACTTCAAGGCCTTCATTTGCATACAAACAAGGAAGAATAAGCTACTACTTGGACTGGTGATCGATATACTAAGTACAAATCATTCTGATGCAGTCTTGGAAGGGCCATGTAATTTATGTAAAAGAATTGACTGAATTTCATTCTATGTACTTGAAAGCAAGTACAGTATGTATCTGAATGTAGCTTTTCTTTAATTCAGTTGCTAGCTCCCACATTTATCAGGTTAGTTAAGAATTTGTTCCAGTTGGGAAAACTCACCCTCATATTTTCGATGGGTATCTTTTTTTTTCCTGCTTTTTGGGTCACACCCGGTAATGCACAGGGGTCACTCCTGGCTCTGCACTCAGGAATTACCCCTGGTGGTGCTCAGAGGACCATATGGGATGCAGGGAATCAACCCCATCGGCCGCATGCAAGGCAAACGCCCTACCCACTGTGCCATCACTTCAGCCCCTCGATGGGTATCTTTCTGTTTCCCTGCTTTGTGCCAGGCAAAACATTGACTACTGTCACTGTCACTGTCACTGTCCTCCCATTGTTCATTGATTTGCTCAAGCAGGCACCAATAACATCTCCATTGTGAGACTTGTTGTTACTGTTTTTGGCATATCGAATACACCATGGGGAGCTTGCCAGGCTCTCAGTAGTTTGCTGGGCTCTCTGAGAGGGATGAGGAATCGAACCCGGGTCAGCCGCGTACAAGGCAAATGCCCTACCCTCTGTGCTATTGCTCCATCCACTGAATACTAGGAAAGGAAAAAATATCTGACTTCAGGAGTTTGGGGCATAATGAAAGAAGCTCTTAGATGTTAAATCCAGTCCCTGGAAATATCCCTAAAGAGGGCAAAGTGAGCACTATGATGGACAAGCTGCTTCGTCTGCTTAGGAAAGCCAGGAAGACTGCTCAGAGGAAACAAGATTTAAAAGATGAAGAGGTGCTTGTCAATTGAACATAGAAAGAAAGGAAAGAAAAGTGATTCTACAAGGGAAAACGTAGAAAAATGTAATGGAAAGATTGGAAGATAAATCTGAGATAAATTCTTCCAAAGATCAACCAAAAAAGAGGTAGGTTGAGAGGAGAGAAAAAGGGCTTAGTACAAGAGGACCAGTATCCCAACCAATAGGGGTCTGAAGAGAAAAATGCTTGGGAGGAAATCAATAACAAAATAATTCATGAAAATTTCCTAGAACACTAGAATTTTTTTAAAGTTTTAGAGTCTGCTACGTACCTTGCATAACTGATGAAAAATACCCACCATTAAGGATATTTCATAATACTAAGAAAGAAGGGAAAATTCTGAAACTTTGCAGAAAGACCAGGAATAAAACATAATTGGAGGACCAGGAAAAGAGTTCAAAGAGAGAGTACACGCAGGGCTCCAAGGTCCCATTCCCAGCACTGCCTGGTTTCCCAGGCACCACCAGGACTTATGCCTTCAAAAATGTAATTAAACTCCCTTTAGCATCAGCATTGGAAGGTAGGAGACAGTGGAACAATGCCTTTATACATCACTGTCACTGTCCTCCCGTTGTTCATCGATTTGCTTGAGCAGACCCAGTAACGTCTCCATTGTGACAATTGTTACTATGTTTGGCATATCAAATACGTCACAGGTAGCTTGCCAGGCTTTGCCTTACGGGCGAGATACTCTGGGTAGCTTGCCGGGCTCTCCGAGAGGGGTGGAGGAATCGAACTCGGATCGACCATGTTGGCCACTTGCAAGGCAAATGCCCTACCCTCTGTGCTATCACTCCAGCCCTTTATACATATTGAAAATAAATTATCTCTAATGGATATTTATGCCTAGCTAAACCATCATCATCAAGTTTGAAGGCAAAATAAAGCATTTTCAAATAGACAAAGTCTCTAAAACATTACTTCTTAATCACTTTTTCTTACAAAGTTATCAGAGCACCAACAACACTAAAGATAATAAAAACAGAGAAGAGAAATTTGAAGACTTGGAAAATCAGAAGACTCAACACAAGAAAGAGGTAGCAAGGTCTGGAGAGATAGTACAGCAGGTAGGATGCTTGCCTTCTACCTGGCTGTGATCCCTGGCCTTCCATATGGTCCCCTGAGCACTATCGGAATTATTCCTGAGTGCAGAATCAGGAGTAATCCTGGAACATTACTGAGTGTTGTCCAAACACAAAACAAACAATAAAAGAAGAGGGGAAAAGGATGATAGTGAAGAGAGACGAGAGAGCCCACGTAGACCACTATTTAGCATATCCAGAGAAGAATAACGCAGAGGAGCAGGAAGTGTGAAGAGGAACAAAATTATAAATTACCTACATTTTATTTTATTTTGGTCTGGGAGTCACACCTGGCCATGCCCAGGGCTAACTCCTGGCTCTGTGCTCAGGGATCACTCCTGGTGGTACTGAGTGGACCATACTGAGTGCTGGGGATTGAACCAGGGTAGGCTGCGTGCTCCGCAAATGCCTTAACTCCTGTACTTTCACTTTTTAAAAAAAATTTTATTAGTGTAACACCATGAGGTACAGTTGTAGACTTACAGATTTTTGTGCTTGGGTTTCAGTTATACAATGATCGAGTACTCATCCCTCCACCAATGCTCATTCTCTTTGACCCCAAGAATGAATTACTTTATTCATTACTCCTTGTGGCTCTGATCCAAAGTCAGACCATTCCATTGCTCCAGTGAGTTTAGAGGAAGTGAGAACAGGTGTGGCCTGCCTGCTCTACAGAGAAGCTGCCTCTAGAAAACCACAGAAATCAGCATATTAGCAAAGTGACCAGAGTAATGCACCACGTGTTCCATGTCTTAATGGCTCAGAGCTCTCCCATTCTGTACTGATAGGCATACCTAGATTAAGCTGAGATCTGAAACTCATCTTTCCAACCTATGTGTCGGTGCATTTGGAAACAATGATACAGGCTGGAGTGATAGCACAATGGGTAGGGCGTTTGCCTTGCACACGGCTGACCCGGCCAACCTGGGTTTGATTCTTCCACCCCTCTCAGAGAGCCCAGCAAGCTACCCAGAGTAACTCACCCACATGTCAAAGTGTGGCAAGCTACCCCTGACATATTCGATATGCCAAATACAGTAACAACAAGTCCCACAATTTGTTGTGAGATATTACTGGGCCCGCTCAAGCAACTCGATGAACAATGGGATGATAGTGCTACAGTGCAGATGTTGTCTTTAAGCATTCATTCTCAACCAAAAAAAAAAAAATAGGTATCACTCTCCAAAACATTCCTTGCCCGCCTGCACAAAGTTCCTTGTGAGGAGAGGGCGAGGATACCTCCTGTGTGGAACATTCATGATCTAGCTGTACTCCTACATAATTCAGAAACCCTCAAGTATCACACAGTTAAGCTGACAATGACCCAGAGATTATTACTATAAGTGGTCCCCAAGTCTCCATCAGCCTCCAAAGTTTCCCTCAATAAGCATGAAATGCGAGCAAAACCAGTGCACATTATGTGCATGGCCTACAGTAATGTGCAGAGAATACCCTGCCCACCCAGCATCCAGCCACGCCATATGTTTGGGCGCCTTTCACACAGGAATGCTGTTATCTTAGCCCTTGAGGAGCAGGTGATGAACATGCTTTTTATCATCTGATTTTTAAATGTCCGATAAGCCTCTGTTTAGGTGTCTGGTTCCAGTCTCAAAGCAGTTTTGTAGACTATGAATCCAGCATAGTAGAACTGATTGGTTGTGGACCCGTGAAATAGTAGCCAAGGAACAACGAACCTTAGCATCCTCCGTCCCTCTGGGCTCCTTCTCAAGGATAAAGCAGTGGTTTTCATGAGAATATGCCTGGTGACAGCCTGGAGCAACCCTCCCTGCTCTTGAATGGGGCCGAGCAATTCCCAGGCCAGCACCCATTCCCCTCTACTACATGAGACTCTGCTCCTTCTGTTGAGAACCCCGAGAGGTTCTGGTGTCAGCAGTGACCATACTAGGGGGAAGTGTGTGTCTGGGACTCTCCGACTTTTGACTCAGGTGCGTCTTTATGTTAGAACCAAACTCTCCCTGAATTCACCCTGTGAGTGTCAAAATATGCAAGGGCCCACAGAGTCAAGACCACAGGCCAAGTGGTTAGTCATAGGTGGCCATCCTTACACATTAACAACTGCATGGGTTGGCCATTGTCATAGCGAACTCTCATGGAGGGAAGGATGACCATGGGATGCCCCATCTCATTTCCTGTTCTCTGTCCCTGACGGATGCCCAGGCTATCACTGGGATGGCCATTGACAACCATCTGCTGGGGCTGCGAGAGCTGGCACGGGACATATGCAAGGAGCCTCCGGAGATGTTCACAGATGAAACATACCTGATGAGCAACCAGTTCATCCTCTCTACCAGCCAGGTATGGCACTTCCAATGGCCCACAAGGCCACTAGCATAACCCGTGACTTTTCTAAAGAGCTCGGTGACCGAGGCCCACTGGTTGGAGTCAGGCAGTCCTGGATTGGCTTCTTTCTAGCTGCATGAACAGAGCAAAATGACCTAAATGCCCCAAACACTGGCTTCCCCATCTTCTAAATGGGAATAAAGGTAAAGGTAAAGGCCCTCCCGTTGATCGTCGATTTGCTCGAGCGGGCCCAGTAACGTCTCCATTGGAGACTTTGTTGTTACTGTGTCTGGCATATCGAATACTCTCGGTAGCTTGCCGGGCTCTCCGAGAGGGGCGGAGGAATCGAACTCGGGTCGGCCATGTTGGCCGCTTGTAAGGCGAACACCCTACCGCTGTGCTATCGCTCCGGAATAATCATGGACTTTACCTGAAGGAGGCAGACTAGGAGAGCACTGGTTCAGACGTATCCTAGGACACCTGACACTCTATCTAGGACACTTGCCACCTTTCAGTCTTTGACCTGAGGGCTGTGGTCCAGTATGGTAACCACAGGCCTGAGGTGTATTACTGGCCAATCATGGAAGTCTAAAGCCCAGCACAGGGGTTTAGAGCTGGCTCAACAGGCTAAATGTGTGTTGAACATTAGCTTCGGGTTGAATCCCTGGCTCTGCATGGGCCCTAGCTTCCCAGAATGGCCCCCATTCTCACTTAGTAGGGCATCTCCACCCCTCTCCCCAAATCCTGCCCAGTGCCTGGCCTGGACAGCACCTTCCACACAGGTCACAGTCTTTACTCTGACATGCCCTGGGAGCACCTGTTGGAGAGTAACTGCCACCCAGCATCCGCTCACTGTGATGCTTTCAGACTCATTCTGCTGAGGACACAAAACTAAACAAATTTATTAGATCAGTGTCTAACACGGTGGGTGCTTCAGTCATCCAGAGGAACACAAAAAGCGGATGTCTGCTTTAGTGTATTGGGCTTAAGGGGTGGAAGGAGGATATGCTGAATTTTGTTGTTTAGTTCCTTCAAAAGAGGCAGTAGACCAGATGAATTTAGGTACCTCTGCACCCCAGAAAGGAGGCAGTGGAGGAGAGACAACAGTCCCACTCCACCAGCAATCACTAGTTTACTAAAACCCTGCCTCATCAGAGCATGGTTTGATGTGGGCAATAAAAGGAGCTGACAAAGTTGTGTTTGAGGATAAAAGCCCACTCAGTAATTTGATTTTGTCATTATGGCAGTGAGCTTGCAGACATGAATGAATGAGGGCAGAGCACAACAACATAAATTCTTCAGGAAATCATCCATGGGCAAAAAGTGCTTTGGAACGGCTTTATGGCCTTCGGCTGTTGCACGGCAAATTTATCTGACAATGAGGTGACTCTATTAGCAAGACTAATGGTTTGTTCTGCCCCATTAAAAGGGCCAGTGTCATAAGTGAAGGCCCGAGCACACAACACCAGGAACCTGTGCGTTTCAACAAGCCCTGCTCCGAGCTTATCTACTCTCTTTAACCCCTAACCTCAGTGTACATAGTTCATTAGAGAAAGGGTAACATTTTTTTTTCCAACTGGAAACGAACATTTCAGATCTAAATGCTTTCCCAAAACACAGATTCTAGGTGTGTAATCCAGATGACAAAACCTTGGCACTCTAAACTCAAGACGTCTGAGAGGCCTCGCTAAAATCCCAGTCGATGGCAGCTTTGCAACACCCCCAGCGGGTTAATTGTGCGTGGCCAGGCTGCAGGGAGACACTGAGCAGCCAGGCACGACGGACAGTAATTAAAGATGCAGAGAAGATGGGCCCGATTCCCTCCAGTTCATAAACGGCTCCCTCTGGGAAGCCATCTTAAGTGTTAGGGGCCACCAGGGTGCCACTGAGTAAATTACCCTGACTGCCTCGGTGCCTTCTGTGGCCCCCAGCTGAATGAAGGACTCAGTCTCCAACCCAACCTCAGGTCACCGGGGGAGCTTCCGGTCTCATATGCAGGGCAGAACTCACACACCAGGGAGTCCTCCCTCTTCTGGCCTCCTGCAGTTAGATGGGTTTGTTTTCATGCCTCTGGCTATGGCCATCCATACTGAAGCAATTGGTTGATTTGGTTAATGCAGCCAAACACGCAGGCGGGAAATAGAGAAGCAAGTTCACTGGTGGAGAACCAGAGGTGTTAGCTCACCCAGCACTCTAGCCAGGCTCCGGGACTACCTTTCACGGCGAGCCATGGCTAACCTATCCTCTTTCCGCAGGTGCCCACCACTATGGACATGTTTTGCTGCTATGGACCTGTGGTGCCCAATGGTTACGGAGCCTGCTACAACCCGCAGGCAGAGAGCATCCTTTTCTGCATCTCCAGCTTTCACGGCTGCAGAGAGACCTCTTCCACGAAGTTTGCGGAAGGGGTGGAAGCGAGTCTCCTGGAAATGAGAGACCTCTGCAGTCCAGCCTCAGAAACCCCAAGCAAACCACCCGCCACAAAAGAAAAGGCAGCGAGGCTCAGCCAGGCCCATTAGCGTTGACCCCTGGGACTAGGATTCGCTTCCTCCCCACCCAGCAATCTGCTACCCCCAGATCCTACCAACTCCCCCGCTTGCCAACCCTCGTCCTGGCTTCTGTAGCTCCCAGTCCTCAGGGCCCAGCATAGACCAACCTGCTGGAGGCACTGCACAGTTTGAGAGTTAGAGGAAAGAGTCCCCCACTCTGCATGAGGCTCCTTACTCTTCCCAGGAGCCCTCTGCACGGACACAGAGCCCAGCTGGCACAAAGGTGGCCTGACCGAGGTGAGGGAAGTCCATGTAGATTTCCCCTCCAAGACCTGGAAGCTAATATTCTTATTCTTTCCCCAGCAAGCACTAACGAGTTCAGGAGATGCTTTTGCTCAACAAATGAGCCTGTTGCCCATTATTTGAGGTGCACCAAAGTGAATCTTGAAGGGAGAGGTCATTACCCTTTGTTTATTTTAAAGGAGTAATTGGAGCCTCTGCTGCAAATTCATAGCAGAGTCTGACCAGATTGTTCCAAATGGTGGACACTGAGCCATATAGTCCTGTGAGCACCACACCCTGCTCCCCCACTACCCCCCACACCCACACATATGCATGCATGCATGCATACGCGCCCACATGCACATGCAGAGCCCAGTCCAAGTTCAATGGAAAAAGAGTGACCTCAGAGCACAAACACATTTCTCCTTTTCCGCTCCCACAGACAGCCTTCCACAGAGTTCTGAACGCTAGTCAGGTTGTTCCATGAAGAAGAAAACCTTTTGTTTTTCTGTAATTGCTCTTGAATAGTTGCTGCGATGCTTCCCCAGGGCCGTGGGAATTCATATATGGAGGGAGAACTTGTCTGCTCCCCAAGGGTCCTGCCAGTTTCATTATTTCTGGTTCGCTTTCCCACCTCCTTCCTAGGAAACATGCCCCAGAGGTGACCTGCATTTTGGAGGGAAGAGGGGTGTTACTCTTGGTTTGGTTTGGGTTCTGAGAGGCTTTTAAGAGAAGCACTGTGGCATTAACTTCAGACGGTGATCTCAGGGGCCCAAGCAGGACTCCTTTTGTGAGATGCACGGTTCCAGGGTTTCTCATCCCAGGCCATGTGGAGGAGCCCAGAGCAGGGCTGGGGACAGGCTGAGAGCAGAGCATGGCTACGTCCAGCACTAACCATCAAAGATGGGGGGCTGGTGAAGGTCACAGAGCCAGCACCCTGAGATTCTCCCAAGAGACTGATCATAGGTATGTGAGAGGCACTTTTTGGGGGTGGAAAAGCAACCCGAAAGCAAAGAACAGCCAATCATAGTGGCGACCTGCCCCATCCAGGAGAGATCCTGAGCTGGGCACTCAGTAGCCCTCCAGTGGCTCTGCTCCCTGCAGGGCTTTCCTGAAAAGGGGCTACTCCACCCCACCCATTCCCAGCCTGCTGTGCTCTGAGTCCTACAGGTCCTCCACCCTGGCTTGGGCTGTGTGCCAGCTCCTCCACACTGTCACCTGTAAGGACAGGCCGGGGAGAGAGACTGGGGCACGCGCATTGTGAATTTACTCAACAACGAAGACACAAAGTCTCAGACTAGGAATTTCTTGAACCTGTGGTTTTAAAGTGAGGGTATTCTTTGATGACCTGGGAGATCCTCACATTGCTCCTGCAGAGCCATTAGCTGGGAGGGCTTGTGCCTCCCTGTGCCCTTGTCCGCTTCCTGCTCCACCCCTTTCCACCTTTCTGCTCCCCTGGAGATGTTGCAGCCCAAGAGTCCCAGGAATATCTAGGGAGCTGCCGTCAACCTGCCGTAATTTCACCCAGAGCCACTTCTGTTCTCCCCAAATGACCACAGGACAAACCAGGGCTCTCTTTAGGCTCCTCCATGGGTTGCCGGGCAGGCAGTCCCATTGACCTTGCTCGAAACTCAGTTGTCTCCATTTCCAGATGAGAGCAAGAATGATTTTGCACTTTTAGTGAACTGGAGAGCATGGCAAAGGGCCTTGTACCAGCAGGTGGACCCCAGGGTCTGCTGTGGGGATGAGGATGGCGTTGCCCCAGAGCAGGCATCATTTGGGTGACTATTTAAAAACCCTTGGCATGGAGCTGAGAGAGTCAGACTCAAAGCTATTATTGTCCAAGAATAGGGAAAGTAAACAGTACAGTCAGATCTCAGCTCTGAACTGTAAGGGCTTTGAAAAGTGTAGACAGTGGATGTTTGGCAGGAGGGAATACTTCCCTTCTTGGACAATCGGGCTGGAAGCTGGTCTTCCTCCTCCAAGAACATGTGGATACACAGAGTCTTTCTGCAAAGACAGGGCTGAGCCATGGCCATGAGCATCTCTGTGGGGCCCTGGAAAAGGAAATTATTCTTATTTTTCCCCCAAGGTGATGGAAAATGAAACCTGGAGACAGACATTTGGGGATAGTTATGCATCATAACAATATATGTGGACACCTTACAGTACTGCTAAGTTGCCAAAATATATAAAGTTGATATTTGAGTTCTATTTTTTATAAAATAGTTCTAGATTTATGGCAATATGTACATGTGTATTTATAGCCTTTCATTTTAAGTTATAGTTTTGTGCTTTAAAGAAATATATGTATGACTAGAGAGCAGTATATTGAAAGCATTCTATGCAGATTATTTAAAGACTGTAAGTCTGTATTCAATAAAGAGTAATGCCGAGAAAAATGATGTAAGCCATTATTTCTATATGGAAACGCTATAAAATTTCCTTAAGCAAGGGCCAGAGAGACATCACAGTGGATCACATGTTTGTCTTGCATGCAGCCGACCTGGGGTGATTCCTGGCATGCTATATGGTCTCCTGAGCAATGCCAGGAGTGATCTTTCAGTGCAGAGACAGGAGTAAGTCCTGAGCACTGCGAGGGTGTGGCTCAAAAACAAACAAAAATCATGAAAATGCTGATTGGATCAAAATCAAGGCAGGGACCCTGAGCAACTCCATATGCCCTGGGAGGTCCTCCAGAATTTGGAGTGTGCCCCTGGTGCCCCCTGGGCAGGCCCGCAGTCCCCAGCAGGACCCCAAACTTATTTTATCCTCAGGCCCTAGCATTCAACCTTCCAGCTGGGTGGGACTGTGGCAGCAAGTCCTTAGTGACTCCCAAGCTTCCTGAGTTCTATGTCTTAGGCTGCCTCCTCCTACCTCCCCTCACTCCTGAGGATAAAAATGATCAAGGAGAGAGTGAGAGAACATACATATGTCTGTCTGTATGCATGCTTCTGTTTTAGGGCTGTCTAGATCTTCAATAGGCAGCCTAATATAAAGGTGCATTTTGTGAGTATTTGTAGAGTTAGTCATATAAATTTTGCAGCCAGCACTGTCAAGGGGAAACCCACTAAAACAAACCGTCTCCCTCATGGGCTAGGATCAAAGACTACATCATAGGAATGAAGATCACTGTCTTGATAAACCCTCTTCCACATGGACAGCAGCCCAGTTTCAAGCCATCCGGATGACTCAGAACATCTCAAGTCCTGAAATTTTATTAGGATGATCCTGAGCTGAAACTGAATGAGCATAGTCATTTCCTTTATGAATTATCAGAGATACTTATTGAGTGCCTACTATGTGCCAAGGACATGTTATCTTTTAAATAATGTAGCAGCACTGGGCTAGAGCAATAGCACAGTGGGTAGGGCGTTTGCCTTGCACATGGCCAACCTGGGTTCGATTCCCGGCATCCCATGTGGTCCCCTGAGCACCACCAGGAGTGATTCTTGAGTGCAGAGCCAGGAATAATCCCTGTGCATTGCGAGGTGTGACCCAAAAGAAAAAAAATAATGTTGCAGCACTGTCCTCCTGTTGTTCATCAATTTGCTTGAGTGGGGCACCAGTTACGTCTCCTTTGTGAAAGTTGTTGTTACTGTTTTTGGCATTTTGAATATGCCACAAGTAGCTTTCCAGGCTCTGCCATACGGACAGGATACTCTCGGTAACTTGCTGGGCTCTCCGAGAGGGACAGAGGAATCGAACTTGGGTCAGCCGCACGCAAAGCAAATGCCCTACCCTCTGTGCTATGGCTCCAGCCCTCTGTCCAATGTCCACTGTCTTCCCGTTGTTCATTGATCTGCTCGAGTGGGCCCAATAACATCTCCATTGTAAGAGATGTTGTGAGACTTGTTGTTACTGTTTTTGGCATATCGAATACGTCATGGATAGCTTGCCAGGCTTTACCGTGAGGGTGAGATACTCTCAGTAGCTTGCCGGGCTCTCAGAGAGGGACAGAGGAATTGAACCTGGGTTGGCCGGGTCGGCTGAGTGCAAAGCAAAAGCCCTACCCACTGTGCTATGACTCTAGCCCATCGTTCCAGCCCAGGTAGATCTATTGTACTGTAGCACAGTCCTCCCATTGTTCATCAATTTCCCTGAGCGGGCACCAGTAACGTTTCATTGTGAGACTTGTTACTGTTTTTGGCATATCGAATACACCACGGGGAGCTTGCCAGACTCTGCAGTGTGGGCAGGATACTCAAGCTCAGTAGCTTGCCAGGCTCTCCAAGAGGGGCAGAGGAATCGAACCTGGGTGGGCTGTGTGCAAGGTGAATGCCCTACCCGCTGTACCATCACTCCAGTCCTGTTGGGACCAGCTTTTAAATAATAGTCAATAAAAATTTGCTATCTGGATTAAAAGGAAGGGGTGGGAGATGATCCTGAGTTCCTAGTAGTACTAACATGTTATAAGAAGAGGTGGAGCTGAAGCAACAGTATAGTGGGAGGGTACTTGCATTGCACTCTGCTAACCTGGATTTGATTCCCAGCATCCCATATGGTACCCAGAGTACCACCAGGAGTAATTTCTGAGTGCAGAGCCCGAAGCAAACCCTTGAGCATCATTGAGTGGGTGACCCAGAATTTAAAAAAAAAAAAGGTATAAAAGGTAGCACAGGAGATAAGGCACTTACTTTGCATGCAGTTGACGTGGTTTGGATCCCTGGAACTGCCCATGGTCATTCCTGAACACACAGTCAAGGAGTCACTCTTAAGCACAGCTAGGTATGGTCCCAAAACAAACAAGCAAACAAAAATTAAACAAGAAGGAAGAAAAAAGAAGTGAAAAAAAAAACAAATATTCTGCTGGGAAAAATAATGTCCTTAGGTTCAAATGTTTAATTTTTTAATACAATTTTTCTAACACATTTAAAGTAAACTAAGTCCAAACACTCCTGAAATTTATATGGAATAATAAACTCCCGTGGGTAGCTAAAGCATCCTTGGGAAAAAAGAAGACAGGACTTCAAACCCTACTACCAAGTGTCAGTAATTAAAACAGCATGGTATTAATGCAGACCAATGGAATAGAATTCAATATCCTGACACAGACCCTCAAATACATGAACATTTAATCTTTGATAAGGGAACACGAAGTATGAAGTAGAGCAAAGAATGACTCTTCAACATGTAGTGCTGGGAAAACTGGACAGCTACATGTGAAATATTGAACTCAGGCCTTTTTCTAACACCACGCACAAAAATTAGATCAAAATGGATTAAAGTTCTCAATATCAGATGTGAAACATAAGGTACATGGAAGAAAATGTAGGCAAGACCCTCCATGGTATTGAAGCTCAAGGCATCTTCAAAGATGAAACACCATTGACCAAGCAAGTAGAAGCAAAGATAAACAAATGGGACTACGTGGAACTGAAAAGCTTCTCCACCTCAAAAGAGACAGTGTCTAAGATATAAAAACAGCCCATGGAAAATGGGAATAATTATTTACCCAGTATCCATCTGACAAAGGGTTAATATTAAATTTATACAGGACACTGGTAGAACTTTATAAGAAAACAACATTCAACCCCATGAAAAAAATGGAAAGCGGAATTGAACAGAAGCTTCCTCAAAGAAGAAATTCGAATGGCCAAAAGGCACATGAAAAAATGCTCTACATCACTAATCATCAGGGAGATGCAAATAAAAACAAAAATGAGATATCACCTTACACCACAGAGACTGGCACATATCCAAAAGAACAAGAGTAACCGATGCTGGTGCGGATTGGAGGAGAAAGGGACTCTCTTCATTGTTGGTGAGAATGCTGACTTGTCCAGCCTTTTTGGAAAACAATATGGACATTTCTCAAAAAAATAGAAAGTGAGCTCCCATTTGACCCAGCAATACAACTTCTGGGAATATACCCTGGGGGCCCAAAAACACACAGCAGAAATGTCATCTGCACTTTGATGTTCATTGCAGCACTACTCACAATAGCCAGAATCTGGAAACAACTTGAGTGCCTGAAAACAGACATATGGATAAAGAAACTATGGTACATCTACACAATGGAATACTATGCAGATGCTAGGAAGAATGAAATCACGAAATTTTCTTATAAGTGGATTGACATGGCACATACCCAAAAGAACAAGAGTAACCAATGCTGGTGCGGATTGGAGGAGAAAGGGACTCTCTTCATTGTTGGTGAGAATTCTGAATGAAATGAGTCAGAAGGAGAGGGACAGGATTCATTTGTGGAATTATACGTAATTCCACAAATGAATACACACACATATATAATATATATGTATATATATGAGACTAATATTGAAGGCAAGAGTCAATAAGGTTCAGGAGAACGATCAACAGTTAAAAGCTTGCCACAAGAGTGGGGGTGGGGGAATGGGGTTAAAAGCACAGATTAATGGAATATGATAATCTTTCATTATCTGTACTGTAAACCATGAGGCCCAAAAGGAAAGAGAGAGAGAGAGAGAGAAGAAAAGTGCCTGCCATAGTGGCAGACAGTGAGATGGGCAGTGGGGGGAGAACTGGGACCATTGGTGGTGGGAGAAGTACAGTGGTGAAGGGACAGTTGTTTGAAGATTATATGACTGAAATCCAATCATGAAAAACTTTGTAAATGTGTATATCACTGGGATTCAATTAGCGATAGCACAGCGGGTAGGGCGTTTGCCTGACACGTGGCCAACATGGCCGACCCGAGTTCGATTCCTCCAGCCCCTCTCGAGAGCCCGGCAAGCTACCCAGAGTATTCCATATGCCAGACACAGTAACAACAAAGTCTCCAATGGAGACGTTACTGGGCCCGCTCGAGCAAAATAAATAAATGGAGAAAAAAAAGTAAAGCAAGCACGCTAGGAGATATGAGCAAAATGAGCAGAAAGCAGCAGAAATAGTAGTAAGAGACACATGGGATCCAGATTGTGGAATTTTTAAGTATGCTATAAAGGATTCATGTTTGGTATGGTCAGGAAGACCATACCCAACTAAAACACAGTGACAGAAAACTATTAAAACACACACAGACACACACACACACACACACACACACACACTGGATAAGAAAACAGAGACATACAGCAGAGAGAAGGTGCAGTCCCCAGAGATAGTACAGCGGGTAGTGTGCTTGCCTTGTATCTGGCCCATCCGGGTATAATTCCCAAAACCCCATATATTCCCCTGAACCCGCCAGTAGTGATCGCTGAGCACAGAGGATGGAGTAAGCCCTGAGCACGACCAGGTGTGGCCCAAAACCAAAATAAAAAAAGAGGTTCTCCTGCACAGGCACCCCTCTCCTGCCTAAACCCCTCCCCCTCCCCGCCTCCCCCCCCACACACACTGACACACACACTTGTCTGCACTCCCCAGATTAGGCAAAAGGAGGATGTGAGTGACTCGGGCTCCTGGCCCCGCCCCCTTCTCGTGGCCCCTCCTACTCCCAGAGCTGCTAAGCGGTTGCCTAGCAGCGCCCCTGCTGCAGCTGCTCCGGCCCAGCATGCCCCTGCGAGCATCGGTCACCTTGCGCTATGGGCCTTACAGCGCATTAGGTCTGTCCCTGGAGCACCGCGCCTATCGCCTGGAGGGCCTGCAAGGTGGGCAGCAGAGTGCCAAAGGGCCGCCCCCAGTGGCCCGAGCGCTGCAAGCAGACGGTGCCTGCCTCTGCCTAGACTCTCTTTCGTCCGTGTATCAAGTGCGGAGGCCTCTAGAAAGTTTTCCCAGGGCCTCTGCCGCCCAACTATGGTTTAAGATCTTCTGACTTCCCCCGCTTCTATAGAAGAGAGAGAACAGACTTGTGCTATGAGGTCAACGAGTGCCCGGTAGTTAACGCAACGTAACCTGCATAGAGTTACATGCCCTGCCTTGCACAGCAGAAAACTGGGAATCGAAAGCATTGGCTGGAGTTGGAGAGACAGCACAGGGGCTCAGGGACATGGAGCAGATCCCGGTCCCCCAGGATGGATGGGTGCAGTCTTAGAGGTTGATGGCCCTGGTACCCCCCACACAGTAGGGCGCAAGCCTCTTCCAATTGAACTATCTGGTTGGAGGCCCCCAAGCCAAACAAGTGAATTTTCCAAGGTCCTCTGACTGGAAAGGGGCAGAGAATCTAATATTTGATCACCCATCCATGCACCAAACTCTTAATACCTGTTGCCATTCTTCAGGTATTGGGAAACCGTGGTGAACACAGAGATACCCTTGGAGAGACCTACAGTTGAGAGATGAGAGTTGGTGTCCCCCTCTTTTATTTATTATTTTAGTTTTCTCTCTCTTCTTCTTGTCACTTCTGTGATATTTTCAAAGAACCAACTTGTAGTTTCACTGATTTTTCTCTTGTCTTTGATTTTTTAAAAATTTATCTCCATTATAATTTATTATTATTATTATTTTATTATATTCCTTTGCTAGCTTTGAGTTTGATTTACTCAATTTTTCTGTTTCTCAAGCTACACAATTAAATTATTGATTTTATGTCATTTTTACAGTTGTTAGCTTTGGGGTCCACACACAGCATACAGGGGATACTCCAGGCTCTGTGCTCAGGAAACTATCCAGTACTGAGGACTGAACCCATGTTCCAGCATGCAAAGCTTGCATTAGATAGACTGACTATCTAATCCTGGTGTATTTGTTTTTGAGAAAAGATTTTTACAACTATACATTTCCCTCTGAAATTTGCTTTTTCAGTATACTCTTAACTTGGATACTTTTTTCTTTTCATTCCTCTTAAGATATAACTCACTCTTGTGATTGTTTGACAGTGCATTGCTTAATTTTCACAATTTCGTGATTTTCCAGATTTCTTTCTATAACTGACTTCTAGTAGATCATGGGCAAATGTGTATATATACGTGTGTGTGTGTGTGTGTGTGTTTGTGTGTATCCCTGCGCCTGGCTGTCCTTGCCGGGACCCCTTGGAGGGGGACGGGTTGAGTTTCCCTCCCTGCCCCGAGCAGAGCTCCGGCAGCCAAAGACCTCCAGAACTAGCCACAACCATGCTGAAACCACTTTCCACATGCATGAAGGTACCGGCAGAGGAACAAAGGCTTGCAGGTCCCGGGGCTGAGATCGCCAAGCCTGCTCGGATCAGGGCTGAGCATCTTCCACCCAGATCCTCCATCTTCCAGTAGGCAGGGGTCACACCCACCAACTGGTCCCCTGGCGCCGTGTAATCCCATCAACAGCCAAGACCCAGAGACTACAAAACCCAGCTACTGGAAGCATCTTATTATCTTATTCTTACTTTGGACAACTGGCAGGCTACCGAATGTTACCTGCCCACATGGCAGAGTCTGGCAAACTCCCCGTGGCATACCCAATACGCCAAATACCAGTAACAATGATGGGTCTCATTCTCCTAACCCTGAAAGAGCCTTGAATATGGCACTTTTTAAAATCTCAGGGCTAGGATGAAGGAGACGTTACTGGGGCCTGCTCGAGGCAATCAACAAACAACAGGATGATCGTGATCGTGATCGTGATCGTGTCTGTGTGTAAGATTTCATTCTTTTATGTTTCAGATTTATTTTATGGTGTAAAATATTGCTTAAGAATTTTCTGTGTACATTTGAGAAGGATATAATACTTTTGGGTAGAATGCTCTACTTACAAAGAATACAAAAGAGCCTCTTTCATCCTATATATATCTGTCTGTTGAGGTACTTTCTTCATTTACAATTCTGTCTTAGCTTTTACTTCCTGCTTTCACTTAGCCCATAGATCAAGCAATGACAAAAGTTGTGAATCTTGGACTGGAGAGACAGTATAGTGATTATAGCGCTTGCCTTGAATGTGGCCCCTTTCAATCCCTAGAACCACATATGGTCACCTGACCACTGCCAGGAGTGGTCTCTGAGCACAGAACCTGGAGCAACCCAAGCAACAACAAAAAGCTTAGGATCTTTCCAAATCTTTTTTGAATTTTGCATCCTGTTCTAGGCATGCACTTGGCTTTCTAGATTTCCCAGTATATGTGACTGTGCAAATATTTTCCAAATAATTAAGTACTTACGACAAACAAACAAAATACACACAAAAAAAAACCCATTCTCTCCAGCATTCCTAGCCTAGCCTGTGCCAGATATGTGGACCAGCCTTTAACTTCTCTCTGCAGTCCCTGGGTTGCCTTTTTCTCTCCTAGGCTTTTGGGAGGCTTGTCTTGTGATTCAACAGCCTTTTGTCTAGACAGCTATGAGTTTTCCATTTGCCTTAGAATGTGTTCAGGCATTGTGCATGACTTTTACACCCTGGGTAAGTTCCAAGTTTAGTAAAACAAAACAAGTGCCAGCATCAAAAGTTTAGGAAGCCCTGGACAGGCTAGAACAAGCACCAACATCTGTGCATAAGATGTGCTCTGCTGGCTCTGGGGACTGTGACCTGTCCATGCTGGGAACAGGGCCTTCTCTCTTCAAGGATGTGCCCACCAAGCCAGGAGGCAAGGCAACAGAAGTAAAGAAGCAGGATGGGGCATATGGGAGGCAGGGAACTCCCATTCAAGCCATGCTGGTGTGGAGATGAATGTGGCCCTGGGATTGAACTCAGGCCTTGCTTATGCCAGACAAGTGCTCCAACCCATTGAGTTCCCTCTACAGCCCCCATGTTGTCTTTTTTCACTTATTTTTCCACTTTGACTAATTTCCAGAGTTTTGGCAAAGCTGATTCTGAGAAGCTGATATTTTGCAGTGGTTTTTTTTTTTGGAGTTTCCCTCTTCACTCTTTGCAGGATGTCCGTAGACACTTCTTTGTTCCCTTTTCTTTCTTTTTTTTTCTTTTTGGGTCACACACAGCGATGCTCAGGGGTTACTCCGGGCTCTGCACTCAGGAATCACTCCTGGCCGTGCTCGGGGGACCATATGGGATGCTGGGAATCGAACCTGGGTCAGTCGTGTGCAAGGCAAATTCCCTTCCCGCTGTGCTTTTGCTCCAGCCCCTCTTTGTTTCCTTTGTAAAGTTCTGTTTGATTTTATTCACGTGTTTGTTTTCTTGTTTTGCTTTATTTTGCTTGACATTTATTTCCTGCCTCTTTTTTTTGGTTGTTATTAACAATCATGGAGGCGCACTCACATGCTTGATCAGCGTTGGCACTCTTCAGCTGGGGTACTCGCACCGGGCTATGGGGTGCTGAGGATCACACAATTTGTGGTGGCTGCAGGATAGCAGAGCCACGGGGATCACACAGAACATCAGGGGCAGTGATGGGGAACAATCTCCACCTCGTGCTTACAAGAGAGAGCCCAGAAGACTGTCCAGTGGCTTCTGAAGCACCCAGGGCTGACAAAATCATGCTATGTTTGCACCAAGGAGATCCTGACACCATGGTGTTATGGGGGAGGTCTTTGGGGCGGGGGTGGGAGGAATTATAGAGGCCAGGAGTTAGCTCTCTGGACTGAGCACATGTTTTGCATGCAGGAAAAGTAGGGTTTGACCCCCACACCAGGTGGTTCCTAAGCACTGAGCACTTCTGGATGTATCTTCAAAACCAACTGGGGAGAAAAGAGGCAATATTTCGAAATTAGTTCTGGGACTAGAGAGGTAGTATAGCAGGTAAGGTGCTTGATCCCTGGAACCCCATATGGTCCCCAGAGCACTGCCAGGAGCACACAGCCAGGAGCAACCCCTGAACATCACTGGGTGTGCCCCACACACACACACTAAAAAAGAGTAAATTAGTTCTGGGTATTCAGGAGAAAGAAAACAGTGTTGAGTCAGAAGTAGTAAAGACTTTATATGACACCTTTTGCTGGTAGCTCCTAAGTTTAATTCTCCAACCAGGACTTTTTGTCATTGGAATGTTTAGTTTGCATCTCAGATTAGTCTGGGCCAAATTTTTAAGCTGGTCTTCAAACCCTACTCCATAGCAGCCCCTCTGAGTTCTTCCATATCCTTTCTAGCAGCTCCATTCTTTCCACTGTTCCGTGCTAACACCATGAAGGTTTCTCTCATCTTCTCCCTCATCCTTCTATTCAGTCTTGTAGCACTTCCAGCTGACTCTAGCTTCAAAACATCCATGCAGAATTCAACCATTCTTCTTACCTCTACTAACCCAAGATGCCATCACCTCCTGCCTGAGTCACTATGCCCTGAGTACTGACCCTTGGCAGTCAGTTCTCAGCCAGATGACACACCCTCAGTCTGAATCAATACAGCCCATGCCTCGGGCACGTTCTTGTGGCTTCCAGCTGACTCAAAGTGAAAACAGCCTTCTGGGCTCCAGGTGATCAACCTGACCTCTTCCCCTCCTATCACGAGCCAGCTCATGGCCTCACTCACTTCTCCAATCCTCCAGTCCCCTTACCACCCTTCAGGTCTCCAAACACACCCCCCTGAGGGAACCTCCCACCCACAGTGATCTTCCATGTCCACCCCCACCCATTACTGCAGTTTTTTTTTTAATTTCCTGTTTAAAATATTTTTTAAGTATTATAGTTCAGATCTTGCTGCATCACCTTCATTCTCTACTTCAGACTTCCAGTCTTTCTCAAAAGTCACCTTCCTTGAAAATGTCAGCACTGGGACTGGAGAGATGGCTGAACAGGCTGAGAGCAGGCTTGGCAAGCAGGAGGCCCGAGTTTGATGGCCAGCACCACATGGCCCCCGAGTTCCACCAGAAGCAACCCTGAGAACGGAGCCTAGAATAGTCCCTGAGTACCTCCAGGTATGGACTAAACAAACAAAAACCAAAGATGTCAGCATCTCCCTCTGCCTTCCTCTTCCTGATTCTTCATTCTCCCCCTTTAATCTCCGCAGTGCTTAACAGCCTAAAATAATCAAGTTCACCAGTTTCCGCTCTGGCCCTTCTCTTTTAAGAATGGAAATCTGGGTCCTTGTCCTCCTGTTCTCTGCTGTGTTCCAGTGCCCGTGCCTGGCACAGTTAGATTGAGAGATAATAGTTAAAACAAACCTACCTAAGGGCTGAAATGATAGCACAGCAGGTAGGGCATTTGCCTTGCGGGTGGCCAACCCAGGTTCGATTCCCAAAATCCCATATGGTCCCCTGAGCACCTCCAGGAGTGATTCCTGAGTGCAGAGCCAGGACTAACCCCTGTGCATCGCCGGGTGTGACCCAAAAAGCAAAAATGAAATAGCACTGTAGCACTGTCCTCCCGTTGTTCATCAATTTGCTTGAGCGAGCACCAGTAACGTCTCACAACAAATTGTGAGAGTTGTTGTTACTGTTTTTGGCATATCGAATACTCCATGGGGGGCTTGCCAGGCTTTGCCCTGTGGCGAGATACTCTCTGTAGCTTGCCGGTCTCTCTGAGAGGGGAGGAGGAATCAAACCTGAGTTGGCCACAGGCAAGGCAAACGCCCTACCCATTGTGCTATGTTATTCCTTCTCTCTGTAGTTCTGTCCTTTTGAGCATTTTTGTCTGACACTGTAAGGAAATGGCACTCAAAGCAGTCAAATATCTAATTTTTCAGTAGACTCTGCAAAACATTGGAAAGATGTTACTGATCTAGGAACAGTTTTTGTATTATGGGAGTTTTAATTCTCAGTACTCTTTTTTTTTTTTTTGGTCTTCCAAGTGATGTTCAGGGGGACTGGCGGACCAGTGGTTAAATGTGAGGGCCAGAGGATGCAGTGCTATTTGGCCCTGGTCCTGAGGATTACCTGGGCCACCACTTTAGGACTGGGGAGCATGCAGGACTACATCCAGCAGTATTTGGGGACCATGTGGTGCCTGGGATTGAGTCAGTGTTGGTCACATGTAAGGCACGTACATTAACACATGTACTATCTCTCTGGCCTTTTAGCTACGAATCTTACATCTGCCCTCATGATCACAGTATAACCGGCTGGACGATATAAAAGTCAATTCAGGGGCTGGAGCGATAGCACAGTGGGTAGGGCATTTGCCTTGCACGCGGCTGACCTGGGTTCAATTCCCAGCATCGCATATGGTCCCCCGAGCATCAGCAGGAGTAATTCTTGAGTGCATGAGCCAGGAGTAACCCCTATGCATTGCTGGGTGTGAACAAAAAGCAAAAAATAACAACAACAAAAGTCAATTCCAGGGGTATGGTGCTGCCAGCAGGTCAGTCTACACCTGTGAGGCAAATGCATCAGCAACCTGATGGTGCCTTCTGACTTCCAGATACCCCAAAACTGCTGCTGTGCCTTTGGCCAGACCCCAAAAACTTGGGGCCAAGTTTACCAAGAAAGTAAACGGCCAAAAGTTAGGTATGTGGGAGACACCCACAAACCACCTCCGGCTCAGCTATATAATTGGAGGCATAGCTTCTCTGGTTCCTGATCGAACTGCTTAACGGCCATGATCCCAGAGACTCAGAGACAAATCTTGAAACCCAATGGCTTTTGGCAGAAATGCGTCTGGTCCCTGCAGTAGGTTACCGGCACCAGGCCACCCCAGGTGGGAATAGGTTTCGTGCCTTGGCCTGTTCCCCATGGCGGCCCAGTGGCTGCCATCCTCCAGAGGCCACTGGTCAGTCAGGTTTGGGCCCACAGTGACAATAAAATAAAATAAAAAGAAATAAAACAAGCCAAGCTAGAGAAAACACTGTGGCCCCAGGAGCTGAGACTGCAGAGGCTACGGAAGTGACAGAACTTGATAGAGCAGAGGGTATGAGACTGTTGTCCCTGTAAGGGGCCCATGATGGAAGAGGATAGTCCCAGTATAGGAGACAAGTTAGAGGAGACTTTCATGAATAAGCTGAGCTGCCTCCCGCCAAAATAAAAGAGATAAAGTCACAGTTGATGAACTTAGAAAACATTTTGCTAAGATTTGGGATAGGAGGCTAATTTTGCACCATAACTTTGGAGGACAACTTGGTAGGGTCTTAAAACTTAAATACTATAGAAGTCAGCTATTTCCTCAATTTCATGTGAAAACATATGGACATACATGTTTTGTGTGACAGAGAGCTGGAAACAGCCAGAAATAGGAACAACTGCATAAATTGCAGTTCATTGTGGGAAATGCAACTAGGAGGACCCATGGACAGTGAGAGGGCTGGATCGCCACAATGTCAGGTTAAGGAAATGAAAGATGTTCCTGAATTCTTTCCATTGAAAAAATACAAAGGGAAGGGGAAGATGAGACTTGTATGTGATTCTAAAAATTTTGCTCTTTTCTACCATTTTAAGGTATTTGTTTCTTAAGAGGCAAAAGCCTGGTTCTGCATTACATTTATAATTGAACAGCCTTAAAAAAGTTTTTTAAAAAAAACCTCTTGTTGTTGTTTTAAACCATCAGAAGTATTTTAAAAAGCAAGAATGGAGGTAGGTCAGAGTATCAATCACTGCTGGGTTATGGGAAGAACAGAACAGACTCCTGGAAGTACCAATGAGGAGTCTTGCCTCTGAGAGAGGTTCATGGGGGCGGACTGCGGGCTCCCCAGGGGAGGAAAGGAGTGGGTAGAGGCCCGGAAACAGCGGCTGGGGCAGCTCTTGCCGCAGTAGGGGAGGGGAAGGAGAGTTTTAAGGAGATCAAGGGGAGAATTTTTATGGCTGAAGGAGACTTGAGTACTGCAAGGTGTCAGCAGGTGGTTGATTTTTAAAGTTAGCTTTGTATATCTCTGAATGATAATTCCTGTAATACTGGCAGCCAGTACCCGTGGAGGGCCAGTGACAAAAGCCAGCGTGTTAACAGCAGCAAAGCAGGGAGCCCCCCCACGCCCCACCCCCAGTCCCACAGTCCACCCACCACTTTCAACCCAACACTAAGCACAGCAGCACATTCTCGGGCCCTACTCTGGAAAAATCTGCATTTGAATTCCATGTATTTCTATTAAAATCATAGCCCTTTATCACTTGCTGAAGTCCTGCTGGCTTTGGAAATAGGCCTGATCTTTTCTGAACTTACTATGCCTTCAGCAATCTGGAGAAAGTTTTTGTTCTTTCTTTATTACCTTGTGAATTATAATAGCTCAGCAAAAATGTCTCCACTCTGGCCTCAATACAGAGAAACTGAGCTAACTAATGCTTAACAAAAAGTTCTAATTAATTGCCCTGGCTGCTCCGTTCCTGATGTATTTAAGTCTGCCAAGTGGCCCATTTAAAGGAACAGGAAAGATTGGAAGGACTGGAAGCTGACCTGTAAATAGATTTCTGCCCTGACTTAGCTAAGATGCTTTGTGCTCTCTCCTTCGGTCCTCAGCTACGCCTTAGCTCCAAGAAGTGGTCATCAGCACTGTATCTGTGCTCAGCAGAGAAGTGGAGGTGCCTGCTAGGGGGAGGGGCCTCAACTTCCTTACCAGCAGCATTTAAATCATTCACAGATGGTGCACAATTCCCCAGGCCCTGGGAGGAAAGGAGGCCTTTCCGTGTCCCTTCGTTTATCCAGATCCCCCTTGAAGAATGAGGTGCCACATCAAAGAGGCAGGCATTCTGCGGGTGGCCTTAACAGCTTCTAGTTGATTTATGCTGGAGTTTAGCCACTGCCTTTACAAAGACTTTGTTGCATAGGGTATATTTATCTGACCTTTCTTTGAATAGACAACCCCATAGCAGCTCTTAGGGAAAGATGGCTCCTCCATGGAGAGAGTTGGCATTTGAATGAACTGTAGGAATCCTGGTGATTCACCAAGTCTGATCCCTTAAGCCTGCTCTGGTCACTTTACAGCCGGGCTCAAGGCATCCTGCACTGATAAGAAGGGGATAGGTGAATAGACAATATAATCTCTCAGATGGCTTATTGCTTTAATAAGATGGAGGCTTAGGTCACTCATGATCCAACAATTGTGTTGGAGTGTACCGAACCATTTCTCAAAAAGCGGTGTTAATACCAGCTGCCTGGTGGGGGACTGGGGAGCGTTGTGGTCAGAGACAGACACATAAGCCCTTAAAGGCCTTAATATCCACACAGGGAGGAGAGACATATCCTAAGAGGATTTCCTCCTGTTGGTCTTCATTTGCTTGGATCAGAGGCAGACACCCATTACTCAGCATCCCCATCTCCATAGGATGGGTACTCAGTGTTCAAATTCTGTTTCGCAGATGCACTGTGTCTTAAGAGAGTGCCACAAGTCTCACAAAAAAACCTCCACTCCTGGGTGCTAGAGTGAGGCTAGGTCAGCCTTGGCAGGGTGTGGGATGCACATCTTTCTGGGGACTCTTCTTATAGGTCCCCTCCTAACTGACATGACATAGTAACCAGCCACAGACAGATAGCCCTGCACTCCTCCTTCTATCCAGAACCCTCTAGGTTTGAGAGAGTTGGAGTCTGGTGTTGTATTAAAGGAACCACACTGTACCCCCAGAGGACAGTGGGTATCAGGTTGGAGTGGGAAAAAATGCCCCTTATTTTTTGGGGCTGGAGCAATAGCACAGCGGTAGGGAGTTTGCCTTGCACGCAGCCAACATGGCCGACCCGAGTTCGATTCCTCCACCCCTCTCGGAGAGCCTGGCAAGCTACCGAGAGTATCTCGCCCGCACGGCAGATCCTGGCAAGCTCCCCGTGACGTATTCGATATGCCAAACACAGTAACAACAAAGTCTCCAATGGAGACATTACTGGGCCCGCTCGAGCAAATCGATGAACAACAGGAGGGCCTTTACCTTTACCTTACCTTTCCTGAAACCCACTGCCCCAAGAATATTAGGACACTGTAAGGTAAAGTTCGAAGAGGTCAACTTGCCTGGCACCTGCCCAATGGTATTTTCTTTTCTCCCAGCTATACCGCTTCACATTGTTGGGGAATCCAGGTTACCCCCTAAAATACCTGGGTGATTCCCAGGTGTTCCACTGGCCTTTCCAAACTGGCCAGACTGCATCATTTGAATAAACCATTGGTTCATACCAAGTTATTTCCCTCCAAGGATGTTTTAGGAAAAGACCCTTGTCAAGAGGATGCAGCAATACAAATATGCCAGAGAAAAAGACGTTAGCTGACGCCAGGTCAATCAGGGCCACCACTGGGTGCCCAAGGAGCGTTATCTTGTTAATGGAGATGCTTGCTGAGTTGCTTTCTGAAGTTCCTTTCCAGAAGGAAAATTAAAATCACGCAATTAAAACGTTCACAGTTGGGGCTGGATGTTCTCAAGCTGATTGAAAGATGAAAAAGTGGATATGCCAACATTTGGAAACAACAATTGTTTCTGTAATTAAATGCAATTAACAGATACAATTGTTGCTTTTCTTCATGTAAGACTGATTAAAATTCTAAAACTTTTAAAAATATGCCTCCCCCATGAAATTTCTCCAGCTGAACCAAAAATAAAAAATTTCATCAACATTTAAAAACTGTGAAAAGCAGTGATGTAGCATACCAACTCCCATGCCAACATTATGGGATAATTGTAGCACTGTAGCACTCTCCTCCCGTTGTTCATCGATTTGCTCGAGCAGGCCCAGTAACATCTCCATTGTAGAACTTGTTGTTACTGTGTTTGGCATATCGAATACATCACGGTTAGCTTACGAGGCTTTGCCGTGTGGGCGAGATATTCTCAGTAGCTTCCTGGGCTCTCGGAGAGGGGTAGAGGAATTGAACCCTGGTCGGCCAGGCTGGCAGTGTGCAAGGCAAACACCCTACCACTAGGATAACTACCAGCAAAAATTGAGGGAAGGCATGTTGAGAGAAAGAGAGCATTAGGCTATTCTGTGCCTAATCATTTCTCCTAAACTAAGTAACCTTTACATCTTCACAGTGGAGAATAAATTTAACAATAGGGAATAAATTTTAGTAGGAAAAAATTCAACAATGTAAAATAAATTTAAGGATAGGGAATATATTTACCAAATTTCTGTGACTGATCTTTAAAAAAGGAACCGTTCCACAAATTATGTACAAGCATCACAACCAAGTGTGTGTGTGTGTGTGTGTGTGTGTGTGTGCGTGTATTGTAATCACTGCAATAAAACAATGAAGGGAGGGAATACAGTGAATAATATAGGTAACAAATAAATAGTTCTTTAGAAGTGCATCAGAACTCTTGATAGCTATTTCTCCAGGATGATGACATCTCTCTTTTGAGAGAAATGACTAGAAATTGAGTGTCATACTCATCAAATTATCATAAGTAGAAAGGCAATGACCAGATAGCTGACCCGTACGTGGTATATAAAGAAAGCAAAGGAAGAGACAATCTTCGTTTAGAACAAACAAACTCTGATGCCAGAACTATGATTACTGAAGGTGTGGGCAATGGGCTGAAAGGGTGAAGGAGGTTCAATAAACAATCATAGAAGAGGCCCATATACCATGGTGAGGAACAGAGACTGGCACTTTGGTGGTGAATGCAATAATACGCATTTTGAGGAGGTGAAAATTGGACCCCTAAAACAAGTACAAAATTGTAAACCAATGTTATTCAATAAAGAAAAAAAAAGAAACTGTTCATGTTATAAGCAAAATGAAGATTCTGAAGATGAGCTTGAAACTTTAATCCATTAGTTTGTATATAAAAAATATTTAATGGGGCTAGAGCGATAGTATAGAGGGTAATGTGCTTTCCTTGCACACTACCAACCTGGGTTCAATTCCCAGCCCCCCCTATGGTCCCCTAAGCACCACCAGGAGTGATTCCTGAGCACATAGGAATAAGCCGTGAGCATAGTTGGGTGTGGCCCACTCCCCACCCATTGTGTTCCTGATCATTTTTAAAAATCTGGAAAATGTGATAAGAATAAAGAAAAAGTTATCTCAGCAATAACTATTGGGTATTGTCTTCCTTTTCCTTATTACATATACACAATTCAATCAATATTTAATTCATTTTATTATATATTATATGTCCTCTATATTTTTGCCCATGTTAAAAATGTTTTTATTAATGCCAAAATATTATAATCTTTTATAAATAATCAAACACCATATCCTGAACTTTTGATTAGACATAAAGTCATTGACAGTATTTTGTTATTATAATACAACAGAAAAGGAACATCTTTTTTTTTTATTAGTGAAACACAATGAGGTACAGTTGTAGATTTACAAATTTTTGTGCTTGGGTTTCAGTTATACAATGATCAAATACCCATCCCTCCACCAGTGCCCATTTTCCACCACCATGGATAATATCCCTCCCACCCCCATCCCCCCATCCCACCCTGCCTCTGTGGCAGGGCATTCCTGAAAAGGAACATCTTAATGTAAAAATATGTCTGTGTTTCTAATTTTCCCCCTATAGGAGACTTTTTTAGTTGTATTTTTATTGATATCAGACTGCATTGACAATTATAATGTATAAACTTTATACAAGTTTTGGGGGTGCAGCATTGAAAATCAACCTGAACAGACCCATTGCCTAGCTTACCCTACCTGATCTTCTTTCTCTGTTTCTTTCTGAGAACCACATAGTGATCATTGAGTCCAGAGTTTATCATTGTTTGTTAGTATTCTCTCTAGGGGAGATTGATAAGGGCAAATTCCTGGGTCAAAGGTTGGAATCTGTTTTTAATGCTAATTATTTGAGGCTTTGGAGGTTTGCTGCCAGAAAGGTAACCAATTTCTATTTATATCAGCAGGATAAGAATTAAAATAATTCTCTTCATCTCCTCCAACAATGAATATGATCTCTATTAAAAAAAAGAGAGAGAGAGAGAAATTCAAAACTCTCCTAGAGAAAGCTAAGGTGACAGATTATGTGTTTGGGGGGCAAACTGAATCCAAATGCAGAATTGCAAGGGGCTCTGAACATGCTCCCAGGGAAGTTGAACACCGTCTCCTGCGCGTACACACACACACACACACACACACACACACACACACATATACACACACACACACCTGCCCTCAGCACCATGTAGGGACCCACAGGGCTGAGTCACAAGCACAGCCAGGAGCCCCTGGAGAGCCTCCGGCTGCTGTCATTGCAGAATCTGCCTATCGAATTGTTCTGGAGTGGGCTGCACATCACCTCTCGTCCCTTTCCTTCTTTTCCAGCTGTACTGGAGGAAGATGGGCACTTCGTCACCCTAGAGAAGGTAGATTACTGGAATGTGGTAGAACTTGTGGTCAATGGAGAAGTCGTCTTCGAATGCAACATCAAAGACTTGGAATTTGGTGAGGCCCTCAGTATCCTGCCCCAGTGGGAGCATTATACCTGATTACACCTGCTCCAGGCTGTCTCTCAGTTTCCACCTGCAGTGCTCAGTGTGGCATGCCCAGGTTCAAGTTGATTTTCATTCTGACTCTATTTCTTACTCAAAACCCTGTGCTCTGTGTCGATTGTATCCTACACTCATACAGTGTAAAGGAATTTAGTACCCTGGACTTTTCCCCAGAATATCAGGAGCAGAAAGAATTTTTGTTGAGATTTCAAATGCCAAAATGGGAATCTATGAGCAATAGAGTGCTTTGTTTGAGATATTTCTGTTTGTCGTATTTCAAAAATGTCTGTTTTTATTCTACTAGCTTTCAGGTTTTGTTCCATTTGTCTATTCTCTCTAGGCTCGCTAAGGCCATTACAGTCAACAGGCCAGCAGGGCATGGTAATATCTACCACTTTCTAAGGATTTTTTTGCTCTGGAGAGCTTCTGATCTGGCAGATTGGCATCATGAGGCCACTCTGCTCAAAAGTAAAAGCTTTTACGATCTGTTCATATCCTATTAAAAGTATACACTTTAATTTATACACCTGCAGACTCTGAAAACAACTCCCCTAGTGGAAACTATATGTATGTCTTCTGTGACATCGAATTGTATATAAAGTACAGGGCAGGAGAGATGATAGTACATTGGGTGAGGTGCTTGCCTTGTAGGGATGCCCAGACTCAATCCTGGCACCACCCTGAACACAGAGCCAGGAGCAAGCCCTGAGCACAGTGGGGTGTGGACCCCAAAACAAAAAAGTTTGCATATAAAGCTGGCCCAAATCATTTCTATTTCCCTAGGAGGTGATGGTAAACTAGACCCACTGTGTGAAGAGGCCAGGATCGCTGTGCGAAAAGCCTACTGACCTCATCACCGCTACAGCATCTCAAGTCCAGCCACAGCACTGCCTCTAGCCATTCTGCAAAGCAGAGAGAAATGGCTCTCTGGGCCACGGTTGCTGGGTGCTACCAATTGAAACAAGCCGTGTCAGTCTGTCCTTCCATCTGCACAGCATAGGGATTTTCATCAGGCTGCAAGGAAAAGGGGCCAGCCAAAATAATAAAACCACATCATTTTCAACAACTCTCCATCTCAATCCACAGGGAGAACCCCTCCAATATCAAGTACACATTGGGCTGAAGGAAATAATAAAAAGCAATCTAATAACAAAGCACCATCCCTTAGTAATAACACATAGTTGCCAGAAGCATATGAGACTCCATTCTCTAGTACGTGAAGAGCCAGGAATGGGGAAAATTAAAGATTGAGGGTGCGGGGAGGAAAAGAGAGGCCTTTGAAAATATAGGTTAATGTCAGTATTTGGAAACCTAATTTGGAAATGAGATTATTTCTACAGATTTAAGTTTGCTTCCAATGGAATAAATATTTAAAACAATGGGCTAGGTAATGTAGAAAAGAATTTAAATAAAGCATAGTATATAGCATATATATATATATAACAGATAATAATCATAAAATGGATTGTGTAGAATTACCTAAGGCCAAATCTTTCGCTATTCTCCTTCAAAGTAAGGAAATTGCCTGTCTCCGGACCAACCAGTCAACAGGTTGTTCTACAGAAGGCTTGAACAAGGTCAGGGCAGAAAGGGAAAGTGCTTCCCTTTACCCCACCCTCACAAACCCTGCCCCCCAGGAAAACAGAAAAGGGTTTTCATTAGGGTTAGAAAAATCATCTGTGTTATCTGTGTCAAAAATCACCTGTGTCAAAAAGACACATTTTACTTTCAGATCCAATACGCCAAACTACAAATTCTTAGCTATGAAGCAAAAGAGAGGGGGTAATATAATACCAACATTGGTCTAATGACATTCAATGACCTAATGTGGTCCTGTCAGAAGAAAGATGGAGCCTTCCTAGGAGACTAGAATAGAGCTGTCAGTCTTTGCGGTGCTTTGATATACCTGGGAAGCCATCCTTTCCGTGACTCCAGTCTCAAAATCTTCTGCACCCAGAACTTTAAAGGCACTTGGACTCCATGAAAACACTTGTACGTGTTCTTTCTTGCTTGTTATGACACAGAGAATATAATTTCCATTTCAGCACCAGCCTCTCTTACTAAATTTTGTCAGAGATTATGAATCACTTAGGCTTCTGGAAATATTTAATCATCATTACTGAGATTTTGAAGCTAAGAAACAATTTCTGTCTCTGGTGTCTATTGCTGGTTTGTACACGTCTTTTCATAACCCTCAATTCATTCCCCCTTTTCTCAAAAACCAATGTATTATAAATGCAGTCATTTTTTTCATACAAACATTTTACTGCAAGAGAAATACACTTTCATTAAAGTAAAATGGGAAATACAGGTAAGGATAAAGTATAAACTGAATAGTCTTTTGATGTAATTCAGTTTGGGTTTCTTCTATTGACATCTGGATATTTATCAAGACAAAGGCATATATAAAAATTGATTTCAACAAATGGGGATCATGTCATATGTGCCCAGTGATACCTCTTTTTGGAAACACAGGCTATCGTGTTGAGTTTTTTTCCCGTGTATCCAAAACTTGTGTTCACTAGGCATTCTGTCTTGAATCAGGACATCTGTTCCTTATTAAAAGGTGACTCCTATCCTTCACTCTTTAAGCTCTTCCTGCTCAGCAATGGCATTGCCAACTTCCATCCCCATCCGGTGTGGTGGCTTCAGCTTCAAGGATGGCGGTGTGTTCTGTGGAGTTTCTCAGTAAGAAGCTGATGCAAGCTCTCTACCCAGGAGCCCCTCCCCTCCTCAGCAGGTGCCTCTTCCTGCCTACACCATGCCCCCAGAACAGGGCCCCCCTTCCTCCCTATTCTTTCTCTCACCCCAATGAGAGTAGAAAAGCAGGTAAGGGGAAACATCAAGCAGTTCCAAGGAAAAAAAACAAGTGCAGCCGGTTCCTAAGGGACACCTGTGCGTGGGAGCCTGTGTTCCTCTTCAGATCAGCTGTGAATGATGTCTTACTCCCAATGACCTCTGCATGGTAGGTAGAGAGTGGAAGTCTCAGGACTCCCATTTCTGCATTTGTTTTTGGTGGTGGAATTGATTTTCACTGTGCGCTTAAGAGTGTGTTTTGGTGGAAGTGGACTCCTCAGAAACATCAAACACAAAAAACTAAGAATTCAACAGACAAGTCTGTTTCTGTCTAGGGCTTAGCTCTTCCTTGTCAATCATTAAGAAGAGCTTTTGTTTTGGAAATGCAATCATTTCAGTCTAAAGAAATGGGCTGACATCTTTCTCCGATCCCTCCCTCTGTCCTGTCTTCTTCAGCCTCTGTCCCCTGCAGAGAAACAGGACACTTCTTTTGCTCAGGATTGAAATGTGCATCAGTGTTTAGCTAGACATCCAGGCACCATTTTATTTCCTTCCAGGTGCTGAACTATTAAACCTTGGACCCGCTTATTCTCAGCCCTCAGGTATTTCTGAACTCTTTAAATGCCTCTCGTGGTCACAGAGAAGACTCACATCACATGTCTTGCATATGTTGCTGGAGCCACCAGCAATCCCAGAAGCACCAAGCCAAAGCAGCACTAAACTGCCAAGCTTGAACACCAGAGATACCAGAACTATATAGTCAGGCCAAGCATGAGTGCCACCCTACCCTTGCTGGGGAGGCCCCACATCTAAAATAATAATAATAATATATATATATATCACGATCACAATATTCCTGTTGTTCATCGATTGCCTCGAGCAGGCACCAGTAACTTCTCCTTCATCCTAGCCCTGAGATTTTAAAAAGTGCCATATTCAAGGCTCTTTCAGGGTTAGGAGAATGAGACCCATCATTGTTACTGGTATTTGGCATATTGGGTACACCATGGGGAGTTTGCCAGACTCTGCCCTGTGGGCAGGTTACATTTGGTAGCCTGCCAAGTTGTCCAAAGTAAGAATGAGATAATAAGATGCTTCCAGGAGCTGGGTTTTGTAGTCTCTGGGTCTTGGCTGTTGATGGGATTACACGGCGCCAGGGGGCCAGTTGGTGGGTGTGACCCGTGCCTACTGGAAGATGGAGGATCTGGGTGGAGGATGCTCAGCCCCGATCTGAGCAGGCTTGGAGATCTCAGCCCCGGGACCCGCATGCCTTTGATCCTCTGCCGGTACCTTCATGCGTGTGGAGAGTGGTCTTAGCATGGTGGTGGCTGGTTCTGGAGGTCTTTGGCTGCCGGAGCTCTGCTTGGGGCTGGGAGGGAAATTCAACCCGCCCCCCTCCAAGGAGCCCTGGGGAGGACAGCCAGGCACGGGGCAGGAGACTGCGCTGTTTTCTTTGGGGGCGGGGTTTTATAGTCTCTGGGTCTTGGCCGTTGAGGGGATTACACGGCGCTGGGGGGCAGTTGGTGGGTGTGACCCCTGCCTACTGGAAGATGGAGGATCTGGGTGGAGGATGCTCAGCCCCTCCCTGCCCCGAGCAGAACTCTGGCAGCCAAAGACCTCCAGAACCAGCCACAACCATGCTGAGATCACTCTCCACACACATGAAGGTACTGGCAGAGGATCAAAGGCATGCAGGTCCCAGGGCTGAGATCTCCAAGCCTGCTTGGATTGGGGTTGAGCATCCTCCACCCAGATCCTCCATCTTCCAGTAGGCAGGGGTCACACCCACCAACTGCCCCCCAGCGCCGTGTAATCCCATCAACGGCCAAGACCCAATTCCCGGAAGGAAACAGTACAGAGTCTCCTGCCCCCATTCCTGGCTGTCGAAGACCTTTAGAACCAACCACAACCATGCCGAGACTACTCTCCACACGCATGAAGGTACTAGCAGAGGATCAAAGGCATGCAGGTCCCAGGGCTGAGATCTTTAAGCCTGCTCGAATCGGGGCTGAGCATGTGTGTGTGTGTATATATATATATATATATATATATATATATATATATATATATATGTCATATATAAATATATATGTATATATTGCCACTTATTTAAATCACATTGTCGTCCAGTTCCCGATTTTTCCTTTCTGGGGAAGCTTCCAAGCAGTGCTCAGGGGACTTGGGTGTTGCTCCTGGTGACAATCTGCCTGATTGTGCAGGCTGACAGTTTTATGCTCCGCCTGGCCATGTGTTATTGCTTGGGTCCATGAGTGCTGGGGTAAAGAGGTCCCATAGTACCAAGGATCTCAGGGGTTTCCCAACTCCACATGTAAGGCGCGTGCTCCAGCCCTCAGCACTATCTCCTAGGCCCTCTTGCTGTTGTTTTGTTTTGTTTTTTTAATGAAAGTTAGAGTCTACGTTTCATCCCATTTTAAACTTTTTAAAGAACAGAAGTTTTCAGGGACCTCCCTGGACTTCTGCTGCCTAGGGGCTCTCTGGCTATACCTACCTACTGTCTTGGAGGATTCACCCCTTAAAAACTTGACCAAGGGGCTGGGGGTGTAGCTGAGTAGTAGCTAACTTGTTTTACCATGAGCACTTATTTTGTATGAGGCCCTGGATTCGATTCTGGCACTTAACAACAACAACAACAACAAAATGATCAACAGTATTTGTGCAAAGGCTGAAGCCCTCAAGACTGTATAAAAGTCACTTCTGGGGCTGGAGCTATAGCACAGCGAGTAGAGCATTTGCCTTGCACACGGCCCACCCAGGTTCGATTCCCAGCATCCCATATGGTCCCCCAAGCACCGCCAGGAGTAATTCCTGAGTGCACGAGCCAGGAGTAACCCCTGTGATTTGGCCAGTGTGACCCAAAAAGCAAAAAAAAAGTCACTTCCAAGGTAAGCTATTGGAACATTCAATCAGTGGGGGACTGAGGCAAACATCCCTGTATCTTCTCAGTGAGGAACTGCTTTCTACCTCCCCCCACCCCGTAACACTGGCACTGGCATCTAATACCTAACTCCTGCCCCGGCCCACAGATACCCCAGACCAACACGGCTCTCAGGCCTCTCAGGGAGACCTTCTCAGAGGGAAGCACACCCATCCTATGTGCGGCAAACTCCTGGGGACTCCGAAGGGGCCAGGTGAAAGCCAGGAAAATACTAGTATGATCTGCTCTCAAAAGATGTGTGACGTTTTCTTCTCAAACTGTTAGAAGATTTCATGGAAATTGGCGGTTATTTGGATAAAGGGGCAATCAAATGTTCCTTTATTTGGATAAAAGGGCAATCAAATGTTCCATTGATGCCTGTGAGTTGATGTTCTGATTCAGGATAGGAGACCCAAATTCTCCCTGAGGGCCAGAGTTTATGCATACACATCCTCTCCTGTGGCAGGTGCCAAGTGCGTAGAAAGGAAATAACCTGCAGACAGTATACTGACCCCTGGCCCAGGGGCCTTGCCTGCTGGGGAGCAGAAAATTTAGTTCCAGCCACACTGTAGCTGTGCAAAAGGAGGTGAGCCTCCAGAGAGAACAAAATGGAATGGCCTGCCACAGGGGCGGGGTGGGATGGGGGGATGGGGGTGGGTGGGAGGGTTACTGGGATCATTGGTGGTGGAGAATGGGCACTGGTGGAGAGATGGGTACTCAATCATTGTATAACTGAAACCCAAGCACAAAAATTTGTACGTCTACAACTGTACCTCATGGTGTTTCACTAATAAAATTTTTTTTTAAAAAAAGGAGGTGAGCCTAGAGGTAAAGATTTCATAAATTGTTCCCCAAAAGTCATAAGTCTGGATTTTCGTTTGAAAGCGCTGATTTTTAAAGTATGGTAAAGGTAAGGTAAAGGCCCTCCCATTGATTGTCGATTTGCTCGAGCGGGCCCAGTAACGTCTCCATTGGAGACTTTGTTGTTACTGTGTCTGGCATATCGAATACTCTCGGTAGCTTGCCGGGCTCTCCGAGAGGGGCGGAGGAATCGAACTCGGGTCGGCCATGTTGGCCGCTTGGAAGGCGAACGCTCTACCCGCTGTGCTATCGCTCCAGCCCCTTAAAGTATGGATACAATTAAAAATAAAAATAAAATAAAATAAAAATAAAATAAAATAAATAAATAAAAAATAAATAAATAAATAAAAATTAAAAAAACAAATAAAAATAAAAAATAAAAACAAAACAATGCCAATAAGAAGAAAGGTGGGGGCAGGAACAGCAAACCAGAAAACAGCGGGTTCCCAGGCCATTTGCAGGATGACGGTTTCACTTCTGCTTGCTTCGGACCACCCCATGGCATGGCTTCGGTGGGTGTGTAGATCATGAGGTCTTCCTTCCCACAAGACCACAGCCCTCCTGCCCGCAGCACCAACAGAGTGCAAACTCCTCTCTGTTCCAGGAAAGCCACATGACCCAACCATTTGAGTAGGCAAATGAGAAGCAAAGGCTCTATTTGCAGGTCTCTGAGAAGAAGATATTTGAGGAGATGAACCCCTAAAAAGCTTCATTGTTCTTGATGGAGTAGAGGGGGCCTGGGCATAGGCAAAGCTGCACACCTCCGCTCCTCACATTTCCTCCTGCCACAGGTTCCTGTGAGGGGGGCTGCACAGGACATTTGCCTGCAGAGTGAGTGACAGCCCTTTCTGAAAACGAGGCGTCCTGTTTGGAGTCCCATTCAGAAGCAGCCAAGGGCAGAGACTCCGAGATCTCCAAGGAAGAGTGGTAAGTCCAGTCCAGTTTGCTCAGGAGTCACAAGTGAGGGGGAAGTTCCATTCAGCTTGTATCACCTTTCCCCACCCTCACCCCACCCCCATCCCCCAACCACATACTGTGTCAGTCAGCCCCGGTGACTCTGAGGAGTGCTGGCATTGCAGTCTCTGACCAGCAGCGTCAGGACCATGACAGATTGGATCACCGGGTTCAGTGACCAGAAATCTGCAGCTAATTTCAATGCATACAGGCACCTGCGCTCCATCCGGGGAAATGGAGGGTTTAAGGAAGAAACCCTGTCCCTGCAGGGAGAGCGGGAGGCTGTCCTGTGAGGAAAACTGAGTTACTCCCCTCCAGTTATCTTGCAGAGTGAAAACAGCCGTGACATCTGACCACTGACTCTCGAGGTCCCCGCCCGGGGCCTCAATCCCTTGGATCTGAATTCCAAGGAACTTGGAAGGACTCAGATATTTCTCCCCAGGGCATGCGAGAAGCAGGTCTGCAGAGCTCAGCCCAGCTGTAGGCTTGGGTTAGGCTGGGAAATATCCTGGGGCTTTCACTCCATGGAGTCTAAGCTTTCAGCAAATTCTTAGAGGTGGAGGGGGAGGGGGGCAGTGTTTGTTTGGTTGGGTTGGGTTTGGAAGCCACACCCAGCAGTGCTCAGGATTTACTCCCAGCTCTGTGCTCAGGAGTGAATTCTGACCGTGCTTGGGGGAACATACAGGAATCAAACTGAGGTTGGCTCCATACAAGGCAAGCACCTTACCTGCTGTTCTATCTCTCTGGTTCCTCCAGCACGCTCTCCACGTCCAGTGGAGTTATGATGTGGGAACTGAGGGGAGGCGTCTGCTCTCTCCCTGTTCGCGTCTACTCTGGGGAGGTCAAGGAAGGTCAGCAGAGGGAAAGCAAGGAAGAGAAGACGCACACCATCAAAGGCAGTAGTCCTGAGATCTGCCGGAAGTAGCATGGAAACCTGTAGAGGCCCAGGGCATCATGAGAGACCATTGGGTGCACCTTCCCCATCAGTCCCATCCAGTGGACACCTGCCTATGAGTCCAGATTCAGAAGAGGGTGAGCTTTCCCTTCCCCCGCCAGGTCTTCTCTGAGCGAACCTGGACCTTCTACGTTCACCTTTCTTAAGGACCTATGAATCCAGGAGGTCTGGGCATGACTTAGATTACACATATCAAAACTATTTGCTTTGGGAGTCAAGGACATAGCTCAGTGATAGAGCACTTGCATTACTCATGTGAGATCCAGAATTTGATCCCCAATTGCCACAAAGTAAAATATCTCTGCCCCTCTTTAGTTGTTTTTTTTTTTTTAAAAGCTACACTTCAAAAAGTAAGTGGATCAAAGTCCATGCAGGGTGTCGGTCCCTGCCTGGCCTTACAGATTCATTTCGGCTACAAATGGAGTGAGCAGTGTCGAGCTGGGGCGGGTGGAGGATGGTGGCGAGAGTGGGCGGCTCCCTACTGACTGGTCAGCTTTTAGCCCCTGCAATCTGCAGATACAGCTGATACAACGGGGCTGACTGAACCTGGGTTAACCACAGCTCTGTGACTCCTGCAAGCTTGTGTGGAAAAGGGTGAACTGGCTTGAGAATCACAGCTCTCCATTCTTTGTAAAGAATTTCTTTTCTGGGCTGGAGCATTAGTACAACGGGTAGGGCGTTTGCCTTGCATGTGGCTGACCCTGGTTCAGTCACCAACATCCCATGTGGTCCCCCAAGCATCGCCAGGAGTAATTTCTGAGGGTAGAGCCAGGAGTAACCCCTGAGCATCGTTGGGTGTGACCCAAAAAGCAAAAAAAAAAAAAAAATTTCTTTTCCAAAGAACTCTTTTAGTAAATTTAGGAGTTTATTTCTGAGCTACTATTTTACTATAAGTTGTTCCCCCAAACTCCTTACAGTTTTTCTGTTATGTCCTACCATTAATTGAGACCTTTTCCTACATGATCGTCTGGTTACCGCAGATGTATATTTCTCCATGGGAAGCACACCCCTCTCTAATCCACCTTTCTTGTCCTGCTCTCTTCTCCTGGAACGCTGTGCTGAGTTCTGAGACTAACAGAATTTGGCCCAGTTGTCAGATCTTACTTTTCCCTATCAGCACTCCCTCAAAGTCTTCCCGTCCCAGGCCAGGCAACTTTAAGGATCCTTCCTATAATGGCATCTCCAGCTGAGGATGCTGGTTGCTGGGCTTCATTTCCTCATCTGGAGTCTACTCTCTCCCCTTTGCCAGTGTATTCTGAACGAGTGGCATCAAATTCAGCAGCATGTCCAAGAAAACCATGGGGTTCCGGAGAGACAGTATACCTTGCATGTAGCTAACCCAGGTTTGATTCCTGGCACCACACACATGGTCCCCTGAGCACTGGCCAGGAGTGACCCCTGAACACAGAGCAAGGAGTAAGCCATGAGCACTGCCTGGTATGGCCCCCAAACAAAACAAACAAACAGAAAGAAAAACTGGGCCATGAGGATGGCTCAACAGGCTCGGAGCACAGGCTTTGCATGCAAAGCCACGTTCCATCCGTGGCACCAGAGTCCCCTGAACACTTCTAGGAGCAATCCCTGAGCATCAACCCAGAAATAATCACCAAGTACCACCCAATGTGGCCCAAAATCCCAAAGAGAAAAAGAAAACACACACACACACACACACACACACACACACACACACACACAGCTAAAATGGGATTGGCAAGAGAGTACAGGGGTAAGGCATTTGTCACGCACATGACTGATTCAGGTTCGAACCCTGACAAAAAACCCAGCCTGTGTATGCTGCCTACTTGCCAGACACTGGGACTCCATCTATCTTGATGCTCCACCTTCTCGGCACAGAACCTCCTTTTCCAGGATGCTGCTGCAGTGCAAGAAAGAGAGGGTGGTAAGAAAGGAAAGACTCTTCATTTGAAGAAGCCTTCTCAGAAAACCCACAAGATCCCAACCTAGCTGCAAAAGGTACCGGGGAATGCAGCTGTTCAGCCAAGCAGCAACTTGTATTAAAATGTCCTGTTGCTGAAGAAGATGGAAGGAAGGCTAATGGAGGTGATTAGCCACATGCTGGCAAAAAGTCAATGTTCATGGGATGCTCACTGTTGTATTAAAGGAAAGTTCAGTCATCATTGAATGTTTATACTGCCTGGTCTTATGACAAGCGGGGTGTTATATTGCAGGTCTACTGGGTCCAAATTCTATTCAGATTCCTATCTTCTTCCTCCTCCTGGATATTACAGGCAGGCTCGTCATCAAACATCCACTCTCCGAAGGTTAATATTTAAATATAACGTTAATCCAATAAAAAAAAGGCCAACTGGACTTTTTGGAAATAAGAAAAATGAATTATAAAATGTAATTCAAATCGAATCAGGCAATACCAGTAAAAATACAAGCCAAACCTGAAATTGACAAGTAGAGGAATGTAGGATATGATAAAAGACTTTCCAAACCTATGGCCAGAGTATTTCTGCAAAAACTGTTTTGTAACTTTTAGCTACTTGGAGGAAAACTGGCTTTTTATTCAATCTTAACCTAGAATAATTTCCAGATGGATCAAATATTTAAATGTAGTAACATCCCAAACTTCCAGCTGTTTTTTATAAGCTTGAAATAAAGGAGTTCTTTAAGTATGATTTAAAGCTCAAAGATGGGGGCGGGCGGGGAGATGCAGAGAGACAGTCCAGTGGGTAGGGTAGGGTGTTGGCTTTGCCTTATATGTTACTGACCAGGGTTTGATCCTTACCATTCATATGGTCCCTTTAGCCCTGCCAGAAGTGAGCTCAGAGCCAGGAGTAAGCCCTGAGCACGGCCAGATATGGCCCAACACAAAGCAAAAGCAAAACAAAAAATCCCAGAGACACAGAAGAGCTCAAACAAATTCAATTTCATAGGAATAAAATAATTTTGTGTTCTAAAGAATCCAAATAGAGGGACAAGGGAAACAGTTCAAGTGGTAGAGCATGTGGCCTGCCTGGGCAAGGCCTAGAATTTGACCTGACCCAGAATGCCTACTTCTCTCTCCCTGCGCATCTGGGTCCAGCCCCCATAAAGGAGAGCAAACACGAATAGAACTAAAAGTTAAAATTATAGATAAGGAGAGGCATATTTTGCGGCCTTATTTATTTTTTATATGTACAGAGCTTCCCAAATCTATAAGGATAAAAGTCCAATAGGCAAAAATGAAACATAGAAGACAAGAATGGATGATTGATAGCAAGGAAATGTAAACTGTCTTTAAATATAGGAAGTGGTTTGACACCACTCATCATAAAACCATGCCAATTGAAACGGAAACTAAATTTGAAAAATGAGAAGGCATTTTCTGTTGTAAAGATGTAGGGAGTGGACACTCGTGCATTGCTGGATTCAGGATGAATTGACAATGTCTCTGCAGAGAAATCCAGCAATATTTGTCAAAATATTAAGTTATTTGTCTTTCAAATACAAATTTGGAAAAAATACTCATTTGATTTTGCTTATCCTGGAGCTATGTATTTACACATTATTCAAAATGTGTATGTGAAGTTCAGAGAGATAGTACGGCAGGTAGGGTGCTTGCCTTGTACACTGTCATCCAAGCCAAACACCAGATTTGGTCACTGAGCACCATCAGGAGTGATCCCTGAGCACACTGGCTGTGGCAAAAAAAAAAATCAAAAAAATTTTATGTCATGGCTTGTAATAATTAAATTATTGCCCCATATCCTCCAACAAGGCAATAGTTAAATAATTATGGCTAATTCTTGCAATAGATTTCTATGTGTCCTGTGAAAAGGGAAAAAAAAGAGAGATCACTAGGGTATCATTATAGAATGACATTCAAGATATCTTGTTTAAGCCAAAAAAAAATCATAAAAAGTGTGGTACAAAAAAGTATAAATGCTTGGAAGCCGGCAGCACATGCTGAGGGGAAAAAGCAGCGTAGATAGAGAAGGGAACACCACGTAAAGGATGTTTAGAGGATTCGCTGGGGATGTAAGATGCGTGCTGAAAGTAGACTATAGACCGAACACGATGGCCACTCAATACCTCTATTGCAAACCACAACACCCTAAAGGAAAAGGAGAGCAAAAGGGAATGTCCTGCCATAGGGGCGGAGCGGGGTGGGGGCTGGGGGGATGGGGTGGGGAGTGGGAGAGCTACTGAGATCATTGGTGGTGGAGAATGGGCACTTTTGGAGGGATGGGTATTTGATCATTGTATAACGGAAACCCAAGTACGAAAGTTTATAATGTATCTCATGGCGTTTCACTAATAAAAAAAAAAGAGTATAAATATTTGTTATTTTTTTAAGGAGAAGAGGTACATGTTTACATATTGAACTGCATAAGACAAAGCAGGAAACAGCATAACATAACTAGGAAAGCCTGTCAGGGAGGAGCAGCAGTAAGAGGAAAACCTTTTCACTATATCCCTTCTCAGCATCTTCATTGTAAATTTCATCATCTTCTAAATTTCTATCATCTACATTACCTCTTCAAAAATAGCATTTTAAGAAATAAAGCAGTTGGGTTTGTGATCAGAAAGGAATTAGATCCTACCATAGCAGAGGATCACTAAAGGCACAAAAACTAATCAACTAAAAGAATGTTTAAATTAATGAAATAATCCACTATATAGAGAAAGATCCAAAAGTCAGTTGCCTCAAGAAATTGCACTAGAGAAGGAGAGAGACAGATCCAGAATGACCTATCTCATATGTGGGCTAAAAAGAAACAAGGTAAGGGACCAACAGATGGTCAAAACCATCAGACTTGTCTACAGAACTAAAACTGTCAGACTTGTCTACAGAACTGAGCTTACATGGGGTGGGGGGCTAGGAGGGGCCCTTGGAACACTGATGGAGTGAACTGGGCATGCTGGTGATGGGTAGAGTGTTGGAATGATGTATGCATGAAAAATCTAATTAACGATATTATAAACGTTACTGGGCCCGCTCGAGCAAATCGACGATCAACGGGAGGGCCTTTACCTTTACCTTTACCTTTATAAATCTTAATACCTCAATAAAAATGGTGAAGGGGGAAAAACATAGTAAGAGAATAACAAAAAGATTTAAACCCCCTTTAACAAATACTTGATTGAATTGTTTTTTTCTCTCATAGTAATAGTTTATCTTCATTTTCTGGAGGATGCCTTTTTGCCCGCCAAAATAGAATGAAGTATGCATATACTTTTCATATAAAAATTGAACTCAGGGGCCAGAGAGATAGTATACTAGGCAGGGCACTTGCCTTGCACATAGCTGACCCAGGTTTAATCCTCAGCACCCCACATGATCCCCTGAGCACCGCCAGGAGTGATTCCTGAGTGCAGAGCTGGGAATAAACCCTGAATGTCTCTAAAACAGCTCCCACTCACAAAAAAATAAATAAATAAATAAACTGAACTCAAAAGGAATTAAAGATCTATCTAAGGTGAACAATAAAAAACTCTTAGAAATTAAATAGAGGTAAATCTTTATCATCTTAGAAATGGAAATTAGTTGTTTTTTTTTTCAGATAAGATACCAAGTGGGTTGGAGCGACAGCACAGCCAGTGGGGCATTTGCCTTGCAAGAGGCCAACATGGCCGACCCGAGTTCGATTCCTCTGCCCCTCTTGGAGAGTCTGGCAAGCTAAGAGTGTCTCGCCCGCACGGCAAAGCCTGGCAAGCTACCCTTGACGTATTCTATATGCCAAACAGTAACAATTGTCACAATGGAGACATTACTGGACCCACTCGAGCAAATCGATGAACAATGGGAGGACAATGACAGTGAAGATACCAAGCAACAGAAAAAAATATAAATTGGATGTTATCAAAACGTAAAACTCTTATTCTTCAAAGGATATCCTCAAGAAAATGAAGAGAAACTATTGCTATGAGAGAAAAATCAATTTAATAATGTATTTGTTAAAAGGCTTATATCTACATTACATAAAAATTCTAATGAAAAGTAATCCAATATTTAAATGATCAAAATATATGAATAGGTATTTCTCTAAAGAAGTTAAGCCAGTGAGCAGGGAGATGGCTCAAAGGGCTGGAGTACAGGTTTTGCTCCAGGGGAAGGCATGGGTTCAAGCCCCAGCACTGCATGCTTTCCCAAATAGTGTTCCCCTGAGCATTTCCTTGATGACTAATTTCCTTTGTTATTCATCAAGGAAATGCAGATCAAAATCACAATGAGATGACATTCACACCCTTTCCCTTGGCTATTATAAAAAAAACAAATCAAGAGTGTTGGTAAAAATATAGAAAAATCAAAAATCAGAATTCCTCTGCACTGATGGTGAAAATGTAAATAGTGCTACTTTAGAATACTGCTTGACGGTTTCTCCTGAAAACTGAAATATAGAGTCACTAGCCTTCCCATTCCTTTATATACTATAGCACTGTAGCACTATCAGGCCATTGTTCATCGATTTGCTCAAGCGGGCATCAGTAACGTCTCGTCTCCATTGTGAGACTTGTTGTTGCTGTTTTTGGCATTTCAAATATGCCACAAGTAGCTTTCCAGGCTCTGCCATGAGGGCGGGATATTCTCAGTAGCTTCCCGGGCTCTCCGAGAGGGACGGAGAAATTGAACACCTTACCCACTGTGCTATCGCTCCAACCCTTATATATTATAGGAGAATTAAACATAGACACAAAAGTTACTAATTGCCATATACTGTTCTGATCTCCTGATGCACCTGATTTCACCTAATTCCCAAAATACCTTTTCACAGCATTCTGCAGCCTCTATTTAACTGGGGGGGGGGGGGGGAAACTGAGTCTCAGAGAGTAAGGAACTCGACCAGACCAGCGTTACTTACACAGGCTGTAGGTAGTGCACCAGGGACCAGGGGTTCTCCATGATATCCCAGAGCCTAAGCAATCCAGCTCCACCCACTCCCATTGCCAGAGTGAATCACAATGAAAATGTTTCCAAAACATTTAATCATGGTTTTCTTTAGAAAGGAAAATAATTAACAAGCAAAAAAAAAAAAAAAAAAGAAAAGAAAAACCACTAAACACAAGCTCTTCCTGTGCTTTCCCCAAAACTGACCTCCTGGGAGTCTGCTTCAACAAAAAAAAAAGTAACAATAATCCAATGATGAGAATAATCCAGCTAAAATGCACATAGAAAAGAAACCAGGTTTGCCGTGATGTAAACGGGAGGGAGGGAGGGAGATAGGGAGGGAGGGAGGGAAAAAAGAAAGGAGGGAGGGAGGAAGAAAGGCAGGGAGGGAGGGAGGAATAAAGGGAGGGAGGGAGGGAGGGAGGGAGGAAGGAAGGAAGGAAGGAAGGAAGGAAGGAAGGAAGGAAGGAAGGAAGGAAGGAGTCAGATTTGTGTAATGGAGTTCACCAAAAATAAGATCCAAAATAACATCAGTGGAGGCTCAGAGCAGCTGGTGATCAGGCTCCAAGGCTTGACTGATTCTTAAATATTCATTAATGATTCAGCTTCACTAGGGAAATGGGTTAAATGAGTTAAATGAGCTAAATACTACAGTTTACAGTGGAAAAATGTCCTAACCTACTTGTTGATCACTGTGCTTCCTGGTAGTCAACAGCGGCACTAAAGTCAGACATTTATTTGGAGGGGCAGGAATGTGTCTTCTTGGAAACTGGCCTCAGAGACACATCAATTTCCCCTTATTCTAGAAAATGTTTTCAAAACATTTAATCATGGTTTTCTTTAGGAAGGAAAACAATTAACAAGCAAAAAAAAAAAAAAATCCCCACTAAACACAAATTACCACCACCAGCCTTGTGGTCTTAAGTTTTTTCTGAACCTGCTACAAACATTAGTACTTGGTAAGAAGGTACTAAAGTTATAAGTTTAGAGCACCTGTCAGTGCTCTAAAGTTACTCCTTAGTTTTGGGGTTTTTTTGGTGGGGGAGGAGTGGTTGGGGAGGCCACAACTGGCTGTGCTCTGGGATCACTCCTGGCTATATTCAAGGTACCATATGTGATGCCAGGGATTGACCCAATTGGCCGCATGCAATGCAAGCACCATACCCAAGACACCATTTCTCCAGCCCCATGTGTATTTCTAACAGTATTTCTATGCCAGCACCAGTGATCCTGCACACTGGGGTGTTATCTGTTACTTAGTTAGAACTTTCCAACCTCTTTTTCTAGTTCTGACTTCCTTGCTAACTGGTTTTAGATTCTAAGGTCTAGGCAGGAAATTTTCATCTTCAAGCAGCTTAGGTGAACTGTAATTATTTCAAGAAAATGGAACCAAATGTGTTTTGTTGAAAGGGCAGGGGCCTGAGTCACACTGAGTCTACTCCCAGCTCTGTGCTTGGGGGTTGCTCCTTGTGAGTATTGGGGGACACTGCAGTACCCGAGATCAAATCAGGATTAGCCACGTAAAGACAAATGCCATAAACCCTGCACTATTTCTCTAGGCCCATTATTTTGTCTTTGATAGCAGAATTCAGTGGATCATGTTGTACTGGGGTTCAAAAACAGGTGCTAGGCAGGTGCTGTACCACTTGACACATCTCCCTGGCCCTCATGTTGGTTCATTTAACTGAAAAGGATATATGCAGCATCAAGCTTGACTGAACACAGGTATTTAACCAATGACCGCAGGATTCTGTCTTCATCTCTTAGAGCTGGTTTCTTCTGTGCTGGATTTGTTCTCATGTCAGCTCACACAAAATAGTGACAAATGGACTGGGCCAGAGAAATAATACAGGGGTTGACACATGTCTTGTGTGGGGTAGACTCTGGCTCGAGACATATGTTTCCCTAAGCACTGCTGGGAGTCACCCCCAAAGCACAGAGCTGGGAGTCGCCCATGAGCACCACCAGGAATGACCCCCAAATGAAAACAAAACAGCAAGAGGGCCATGAATAGCCCTGAGCTGACATTTTGCCAGCTTAGCAGTCTGAAAAGAAAGCTTTGCATTTACAAAAGTTCTAGCAGAGGGTCCAGGCTGCTTCATGCGTCCAATTCCAATCTGACCCAGGCTGACTGGGAGTGAAGGAACATGCCTGCTTCTGGACCTGAGAGAGAAACTCAATCTCATCGAAACAAAAAAGACTGACTATGGAACTGAGGCTAGTTCCCCGCCCCCACCCCCCCAAAAAAAATAGAAGCTCTGTTTCCGGAATCTGGAAGAATGGACAGTAGCCAAAGACAGCAGTTTTCCCACATCTCCCGAACGTCTCTAACTCCAGAGAGTCCACACGTCTGTTCCCCAAATCTATTTTTCCCTCCTACCCTCCATATTTATTAAAGTTTTGATGCATGACCTATTTATTCAATGAGGAAATTTGGGAATGATCTTTCCTTTACCACCTCTGGTTTCCATTTCTGAAATATTGCTGGTTGTTTCAACTGTGGCTGCGCTTCCAACCTAGCTTAGGGTTTCCATGTCTCTTGCCTAGACTATTTCAGAGTAAACCTCTCTTGTTATCCGTTCCCTTATTTTTCCCTGCCACCCACTGACTGTATCATGAAGGAAACAATCCTTCGTGGTGCTGGAGAAATTTTGTAGGGATAGGGTACCTGATTTGTATTGCACCTTCTACCATCCCTGGAAGTGATCGCTGGGAGCAGAGTCAGGAGTAAGCCCTGAGCACTGCCAGGTGTAGCCCAAAATCAAAATAACTAAAAAAACAATCAGCCCAACCCTGTGTCTTTCTGCATGTTTGCTTTGCAACCTGGGGGGTTGGTGCATAATTGTGGTGTGCTCTGGACCATTGCCACCTTGTGGATCTTGTTGGAAGCTCAGTGTGGACCCTGACCCCAAACCTGGTCAACTGGATGCCTCTGCCCCAGACCTTGATTCTAGAACTCTCAAGCATAAAGATGATAAGACAATTAATGAGGCATTCTGTGACAATAGAAATGGCCATGTCCAGCTCCTGGGGGATGATGAGAGCAATCATGCCCCCACACCAGTGTCCGAAGAGGCCAGGAGGCTGTTTCAGTAGCCCCTGCTTTGAAAGACTCTTAAGCCTGGTTCTGTGGTGTGGCTTGGATCTTACCTATGATATTTGAGCCTTTGCCACCCCAGTCCAACTACATCTCTATCCTTCCTGGCAATTCTTTGAGCTTCCTGATTGCCCTTTCCACAGTGTCTGTTTCTTAGGCATCCTTTCTGTTGCTCACAGCTGTAAGTCTTAAAGGAGGTACCCCACATGCAGCTTCAAGATAAAGCTCTCAGCCAGGCTTTAAGGTTACCTCTCCATGTGTCCACTGTCTACCCCACAGCCTAAGGACCAAACCAGGCCTTTGCCCTCCTGAACTCCCTACTTTACCTGACAAAATGCTGCCTAACCCAACTGACTTCTTTTTCTTTCCTCCCAACCGAATGCTGTGCTCACCCTGGTGGTCCCCAACGCCTTCTCTCACCATGAGGCTTAAATGAACTCCAGCACCTTGTGTCCATATGTGTCTGTTGCTAGAGAGGAACATTGTTCCTTAAGGCAACACATATTTGATGTCTTTGTGACTTCTTCTATCCCAGAGCCTGTCCAACAGATGTCATGGGAGAACCCTCTACCAACACTTTGCAGCTGATCACGAACAGGTTTCTAAATGTGTGAATTTGGATGGTGATTCAGTAATAAATTTTTAATTTTATTTTTTAATTATTTAAAATTTTGTTTATTATAAAGTTTATTATAGGCTTATTATAGTTTATTATATATTAATTTTGTTGTTAACCACTGTCACGGTATCACTGTCATCCCGTTGTTCATTCATTTACTTGAGCGGGTGCCAGTAACGTCTCTATTTCTCCCAGCCCTGAGACTCTTCTTACTTGTCTTTTCCCAAAGATTGGAGGCTCTTTCAGGGTCAAGGGAATGAGACCTGTTGTCGTACTGGTTTGGGCATATCGAATACACCACGGGGGGCTTGCCAGTCTCTGCCCTTGGGGGCAGGATATTCTCAGTAGCTTGCCCAGGCTCTCTGAGAGGCATATATTTATGTATTTCTCTCTATGATCTGTTGTCTACTGTCTGAACCCCATCAAATATGGTGTGGTAATTATGGAAAGTGGGTAGGAAGTGTCCTACAGTGTGTTGGCAGTGTGGTCCAGAAAGCGGCCTGGAGCATGGTGGCGGTTGGGTAGTAGAGGTCAGCTGCCGGGGCTGGGTCCCTTGGGGCAGGGAGGGCTCTCATCCGCCCCCCCCCCCCGGGGAGCCCTGAGTGAAAACAGCCTGGCACGGAGTCCCATTGTTAATCAATACATTAATTTATTAATAAATTAATTAGAATTGTTGCATAAGTTAAAAGTTATTATAAAATTAATTATGAACTTTATCATAAAATTTCTGATTTTTTTTTTAAAAAAAACTTTGTTCAACAGCTTTCGGCTTAGGTGCCAACAATCGTGGCTCCCATCTACACACACTTAAGTTGAATAGTGGCATTCCAGCCCTCCAGCTTGGTAAAACATGCTGGGAAGTATTTGCACACCTCGAGGAAAGTAGCACCTACAATTTGGTGTGGACAAAGATTTTACCTCTCCCTTTGGGGCTCAGTCAGTTGGCCTGCTGGAGAAATGGTCACTGTACATTCTTGATGAATCCCTAGAACTAGGAATGCAGGAGACTTTCTCTCTCCTTTGACCTCTGGGGTGGACAATAGCTATTTCTCTTCTTCCAGAAGTTTTGCTGTTTTAGTGACGCACCTTTGCCAGATTGTTATGACCAGATGGGAAGGCTAAAACTCTAGTCCAGCTAATCAGAGCCTACAGCCCCCGGCCAGAGTCGTTGGTTTTGGTGGGTGGAAGGAAACACATAGGGAAATGCTCAAAGACTACTGCCGGTTCTTTGCTCACTAGTCCCCCTTGGCAGTGCTTGGGCCTGAACCAGGGTTGGCCATATGCAAGGCAAGTGGCAATACCATAGTCCTGGTTCTCTCTCTTGGGCCCCTGATGAGGTTTCTGTAAGTCAGTACGAGCATTCCTGTCAGTTAGAATCCAAAATATGTGCACTGAATCAGACTCACAAAACAACAGTGGGTGCTTAACAGATGAAATCAGCCACCTTTCAGTTGCGAAGGTCTTGGTCCCCCTCACACCTGGGAGCTGAAGCTCTGGACACATTCCATCTCCACACTTACTCATCCACCCCCGCAATGGCTGATAGGTGTCATTCACCTCACCTTCCTCTTCGGGCACTGTCAGATAAACCCTCTCACCCAGAGGCAGCTGTGCTCAGAGCAGAACTGACAGAAGCTTCCCTAGGGAAAGAAAAGAGAGCTTCTATCCCAGACCCCACAGCAAGGACTGAGAAGTCTTTGTCACATCTGTCTCACGTGCTCGTTCGCTTCCCGTGTGATACTTTTAGAAGCAAATGCTTTCCTGCATTCACAGGCAGTGACTCTCTGCCCAGGTCTCAATTCCAGGCAAACGCAGACAGCAGGCTAGGCTGTGTCACTGTGTCTCCACGCTGCGGCACTGGAGCGGGGAAGCCAGGCCCTGTTTTCCATGGATGGTAGTGAGTTCTCAGCTACCTGAATGCCAAGAAGCCTGGCTTCCCACATGTTTCAAAACAATGCTTCTCAGAGAAAAGCAACTTGCCCCAGGCCACCAGGCTGGCTCCAGTGTCAGGATTCAAAGAAGCTCTGCCTTTGTGAGCCAGATGAAGTTAAGGGAACACACGGGCTGGCACATGAGAGCGGGGAGGAGCTGAGAACTTCATTAGATGCACAGAAAGTGCCAGAGCATGTTAGGGCTTCTGCCCCAGGGACAGTTACACACTTTGTCAAATTTTTCCTGAGAAAAATGATTGTAACAGTGATATGTCGCTAAAACTCAGCCCATTTCCCAAGTTGTTCGGTTTGTCACAGTGATTGTTGATGTTTTTCAGAATGCTCTTAACATGAAAGCCACCTGTCCTGGCGTGCAGAATCACAGCAAGTGTGGCCCAATACTGTGTAAAGCACACTTCAAGAAGCTGTCAGAGCCTGGGACAAAAGTCCTGCACCTGACAACGTAGAGAACATGGATGCTTGAGAAAACGCAATGAAGGTTGCTCCAGTGAAAATGTCATTTGAGTGGGAGGGACAGTGGGGATATTGGAAGGAAGATGACACTGATATAGGACTGATGATGGAACACTGTACACGTGAGACCCAACAATGAACAACTATGTCAATCGCAGTGCCTTAACGTTTTTTTAAATGTAATTTTTAAAAATAAATAAGTTGGGGCTGGATTGATAGTGCAGCGGGTAGGGAGTTTGCTTTGCACAAGGCCGACCGGGTTTATTTCCCAGCATCCCATATGGTTCCCTGCGAACCGCCAGTAGTAATTTCTGAGTGCAGAGTCAGGAGTCACCCCTGTGCATTGTCGGTGTGACCCAAAAAACAAAAATAATAATATTAATTATACTTTTTTTAATGTGTATATCATATGAGGCCAGTGCCAGAGTATAGCAGGTAGAGTGACTGCTTTGCATGCAGCTGACCTGAGTTCAATCCCTGGGATCCCATATGGTTCCCCAAGTACTGCCAAGAGTAATCCCTAAGTGCAGAACCAAGAGTAACCCCTAAGCATCACTGGATGTGGACCAAGAACAAAAAAAATGTGTGTCATTTTATATGATGGGAAATTCTCCTCTGTGAAATCAGGGAGATAGTATCTTTTTTGCGGGTCTATTAGAAGACAAAATTGGAAGGCTTTCGGGGCCTAGAGAGAAACAGTGGTGATCTGTCCTCTCCCAGGCATCACAGGGTGTGATCTAATGGCCCCAACACTGCAGGACACGTCCTCCAACTCTGGCATTGAACCCCTGTGGACCTCAGACTCCCCAAAATCTGGGGGATTGGGTCACATTTAGCAATGCCTGAGAGTTATTCCTGGCTCTTTGCTCAAAAAGGGCCCCTGGGGGGTGGAGCGATAGCACAGCGGGTAGGGCGTTTGCCTTGCACATGGCCAACCCAGGTTCGATTCCCAGCATCCCATATGGTCCCCTGAGCACTTCCAGGAGTAATTCCTGAGTGCAGAGCCAGAAGTCACCCATGTGCATCACCACGTGTGACTCAAAATGAAAAAAATAAATAAAAGAAAGGCCCCTGGCAAAGCTCAGGGCACCAGAAGCAATGTCAGGGAATGAACAAAATGCCTCAACCTATGCATTATCTTTCCGTACTCCCCCTCCCAAGAAATTTTTTGAATGAAAAGCTGTAAAAAGCAGAGCCTAGGCCCTGGCACACCAACAAGTCATTCATAAATCCTGGGATTCCTATAATCTGTTACTGCCATGAAGATCTCAGCTTTATCTTTCTATTGGGGCAAGAGGAATTTGGTTTCTAAGATCCTTTGCAAGAAAGCAGTAGCATGTTTTTCTCTGGCCTTTCTTTTGGGGCCCAGTGGTTTTAGAAGGTAATGACCACAGAGAATTTTCATTTTACACTTCAGCTGGAAAGAGAGGTAACAACCAGCATGGGGAGGCCGATGATTCACAACACAATTCAGCTCTGCTCGCCAGTGTCCGTGAATTCTCTCATCAGAGAAGTTTCCTTGGGTATTCCAAGAAAATGCAGTTCCCATCATTGCTCTCACTCCCACAGAAAGAGGAAACCCATTGGGCCCCTGTTGGATGCTCACTGACCAATGTGGATTGAGTACCGAGTCATCTCTCTCACACAAGGCCTCCCATCCTTCTTGGCCAGTGAAAGGGCAACAGAGATCAGGAGCAGTATGGCTCAGGGGGTAGTGTACGGAGACTACATCCCAGCTGACTGCATGTGAATCCAGGCATCTCATCCTCAATGAACCTCAATATCTTATTCAGAAGCTTGAAAGTAATAACTGTCTCATGAGGTGTGGCAAGGCCTAGAGGCATTATTCCATGGGCGCAAGTTAAAACAGTGACTGGCACAGAGTAAGAACTTGAAAGCGCTTGATAAATACCCTGACACTGTTTCTCACCCTCACTTAGTGCAGAATAGAATATCCTGAATGCAAGGCAAGCACTTTCCTATTCTCTACCAGCTCTCCCAGTCTCCTTAAAAAAATGTTTTTTTCAGTGAGTACCAGGATTTACAATATTGTTAATTATACTTTTCATGCACATATCATTCCAATACCACACCCATCACCAGGGTGTCTCCTCTCTCCACCAATGTCCCAAAGCCTACCCCTCCCCGCCCCCACAACCTTGTCCCATCATGGAAACTCAATTGTATAGTCAAATTATCCATCTCCAATGACTTTGGCCATTTGTTGTTTTCTTACTATGTTTCTTTCTTTGCCACATATGACAGAGATCTTTGTGTTGATTGTTAAGGTGGTGTAGCACAGCGGGTAGGGCATTTGCCTGGCACTCGGCCAACCCGGGTTCAATTCCTCCGTCCCTCTCAGAGAGCCTGGCAAGCTACCAAGAGAATCCCGCCCGCACGGCCGAGCCTCGCAAGCTCCCTGTGGCATATTCGATATGCCAAAAACAGTAACAACAAGTCTCACAGTGGAGACGTTACTGGTGCCTGCTTGAGCAAATGGATGAACAATGGGAGGACAGCGCTACAGTGTTACAGTGCTACAGAGGTGGTGACGCTGGCATATAAAAAATGACTAAAGCTTTAGGCCTGAGATTTCACAAAATTGTAAATCAATGCGAAGTTGATAAAAAAAATTTCCAAAAATTAAATCTTGTTTTTTTAATTTTTTGGGTGAAACGTACACTTTATCCTCAACAATGCACAGAGGTTACTCCTGGCTCATACACTCAGAAATTACTCCTGGTGGTGCTCAGGGGACAATATGAGATTCTAGGAATCGAACCCGGGTGGGCTTCATGCAAGGCAAACGTCCAACCTGCTGTGCTATTGCTCCAGCCCCCTCCAAATATTATCTTGCTTTTATTACTGGTATGAAATTTTAATTATTAGTATGAATATCTCTCCAATAATGCATTTTAAAATTCACAGAAAATAAATTATACAAATAAACAATTTTGTAAGAGTTGAAGAGAGGAGATAGAGCTAGAGAGATAAAATGGCAGTCAGGGTACTTGCTTTGCATGCGGCCAACTCAGGTACCCCATTTGGTACCCCATAAGTGATCCAGAAGTAATCCCTGAGCACTGCTGGATATGGACTGAAAAAGAAAAAAAAGTTGAGTAGAGAAAAATTAAAATTTTAAGGAAAATTCTGAATAGAACTCCAAACGTACACTTTATCCTAAAAAGGGAACATTGGTTTTACATTAGAAAAATTTTATTATATGTGCCCAAGAAATAGTATAGCAGATAAGGTGCTTTCCTTGCACACGCTGATCAAGGTTAAACCCCCAGCATCCTATAAGGTCCCCAAGGCCACCAGGAGTGATCCCTGAGCCAGGACTAAGCACTGAGCACCTCCAGGTATGGCCCCAAAACAAAACAAAAAATTTAAAAAGAAGGTGAAAATATTGTATTATAGGTAAAACTTAAGTGTCTCACTAATAAATAAAAGACCCAATAAAAATCTCGAGAGATGTGAAAAAAAAACCTCTTGAAATGACAACATTTAGTATATTGGGACTGAAGAGTATAGCAGGTTAGGTACTTGTCTTACACACAGTCAAGACAATCCTACCAGATTTGAACCCTGGAATCCCATATGGTCCTCTGAGCACTGCCAGGAGTGTTCCCTAAGCAGAGCTGGGTATGACCCCAAAACCAAACATTTTAAGAAGTTCAATATATTCAATATATTAATATATTAATATTGAATATATTAATATTGAATTAACATTCAATATTAATTCATTATTAAAAATTATTTTTAAAAAATCCCTTAGCAAGCTAGGAGGCACCAATTTTCCTTACTCTAGTAGAAGGCAACCAAGGCCAGTCCTTTTTGGTTTTTCTTTTTAGGCCACACCCTGCAATGCTCATGTACAGTGCTCCAGGACCATCCCCAAGATGCCCAGGAGTCACAAGATGCCAGAGATGAAAGCTAGAGCTTCCACACAGACTCCAGCATTTTGCTCTATATCCCTGACCCCGACACTTTTCAAAATTTACTAGAGCTAGTTTGGAAGTTTGGCAGATTTCTCTAAAGCTAAACATTTGCCATATGTTACAGCATAAATTCTTGGGATTTACCCAAAGGAGATGAAAACTTGTGTCCACACAAAAACCTACTCACGGATGTTTATTACATAATTGCCAAAAACTGGAAGCAACTGAAATGTCTTTCACAAAGTGAAAAAGAAAAAGGCAGAAGGGAAGTTTGTACCGTCCCCACAAGTTTTCTGTTACCTAAAGAGATCTGAAAACAATGTACTAAGGAGTTTTTATTTTTATTATTATTATTTTTTTATGTAGGAGTACTGCTATTTATTCAGCCACTGATTAGGCTGATTGAATTTTGCATGAACTCCACCTTACATTTTTTTCCCGTTTTTTATAATTTTATTTATGGAGGTAAATTTATGGAATCACCATGAGAGCAGTTACAAAGCTTTCAGGTTTAAGTCTCGGTCAAACAGTGAAACACCTGTACCTTCACCAGTGCCCATTCTCCACCTCCAAAAACCCCAGTATACCCCCATCCCCCACCCTCCCCCTAAGTGTGAGGCAGATCATTTCCAAATCACTCTCTCTATACTTTGATCACATTCAACATTTTGACACCACACACACCATTATTATTTGGGATTTTACCCCAACACTCAGATCTGCCGAAGGCAACAGTAGACAATTTGTTTTCTATTGCTGGTCATGAATAATATATGATGTCGTGTGGTTGAAGTAGTGGCTGCGCAATTTTGAAATTCCAAACTTTTAACAATTAAATCTGGAGAGATTTCCTGCCAAAACCTGCTAGGTTCCGAGATTTGTTCCTGAGTCTCTGGGATCATGGCCATTAAACAGCTTGATCAGGAGCCAGAGAGGCTGTTTGTGGGCAGTGACTTGCGGTCTCGTTGGGGTGGGGAGGAAAGGGCCAGCTCCACCCCCATCCCATGAGGCCCCATGTGTCTTGTCACTGTGGGCCCAAACCTGGCTGTCCAATGGTCTCTGGCGGATGGCGGCCACCTAGCTGCCAAGGGGGAGCAGTCCAAGGCACAAAACCTATTCCCACCTGGGGTGGCCCAGCACTGGTAGCCTACTGCAGGGACCGGGCACATTTCTGCCAAAAGTCGCTGGGTTTCAAGATTTGTTTCTGAGTCTCTGGGATGATGGCCATTAAGCAGCTTGATCAGGAGCCAGAGAGGCCATTCCTGGATGATGACTTGGGGTCTCAATGGGGTGAGGAGGACAGGCCGGGCTCTACCCCCATCCCGTTAGGCCCCGCGTGTCTCGTCACTGTGGGCCCAAACCTCACTGTCCAATGGCCTCTGGAAGATGGTGCCCACCATGCCGCCAAGGTGGAGCAGGTGGAGGGACAGCACCTTTTCCCCCCTGGGGTGGCCCAGCACCGGTAGCCTACTGCAAGGACTGGACACATTTCTGCCAAAAGCCGTTGGGTTTCGATATTTGTTTCTGAGTCTCTGGGATCATGGCCATTAAGCAGTTCAATCAGGAACCAGAGAGGCCATGCCTCCAATTATATAGCTGAGCCGGAGGTGGTTTGTGGGTGTGTCTCCCACATACCTAACTTTTGGCCGTTTACTTTCTTGGAAAACTTTTCCCCAAGGTTTTGGGGTCTGGCCAAAGGCACAGCAGCAATTTTGGAGTATCTAGAAGTCTGAAGGGGCCATGAGGCTGCTGATGCACTCGCCTCACAAGTACAGATTGATCTGCTGGCAGCACCATACCCCCTGTACTAAGGAGTTTTTAGGGGGTAGCATGGCAACAGAACTTTGGTGGACGCAATAGTGACAATTGTGAAGTTAAACCACTGAAATTCTATAATATTGTAAATCCATGACAAATCAATGAGAAATTAAAAAAAATAAATAGCATATATATTTAAATAAGATCTCTGATTCACTCATTCGGCTACTAGATTGTTCAGCAATGTGACTGTTCCCCTTTGTGACCAGAACAGGTATCGGTGGTAGCAAATGTGTAAAGGCTTGCAGCAATGAGCTAATTGAAGCCATAAATGTGATCCAAGAGTCAGAACAGTTGGCCAAGATCTGCTATTTGAGCTACATCACCTTAGATTTCAGGGGGATTATTAAATAATTAAAGGACCAGAGAGATAGATCAGCAGGCTAGAGTATATGCTTTGCATTCAGAATGCCTCAGCTCGATCCTTGGCACTGCAACTGGTTTCCCCGAACACCAACAGGGGCCACCCCTGAGGAATAAGCCTGGCATAGTCCCTAGGGACTGGCAAGTGTGGCCCCAAAGTGAAAAAAAGGAAGGAAGGAAGGAAGGAAGGAAGGAAGGGAGGGAGGGAGGGAGGGAGAGAGGGAGGGAGGGAGGGAGGGAGGGAGGGAGGGAGGGAGGGAGGGAGGGAGGGAGGGAGGGAGGGAGGGATTGCCAAAGGGAAGGAGGGAAGAAGGGAATGAGGTCCAAGTTCAATTCTCAGCACCACTTGGTCCCTTGAGCACCATCGGGAGTGGCCCCCTGTGCACTGCCAGGTATGGCTCCAAAAACTGAAAAAATAATAATTATACATTATTTTAGGGCCAGGGAGATAGCTCCAAGAGCTAGCACACATATTTTGTATGCAGGGAACCCCAGGTTTGAGCCCAACAACACATGGTTCCCAGGCATTATTCAGTGAACTCTGAGCACTCAACTGGAAGTAGCCGCAAGGCACCATTAAATGCACCCTCATCACCCCCCGCCAAAAAAAGAACAACAACAACAAACTGAATTTCTTAGGCTGCGAGAACTCCTCCACAAATTGGGTGGGTCCTTGTGTGTGCAAGGCCCTGGGTCCGATCCCTGGCACTTCACATCTCCTGAGCACCACTGAGTGTCCCTGGTGGCTCCAAAAAGTTACAGGTATACCCCAGCAGCAAATAGGAACAAATACATAAATTAATTCTAAAAATAAATAAGTGCTATGGGGCAAAAAAACTCATTAGGTCGGATCAACTCTACACAAGCTGACTGAAGAGGACATCACTGATTTGGAAGATAGATAGGACTGAGGTAGTGACAGAAATTAGGAGACGTGTGAAAAGGCACACGGGGGCCTGAAGGCTACTTTGACACGTCGAACAAATAGGTAATATGGGCTACAGAAGGGGGGAATGAGGAAAAAGGGAAAATACAAATTTGAAGTGACAATACATAAGCACTTTCCAGAACTGAAGGGCTCGTTCTCAGAGCACACTGTGAGTAAAAGTTTACAGAAAAGAAAAATCTATACCTGGAGAAATTGTAACAAGACTGCAGAAGGTAAGTGTAAAAAGCTGACAGCAAAAAGACAAATCACTAATAGAACAACACCTAGACGGATGACAGGTTTTCCATCAACGTTGAGAGCCTGAGATGGGAGGAAGGGCTGGGGAAGGAGCTGGTTCAGAGGCACCTGGTGGGAGTAAGTCTCCCCCTCCCCCCAAAAAAAGAAAGACAGAGGGGGGAGAGAGAGACAAAGAGAAAGGAGCAAACTAAATGATTGCGGGTAAAGAACCAATTTAGACTTGTTATGCCAAATAAACTTTGAAAGTGTAGCACATATAGACTCTCACTGGACTAACATTCTTTATTCATGTATGGTTAGGCTTGAAAGTGTAAGAGTGATGTGAAGAAAATGCTTAATTCCTCAGCCACCACACAGAGCTGGGAAAGGGAGTGCGGATAAGGGAGGTGGGTGGGCACACACACAGGGCAGCACCTGTGTCAACCAGGAGGTGGGGACAGTGGGTAAAGCTGTCTTTACAACTTTATGTAAGTGCCTTTCATATGATTCCTTTCTATTTTTGTCAGGTGGTAGGGGACTCCCCAGCAGTGCTCAGAGCCCTGGAGGCCTTGCCTGATGATTTGGACCTGGTGATGTGGTGCTGCAGAAACTAGGGACTGGGGGCACACTGTGCCAAGAACCGAACTCGCAATCTTGAGTATGTAAAGCATGCGCTCCAATGACTGGGATCTATCTTCCCCGACCTGTTGTTGTTTCTGTGGGAAGGAAAGGTGAGAAAGATAGGTAGGCTTCAAACTGGGCCCTTTTAGATCTGTGGGATAATGGGACTCTCTCTAGACATCTGGCCCCTGGCACTGAGGTAAGTAAAGAAGGATGGATAGTGGTCCAGAATGCAACTCACTGGGGGGATGGCTCAGGATGGACTTCTGCATGCAAAGCTCATGTTCACAATCCTTTACTATCCCTTGGCATTAGCTAGCCCTGGAGGGGATGTGTCTCTAAGAATTTCTATGGACTTCTCAGGACTCTGCAGCATTTCAGGACCCAGATGCCAAAACATCATAAAATTTATACCAAAAAACTCCCATGCTTTATATAAGGTTGTATTTTGTCCCCCTGGGCTGGAGCGATAGCACAGCCATAGGGCATTTGCCTTGCACGCAGCCAGCCCGGCTGAGCCGGGTTTGATTCCTCCGCCCCTCTCGGAGAGCCCGGCAAGCTACCGAGAGCATCTCACCTGCATGGCAGAGCCTGGCAAACTACCCGTGACGTATTCAATATGCCAAACACAGTAACAACAAGTCTCAAAAGAAATGGAAACGTTACAGGGCCCACTGGATCAAATCGATGAACAACAGGAGGACAGTGTTTGACAGGCAGTGTTTTGTCCCCCAGAAAGTGAACCCAGGGGGGAAGTTCTGGGAACAAAATATAATGCTGAGCATAGAGATGGATAAAACATGTCATTAGATTGATTTAACGACAAAGGTGGCAATGTATACAGTCATTTTTGGTTATGTCATTTCTGCCTTTTAACAATATTCTTTTTCAATGAAAAGGGTAAAACAATTACCCATTTAAAGCAACAGTTTAAGAGGTTTGCTTAGAAGGTTAGAAAAAAAAATTTTTTTTTTTTTTACTTGTTGGGTCACACCCGGCAATGCTACTCCTGGCTCTGCACTCAGGAGTTACTCCTGGCGGTGCTCAGGGGACCATAGGGGATGCTGGGAATCGAACCTGGGTCGGCAGCGTGCAAGGCAAACGCCCTCCCTGCTGTGCTATCTCTCCAGCCCCAGAAAAAAAATTTTAAAAACTTTTAATTTATTTATTGGTTTTGGGGCCACACCCAGCAGTGCTCAGGGCTTACTCCTGGCCCTGCATTCAGGGATCACTTCTGGCAGACTCGGGGGGACAATATGAGATGCCCAGGGGATCAAACCTGGATCAGCGGTATGCAAGGCAAGCGCCTTAGCTGCTGTACTATTCCTCTGCAGTTTCAGCTAAATGCAAGGCAAACGCCTTACTTCCTCTACTTATCTCTCCAGCCTCTTCAATAACATTTATAAGAATTTAAAAAAAAAACGAGCAACACCCTGCAGAGGTGCCTCCAAGCTGTCTCAACTGGGGTACGCCTGAATGGGTAGGTGACATGCCTACCTGGTTCTCTTGACCTGAACATTAGTTCCTTCAAAAGCAAATGCTCCTGCTCCCCTCCCCAACATGGGCTCAGCCAAGGAAAGCTTAGAGGACAGGCCTGCCCCGCAGAGGGGATCTGTGCCCTTCTTTCTGCTGCTTCAAGAAAGATACCACTTGGAGGGCAGATGTGGTCCTCAAGCTGGGCTTCCCTGGGGAGTCCAGACCTCTCTGGTATATTTTCCCCACGGAGTCCCCTATACAGTGCCAGGTGAGAGGAAGCAAAGACTCTTCCAGAAGACCACAGGAGGCATCTGCCCCGAAAGCCCCATTTCTATGGATTTCTCAGAACTCTGCAGCATTTCAAGACCTTTCAATTTGAGATTTCAAATCAGAAAAAAAAAATCCACTTTAGAAGTTAGCTTGAGTAAAATAGGCAGACTGGCGTAACACTAAACTGATGGCTGATTCAGTTATCGTGACCCTCTCTTGCAGGTATAAACCCTGCTTCAAAGGTACAAATGTTACAGAAGCTGCTGCTTATGCAGGAATTTGGCAGTTCCAGGTAAATTAGATTTAATTCACTTTAATTTGAAACCAAAAGTCATGTCAGTATGGTGTTCAAGTTCTAATTGCCTAGCTTTTCAATGATTACAAAGAACTTGCCTCTCGCAGTGATCTCAAGAGCATTCATTCTGCTGAATGAAAAAAGGTTAAAAAAGAAAACAGTCTCAGAAGGCACCATTCTATATCATCCTTTTTATATAACCTTCTCAAAATCACAAAATTATAGAGATGGAAAGGAAGTTAATGGTTACTAGGGGTTGCCAGGAGATTAATTGGGGCACCGGGTATAAATGGCAGGACCAAGGGAGATCTTTGTGGTGGTAGAATAGCTGTGTATCTTGAACACTACGTGGTTAAACAAATCTACAACTGTGAGAAAATAGAATGAGAATGTAGCTATATTATATTAATATCAGTTTCCTGTGTTTTATATTATAATACATATGTATAAAATATATATATGTACATATATATAAACTATAGTTATGGAAATACAGCCACTGAAAAGATTGGGCAAAGAGTATGCAGGATTCTGCACTGCATTAGCAACTTCGTATTGACCTTTAATTATTTTCAAGTTAAAATTTAAGAAAAGAATATTATGTGTAAATAGCTAAAACTACAGACTTAAACGTTGGTAATCTCTGAGCATGACTTAGAAACCTAACTTGTGTGACATAAACTGATAATACACTTTATATTTTGAAGTGATTGATAAAACATTTTCAAGGGGCCTGAGCAGTAAGACGGTGAATAAGATGCTTGCCTTACACACAGTCAATCTGGATTTGATTCCCAGAACCACATATGGGCCAACAAAGTCCCATCAGGAGTGATTCCTGAGTGCAGGAGTAAACTCTGAACATAGTTGGGTGTGGACCATAAAAAAGAAAAAAAATATTTTCAAAAGAGAATGCTTTGTGATACATGAAATTATGTGAAATTCAAGTTCTGGAGTCCACAAATTAAATTTATTAAAATATACCATGCATATTGTTTTATCTATCAGCTGGCTACTTTCTCCTTGCCTCAACAGAGTTTAGTCATTGCTACAGAGAGAATTTGGCCTGCCAAGTCTAAATCTCTATCTGGCTACTTACAGAAAAAGCTTATCAAGCTAGAGAACACTTCAGATTTTATTACGTCACTACTATGAACAATACAAAGTAAGAAAGCTTTCCTGTGTGCACATGTGTAGGAATTGAGGGTGAGAAACTAGAAATGGAGGCACTTAACATCAGTGATTGGCAGTAGATGGGTCCAGGGCACAGTTCAGATATCAATTTGCTGCATGGCCCCTCATCAAAAGAAAAACCAAGCAGAGGGATTCATGTAGACACCCATTCCTCTAAGGGGGAGATGATGGAAACTGGAGGGAAAAAGTCCAAGGAGATGGAGAGAAGCCAGAACTAGAAGGTCCAAAAGCAGAGATTTAAACAATGCCTGGTGTAGGAAATTAAGAGGCTTTAATTTAATTTCAGAAACTTAGAGAAGCCTAAAAAATGCAGACGTCTGCTCAGAAGGGCCACAACTGCAAAGAAAGACCACCTAGTGCACTGGACTTTTAGACAAAGAGTTATTTCTCAGTCTGCTTTCTTTTTCATTTGCTTTCCTCATTACCTCTGCCAAAGAGGAAAAAATAAACTAAAGCTAAATCCCCTCATAGGAGAAAAATCAAATACTAAGGAGCTATATTTTGTCAAGGAAAGATAACCTTTGGAAGACCACAAGCCATTGCGCCAGTGGAGATATTTTTCATCCCCACAAGGAACCAATTTTCAACCCCTCGGGTGTAATGTTGGTCCTGTTGAGAACGTATGCCCTAGGATAGGAATTTAAAAACCTAAGGGGGGAAAAAAAACAAACAAATCATGAGAAACTCATTCTAATAAAGCCTGAAACCAAATCTTCATTGGAGGAAAAATTTAACTGCCTGGTAGGTCGAAAATCAATCTCCCTTCAGTAGAAGGTAACAGAATTCAGTTTCGACAATTCAGTGTCACCCATAATATCCAGTACACAATAATAAAATCATTTCTGAGGACCTCCCAAGCAGGGTGTAGTGCACACTAGGGCAACTCCCACCAGACTGGGCCACAGGGCTGGATGGTTCAAGGCTCAACCAGGAGATGTGGCACTGTTTGGGCCCAGAGCTGGGGACTTCTCGGGCTATACCTTTCACTGCTCAAGAACCATGCAAAGGGCCAGAGCGATAGCTTAGCGGGTAGGGTGTTAGCCTTGCACACAGCCAACCTGGATTCGATCCTCGGCATCCCATATGGTCCCCCAAGCACCACCAGGAGTGATTCCTGAGTGCTGAGTCAGGAGTAACCCCTGAGCATCGCTGGGTGTGACCCAAAAAGAAAAAAATAAAAGAACCATGCAAAGCAGGGATTGAACTCCAGTTTTTGTATCCCTGTCCCTTGAGTTCTCTCTGTTCCATAACCAGGTGTGGTTTTTGTGTGTATGTGGAAGGGGGTGGGGGCAGAGGGTAATGCTATGAAATCAAACCCAGGGCCTCACTCATGCAAGGCAAATAGCCTACCACTGAACCTCATCCCCAGTGTACCTACAATACCTTTTTGGTTTTATGAACTGCTCAGCATGTGAGGACCAAGCATGTGACTCAGTAGTAAAGCACCTAACTTGCATATGTGAGGCCCTAGATTTACCAGTCACGTGAAGCAGCAGAAAGAATCTTCCAGGACCACAGAAAACATGATAACAGAAGCAGATTCATTGACAAGTCAGATTATGAATTAATAGACAAGCACTTTCTTTTTAAAAAATTTTTTTATTATTCAACATTTTATATTTATTAAAAATTTTTATTAGTGAAACACCATGAGGTACAGTTGTAGACTTACAAATTTTTGTGCTTGGGTTTCAGTTAAACAATGATCAAGTACCCATCCCTCCACCAGTGCCCATTTTCCACCACCACAGTCCCAGTATCCCTCCCACCCCGCATCCCCCCCCATCACACCCTGCCTCTGTGGCAGGGCATTTCCTTTTGTTCTCTCTCTCCTATTGGGTGTCGTGGTTTGCAAAAGAGGCATTGAGTGGCAATCATGTTTGGTCTATAGTCTACTTTCAGCATAGACAAGCACTTTCTTTTATTTTTTTTTCTTTCTTTAAATTTTGACACTATAACAAGCAGGCAGTGATGGGACTTCTCCTAGCTTTGTGCTCTGGGTTCCCCCTTAGGAGTGCTTGGGGAACCATGCAGTGCTGGTAATCAAACCCAGGCCTCCTGCTCCCAAAGCACACTCTTAGCCTGTTTAACTATCTCTTCAGCCCCTAGAGAAGCACTTTAAAAGAACTACTATAAATATGATAACAAATCCATATGAAAAGATAAATATAATTGGGGGAGGGATGCGAAAATTTTAGATAAGATATTAAACTGTTCAGAAAATAAAAAAGTAATTCTAGAGTCAAAGAATAAGATACACTATTTGGGGCCAGCGAGATAGTACAGGAGGAAAGGGGCTTGCCTTGCATGCAGCCGGCCCTAGTTTGATTGCCAGTACCACATATGTGCACTTCCAGGAGTGATCCTTGAACACAGAGCCAGGAATAAGCCCCGAGCGCAGCCAGTTGTGACCTCAAAACCAAATAAACAACAGTAAAATATGTTGTCTGAAGTCAGAAATTATTGGCTGTGATTGTCAGAAAGTTTGGACACTATCAGAAAAGATCCACGAGTTTGACAGTTGTTAGAAATGATGCAAACTGAAACCCAAAAAAACAAGACACAAACAAACCAAAGAAGAGAACAGTTCCTGTCCCAGAGGAGAGCTCCATGGCCTAGAGTTCTTGTTCTACCAGCATGAGATCAAGAGATCAATACCCAGTGCTGCTAGGTATGGCCAGCACTGGCCTGGCTATTACACGGTTGTGAAAAATAGGCACAGCAAACAATTGCTGGTCACACTGCAACCAGGTGTGTGACACAACTAAATCCTCAGTGAGCTCTGAGGCTGAGTGTGTGAGCACCTGATGTGACACCCCTCCCCTGCCCATCTCACATACACACACACACACACACACACACACACACACACACAGAGCCAGTCATCACAACCACCAAGGGTCTCAACTACCTGAAGAGCACTGTTGTGGAAGCCAGCATGTATAGCTGGAGTTGGGAGTGGGATGAAGCTTGGGTATTACACCAAGTGAAGAAATTCAGACAGAAATCCAAGTACTATGTATGCTTTCTATGTGCAAAATCTTAAAAATATGAGCTCATGGAATGAGAGAGTAGAAGGGTGATTGCCAGGGGTGAGGGTGGGAGAATTGGGTAGACGTTGGTCAAAGGGTATAAGCATCTAGCTAGATGATGACTGCATTTTGGGACTCTAATGCCCTGCAGAGTGACTCTGATTAGGGATACTCTACTGTCATCTACTTGAAAGCTGTTGGGAGCAAATTTTGTAACACTACATATAAAATAGTAATCACATGTGGGATTGGAACTATTAAATAACCTTACTCTATTATTTTGCAACATATATGTGTCAAATCTTTGTATGATACAACTTAACTTTACACATGTTAACTGCAAATAACATCTCCATAAAGCTGAGAAGGAGGAGAAAGAAAAAAAATATTTTAAGGAATTAGGGGGCCTGCAGAGCTAGTACAGTGAGTAGGGTGCTTGCTTTGCACCGGGTTCAAAATCCCGTATGATCCCCTGAGCACTGACAGGAGTAAATTCTGAGTGCATATCCAGAAGTAACCCCTGAGTAGTGCCCATATGTCCCCGTTACACACACAGATTAGGGGCCAAAGCAACAGTACAGTGGGTAAGGTGGACTTACCTTGCATATGACCAACTCAGGTTCGATCCCCTGCATCCAATATGGTCCTCCGTGCCACACCAGGAATGATCACTGGGTGTAAGCTAGGAGGAATCCCAGAGCAGAGCCAGGTTTACCCCTTTGCGTCATTAATAGAAATTAAAGACCCTGGGTGGGGAGGAGCTCCGAAACAGTCCCCAGGAGGCTCAGGGTCCCAACCAGTAATTCTCGGCCAACAAGGCTGGCAGTTCAGTGCAAGGGCCCAAAGACATGGTGCTGCTCAGGCTTTGTGGTGCCTTATGCCAAAAATTATCTGAGACCTCCAAGCCTACTCGGATTGGAGTCGAGCATCTTCCATCCAGATCCTCCAAATTCCAGCAGGCGGGGGTCACACCCACCACCTGGCCCCCTGGCGCCGTGTAATCCCATCAGCGGCCAAGACTCAGAGACTATAAAATGCAGATCCCGGACGAGAACGCTGCAGTCTTTTGCCCCCGCGCCTGGGTGTCCCTCGCCGGGACCCCTTGGAGGGGAGCGGGTTGAGCTTTCCTCCCCGCCCCGACCGGGGCTCCGGCAGCCGAAGACCTTCAGGACCAGCCACCACCATGCTGAGACCACTCTCTGCACACATGAAGGTACTGGCAGAGGGACAAAGCCACGCGGGTTCCGGGGCCGAGACCTCCAAGCCTACTTGGATTGGAGTCGAGCATCTTCCATCCAGACCCTCCAAATTCCAGCAGGCGGGGGTCACACCCACCACCTGGCCCCTTGGCGCCGTGTAATCCCATCAGCGGCCAAGACTCAGAGACTATAAAATGCAGATCCCGGACATCTTATCAAAACTTTTTTTATGACATCTTATTATCTCATTCCTACTTTGGGCTGGAGCGATAGCACAGCGGGTAGGGCGTCTGCCTTGCACGCAGCCAACATGGCCGACCCGAGTTCGATTCCTCCGCCCCTCTCGGAGAGCCCGGCAAGCTACCGAGAGTATTCGATATGCCAGACACAGTAACAACAAAGTCTCCAATGGAGACGTTACTGGGCCCGCTCGAGCAAATCGATGATCAACGGGAGGGCCTTTACTTACTTTACTTACTTTGGACAAACTTGCAGGCTATCGAATGTAGCCTGCCCACAGGGCAGAGTCTGGCAAACTCCCCGTGGCGTACCAAATATGCCAAATACCAGTAACAATGATGGGTCTCAATTCTCCTAAAGAGCCGTGAATATAATCTCAGGGCTAGGATGAAAGAGACGTTACTGGGGCCTGCTCGAGGCAATCGACGATTAACAGGATGATGAAATGAAATGAAAAAATCCTGGAAATGCAGGAGGGATCTCGAGTGCCACACCCAGCAGTGCTCGGGGACTTTAGGGCCGTGGCCTGCTATACTTGATGGAACCAGGTGGTGCCAGGGATTGAAGCAGGGGCAGCCACATACAAGGTGTGTACCTGAGTTCCTGTGCTATCTCTCTGGCTCCTAAGATGATATAAAGATATTTTCAGGTCATGAAGGTTAGTGGAATTTGTTACCTTTTGGATAAGAGATGTTAAGAGTATTACAGTAAGGAGCGATAGCACAGTAGGTAGGGTGTCATCCTTGCATGTGAACAACCTGCAAGGTTCGATTCCTCTGCCCCTCTTGGAGAGCCCAGCAAGCTACCAAGAGTATCTCGCCCGCACGGCAAAGCCTGGCAAGCCACCCATGACATATTCGATATGCCAAAAACAGTAACAACAAGTCTCACAATTTGTTGTGAGGCATCACTGGTGCCTGCTCGAGCAAATCAATGAACAACGGGAGGACAGTGCTACAGAAGAATAAAACCTGAAGGAACTAGAAAATGCATAATGCACGTGAAGCTGACAGTACAGCAAGTAGGCCCTTGGCTTGCATGACATCTATCTGGCTTCTATCTATGGCATCTCGTATGGTCCCCCAGAACTGCCAGGAGTGATCCCTGCGCACAGAGGCAGGAGTAAGTCCTGAGCACAGCCAGGTGCTTCTCCCAGAACAAAAAACAACCAAACAAAACAGCAATTTATCCTGGTTTACATCCTTGTATTTAGAAATCTGGATTCTCTCAGCTTCCTGGGTTTCTAAGATTTGTTCCTTAAATTTGGGAGTTATTAGTTATTTCTTTGATCGGGTTGTTTCTCTCTCTCTCCCTCTCTCTTCACTTTCACTTTTACTTTCAGAGCTCTAGGGACCACATATGATGCTGGGGAGGGAACCTAGGTCAGCCATGTGCAAGGCAAGTGCCCGATCTGCTGTACTATCCTCTCTGGACTCTATATCATTGTTAAATCATCAGAAGTCAACAATAAAGAAAAAGGTTAAAGACTGCTGAAGGGATGAAAGAATATATATAAAGTTACTTCAATCAGGTTATCATCAGATTTCTCAGCAGAAACCCTACAGGCTAGAAGAATATGACACATTTACAGAACCGTATCCGATCATTCAACTATGATGGAGAAATAAAGGCTTTCCCAGATAAACAAAAGCTAACGGGCTTCTTCACCAGCAGACTAGCATTACAAGAAATGTTGAAAGGAGTCCTTGTAAAGAAAATGCTGAAGAACATTAAACCTTGAGCATGGTGACAAATACCATTAGAGAGCTAGAAAAACAAATAAAAATAAAATGAGCTGATAATAAACCATCACAGGGGAGGAAGAAGATAAGCAATCACTCCCAGCATCAAAAAATACCAGCTCGAATGAAGAGAGGTTGCTATGATTCAACTGAAAAACACAAAAGTCTGGAGCAGTGATGATAGAAAAACAATGAAATTAAGAGAATCTGCAGGGAAAAACCATCCAGGTGAAAAAGGCAGATAGAAACAGATGGGGTGAAGAAATGACAAAAATATAAAGCAGGGGAGAGGAAAGGATAACTTGGAAGTAAGAGACATCTATCATAATTACTCTCTATGTGAATGATCTGAACGCACTAATAAAAAGACAGAGATTGGAGAGATAAAAATGCAAATCTATCAATACTGTGCATGCAAGAATCTCGTATAGAACCAGAGATAGCTCAAAGATTTGAAACATACAAAACATACTTTGCATCAGGAAGCCTGGATTTGATTCATGTCATCATATGATTTCCCCAAGCATTACCAGGGGCAACCCCTGGCACAAAGCCAGGAGTAGCCCCTAGCACCACTGGTGTGTCATCACCCTCAAGAAAAAAAAAATCTTACACAAGCTATAAAGACAAATGTAGGTTCAAAGTGTGAAGTAGGGCAAGTCTAAAAATGCATAGAAAAGGACAGATTATTCTCAGATACAACAAATCACAACAATATAGCCCCAAACCAGTAAGAATTGTTCTTTTTAGTGCTTTTAAATTTGTTTACTTAAAGGCAGCAAAAATTTTAGAAAATTTATCTCAAAGAAAATGCAGGCTACCTCTATTCCGCCAGTATCTGCCAGATAGAACTCATCTCTGTTAGAAATATCCTAAGATATTTCTTTTATGTGTTGTTATTTAATTGAATCACAAAGTTATTGATGACTGAGATTCAGGCATACAATTTTCCAAGACCAAACAATTCAACCTTACATCTGAAGGAACTAGAAAATGCATAACAAACAGAACCAAAAGTCAATGGAAGAGAGGCAATAACAAAAACTGGATGATAATAAAGTAGAAAGAAAAAGATGATATAAGAGATCAATGAAACAAAAAACTAGCTCTTTGAAAGGATAAATGAAATTGTAAATCCCTTGCCAAGGTCATGAGAGAGAGAGAGAGAAAGGGGGAGAAAGAGAAAGTGCATACACAAGAAATTCTGATTAAAACTCTCAGAAATAAATGAACTGAATTAGAAATGGTACTGCAAAAATGATGCAATGAACCATAAGAAACGATTTTGAAGAAGGATATGCAGAGAACATAGAAATTAGAAGAAATGGACGTATTTTTTAGACTCATATAACCTTCCCAGACTAAACAAGAAAATTGTGCGAGCAGATCAGTTACAAGAACAGAAATTTAAATGGTAATCATGAGTTTGGAGAGATAGTACAGTGGGCAAGGGGCTTGCCTTGCATATGGTAGAGCCGGGTTTGATCCCCGGCACCCTATAGGATTCTCCAAGCCCCACGGGAAGTGATCCCTGAGTACCAAGCAAGGAGTAAGCCCTGAGCATTGCTGGATATAGCTCCTAAACCACAAAAATAAATTAAATAAATCTTAGAAATAAGTGGTGAAAGCATCATTTCCTTCCTTTCCAAAGTTGCTTGGCTATCAAAATATTACATATGCACTTTAAAGTTGGGAGAGAAGCAATTCTTTTATTGGTGAGGGGTAGGGATGTGGAGGAAATACACCCAGTAGTGTGCAGTGCTGACTCCTGGCAGTGCCAGGGATCAAACTCAGGCCAGACACATGCGAGACAAGCGCCTTACCGCTGTACTCTTTCCAGCCAGGAGAACTGATTCTTAACATTAAGACATCCACTCTATGAATAGGATAAAACTTCCCCATTAACTGTTTATCGTAGTCAGTTTTATATACTCAGCACACAGGTCTTAGTATCTTTTTCATATTCTGGAAACTACGTAATGCAGTATACAAATAAAAGATTCAGGTTAATGCAATGAATCAAAAATAAGGTTTTTTGTTGGTTGGTGGTGCCAAGAATGGAAACCAGACCTCACACATATAATGCATGCACTCTACATTGAGCCACATTCTCAGAAAAAGTTATTTTTCACAAATTGATACAGGAATGATTGAGTATGATATTAGAAAGCACTTGATCCATACCTCATTTCAAATGCAAAATAACTCATGATGTATGATTCTAGACCAAAACTTGAATTAAAACTATAAACTCTCTAGTTCCTAGAAGAAACACAGGAGAAAATTTGGTGACACTGGGTAAAGAAGCTACAAATCAGTAAAAGTGACAAAATGCACATCAAGAAAATTAGAGTATTTCACCCTTTGAAAACATTGAAGTACAAGCCACAGACGGTAGCACTTGTAAACATATATGCTATAAGGAACTTGTATGCCTGTTGAAAGAGAAATGCTTACACCTTGATAACACCAAGCCAACATTTCATGTATGTTTATATTGTATAATTTAAAGCAGACGACTGTTGACTTACAGTGTTGAATGATAGCCCTTGTAGCCCTTACTGTTTCACCAATGATAACATCTTGCAAAACTATTGTATAATATCACATCCAAGATATTGGCATTGACAGTCAAAACAAATTTCCATCACAAAATTCCCTGATTTCTCCCCATGGGACTATTACATGTAAGAACTATGGGGTGTCTTTGCATTCCATCTATGTTTAAAGATTTTATTTTTAATTTGAGGCACTGTGATTTACAATAGTTTATAAGGCTTAACATATACAATATTCCAACAACACCCCCTCCACCAGAATGCTTCCCTCATCTTCTTCCTCAGTCTCCCATCATGGTAAGCTCAGTTCTGTATAAAGTTTTTGAGGGGGCGGGGGTTTGGTTGGACCACACCCAGCAATGCCCAGGGGTTACTCCTGGCTCTGTACTCAGAATCACTCCTGGTGGGCTCAAAGGACCATATGGGGTACGAGGGATCAAACCTGGGTGGACCACATGCAAGGCAAGCACCCTACCCACGTACTACCTGATGCACTTTGTCCTTTGCCCTTGGGAGAGCTCCTGTGTGGCATTTCCCCTACATTGATAGTTTGCAGGGTCCAGCAGACAGTTCAGTGGCTGACCATGACCATCCTGCCTGTGTAAGGCCCAAGGTCAATCCCCTGTGCCACTGTCTCTACTTCCATTGCTTCACAGTTTTTTAAAATTGTTTTTAATTTTATAAGTTATTTCACAATATTTGATTACATTTAATATTCAAACACCAATCCCACCACCATTACACCTCCCCACCACCAAATTCGGGATGTTTCCGTCCCAAGCCTCAATCCCTATCCCAAAACACAAATGAAAGAATATATTTTGTATTGTCTATTATGAAGAACTGCTGAACATACCTACAAAAAAGTGTTCATATAGAAAACAGTATGAAGATTGTTCTATTTTGGCAGGAGCCATTAAGACGTTCTATAGGATATCACTAACATGTTGCTAAAGTTTGGGTGATGTGAGCTTTGGTGGGGACTGGAGCGATAGCACAGCTGGTAGGGTGTTTGCCTTGCATGCAGCGAACATGGCCGACCCGAATTTGATTTCTCCACCCCTCTGAGAGAGCCTGGCAAGCTACCGAGAGTATCTCGCCTGCACAGCAAAGCCTGGCAAGCTACCCGTGATGTATTCGATATGCCAAACACAGTAACAAGTCTCACAATGTTACTGGGTCTGCTCAAGCAAATTGATGAACAATAAGACAGTGACAGTGAGCTTTGGTGGTACTTATGTCTGAAAATATGTATATATGCATATATATTTCCATCTATGATTTGTTGCCTACTGTCTGAACCCCATCCAATATGGTGTGGCAATTATGGAAAATGGGTAGGGAGTGTCTTATAAAATTACGGTCCAGGAATATGTTCACTCATATGTGAAGCTCGGCCCAAGAAGCTTCACACAATTTCTGCCACCACACCCAGGTGCATGCAAAACACAATAAACAGGTGTGAACCCCAGTGAACATGCGTCAGAACTTTCTGGTCCCACCTATCCCGCCCCCCTTCTCCCAACCAGCACGTGTGTGAGCATCACAGGGATCACAAGCAAGCACGCCAGGAGGCTCTAAAAGGAGGCAGCTCCAGGTGAGGGCCACAACCCGGGGTGTGTGCACTGCAAGCTCAGACAGCCAGGCCCCATATGTGCGGGACCCCAGTCATTTCGATGAAGCGAAGGAGGAAAAAAAATTTTTTTTCAATTAGAATTGCAGCAGTATCCAGTCTGCTCTTCAGCCCATCTACTGAGGCTTTGGGCAATATTTATTTTGTACATTCTGTTGGGAGCACTTGGGGCTACACCTGGTGGTGCTTTGAGGTCACTCCTGCTGATGCACTGGGGACCACGTGATGCCAGGGATGGGATCCAGGACTTCTGCATGAGAAATGCACTCAGCCATCCTAATGGCCTTGACCGTTGCAGAGGAGCAATTCCTCCTGCCCTCTGCGACAAACCTTTCCCCCAATGGCTGCTCTCATGCACACAGAACCTGACTCCTCCTTTCTCACAATGGCCATCCTGTGTACCAAGCAACACAACTGGTAAATCCCTAATCTGGCCTGCCTGCAGAGAAAGTGGGAGGGCATTCAGTGTGCCCAGCTGCAGAGCATGGGTTTCTGGGCAGCCCAGCACCTCCAAAGGTTACAAGCCCGATGGGCACTGCCCACCTTCAGGGAGAGCCCAGAAGGGCTTCCCATGAAAGCAGGAATGCACGACAGGGCAGCTGTGCTTCCCAGGGCAAGGATGGTCTTGGTGACAGAGGTACCGGCCCTGGGGTGAATGATACTGGACAAATAGTTTCATGTGAACCTTGATTTCCTCATCTATAAAATGGATACAGTCCTAGGAAGCAAACACACAGTGAAGGTTTGCTTATGTGGCAATCCATGCCAAACACTCAGCAAACCACCCCAAACACAATGGCCATACTCTAGAGGCAGATGTAGCCAGGTTTACCTTATGAGAATTCAAATGCTCCTGGATTTGAATTCAAAGCATAACTCCCTAATGCTGCATTTGAGGCTGACAGGCTTGAACACTCCCTTGCCCACCTTCCAGTTAGTTTATCTGTTAGGATGCCCCACCCTGTGTTCAATATTTCTGGGTCTGCTCTACTGGAGACTCAGTTTCTAAGTAGAACTTGTCTTCCTCCAAATACCTCCTCCAGGCAGCCTTCCTTGAGGCCGGTAACCCTCTGCCACCAAAATAACACACAACTCCATAAATCAAATCGCCCACACTCTCCCCCTTGGGGCTCACGAATGGGAAAAGCCAGCACAGAGATGCACACTTCTTTCACCCCAGACCCCGGTGCTGAGCAGAGAGAAAGTGCTCTGAGAAGGGGCAAATGAATCTAGGGTTTGGGGGAAGAAATATTCCTTCCTCCTGCAGTTTCTCCAGCATCTTCACTGGGAGACAAAACCCAGAAAAGGCAAAGTGGGGTGGGAGGGGCTGACAGTGGCTCCACACACACACACACAGACACACACACACAGCCCGGCGCAAAGGAAGCTGTGCAGCAGAGGGCGAGGAGGGTTCACCCTCACACACCAGCCTCTCGTCCCCGCCTCCCCCCGCTAAGCCAGCAGTCCTCCAGTTTTACAAGGCGCAATGAAGAAAGACAGTCTCTCATGAGCACTGCTTTTATTTCTCTGTTATTTGGTTTTCTACTTTGGTACACACAAGCTGCGGCTGTATTTTACACAGGAGCCGACATACCTCATTATGGCACGCCCCATAAAACAGAGCACAAATAAATCACTGGGCGCGGTTCTGCTTCACCTGGTTGTTATTGCTGAAATCTCTATTTCTAAGAGCACGGAAGAGAATATTCTTCGATTCGACAGATGGACAAGGACAGGGGAAACACTAGCCTGCAGTGCCAGGATGGGACAGGCCAGAGACAAAGTCTCTGACGCCTGGGGAGAGGCCACCCCACCCCCCCAAAAAAAACGCCAGGACGGCTGGAGAAAACACTCCAGAACCATTAGGCCTTGTCTCTCAAGATCCTCCTGCTTGCTTGGTCCTAAAAGATTCTGAACTAAAGAAGAAGGCCCGAGGGGGTGTGACCCCAAAGCCAAGAGTGCCTACTCTCTGGCCTCAATCACTGCATTAAAGTTTTTTACCTACCTCCCCTCTCCTAGGCAGGACCAACTGCCCCTCCCCAGCTAGTCCCCAGTGTCCCCGGACAGCCCTGTGGCGAGACCCCAACAGGCCTTGCTCAGCTCTAAAACGTCTTGCCCTCAAAGGCCTGGAGATTGAAGGCAGTATCCAGAAACTTCTTCAGAGATACCAGGTGTGTGTTCCGGTTTCCCGTGGCCGGGGCAGCTGCTGGGTCACGGCCGACATACCTGGGAAGGGGGACGCACGAGGTAAGGGATGGACAGGGCCCGCCTCCTCCCCCGTCCTCAAGGCACACCAGGCTTAAGCTTTCTCGTGCTTCTGGTGCTGGGAGGAAGGATGTGAGGGCCCTGGAGTCCCCGAGCCAGCCCGCGATGCCCGGGAGGCCCTTGGGCTCGGTTGTGGGACAGGAGTGAAGGCACCCTGCCCGCACTGTACCATATGGGGCGCGCCCGACTCAGGATGGTCATGAAGCGTGGGCTGATGTAGTCGTAGTAGCCCATGTTCTTGTGCTCCTCCTGACACCACACCAGCTCCGCGCTTGAGTACTTCTCTGCCTCTTGCTTAATCAGGTCAAAGGGGAACGGGGAGATCTGCAGCAGGGAGGCAGAAAGGGGTGCACTGCAGGGGTGCCCGTGACGAGGCCCCCCCACCTCCACCAGTCCCACCTGCCCTGGGCCGGGAGTAGGTGAGGAGGACGGGAGGGGTTTGAGCTCATCCATCCCCCAACATGACATGACACGGGGCTCAGGTGCACCTGCTCCAGGCGCGTGATGGCCACCTGGGCCTCCAGACCCTGGCTGCTCCGCTCCTTCACCAGGTCGTAGTAGACCTTGCCTGTGCAGAAGATGAGCCGCCGCACCTGGTCCGGGGCCTGTGCCGCAGGCCCATCCTCGGGAATCACCCGCCGGAAGCTGGTCCCTGGGGGAATGCAGGGGGTGGGGCCATCAGCTCCCCAAGGGGGAGCAAGTGTATGGGGAGCCAGGCAGTCACCCTGGCACCCCCATGCTCTCCTGCATACTATATCACAGGCATAAACCTAGGTTATACCCAAACCATGGAACAGGGAAGAGGGCACAGCCTGCGCTGCCTTGGGAGAAGGGCGGAGACTCAAGGGTACAGCACCGAGAGCATCAGCCACAGTGAGCCCAAACCACGGAGCAGGGGAGAGGGCATAGCCTGTGCTGGAGCTGGGAGAAAGGGGGAGACCCAAAGGGACAGCCCTGAGAGTACTGGCCACAGCAAAAGGGGGCAAAGGCGGAGATGCCACACCCCTGTCTGCCTAGACCCACCTGCATCCCCTCGGCCCATCTCCTGCCACCCAACCCCCAGCCGGAAGGTGCAGCTGTCTAGGTCATGGCTTCTCCAGCTTTCTCCCTCATGCCCCCTTTGTCACCAAGAAATGCACCCCCCTGAGCAAGCCTCGCCACCAGAGGTGCGTCCAACTCAGTCTGTGGCTGGGGCTGAGTTGAGGTTTGGTCACTGCACATTCAGAAACCTTTTTTTTAATGACACCCATATTCAGTCAGGTTTCAGCACATGGTTTCAGAAGCTGGGGGGTGGGGGGGTGGGCTTCCTCCTGGAACCTCCCTTAGACTGCAGCCAACTCGCCACTTCCAAGTCCTGTCTATCCATTATTCCTTTCTGAACTGGTGCCAGGCCAAGCACGCTGCCAGAACCTCCCCCGGAAGCTGTCGTGTCCCCCTCCTGAGCCAGGACACTGAAATGCAGGATCACAGCTGCTGACCTAACCGCAGCCAAGCACTGGTCTCCCTGATCTCCTCCGGCTGATATGTCACCCCACCTCCAAGCCCTTCAGAGACACTTTTGGCCCACTTCCAGGTAACGGAGACTGACAGCTCCTACGGTGGAGGAGCGTGGAGAGGGACACTGGGCCCCCAGGACCAATAATGTCTGTCTGGTTCACAGGAGAAAGGAATAAATTGGACCAGTGAGACCCAGTGCCTATCTGAGAGCCAGACTCACTCATCCCGGCCTCCTGCCGCCCAGCTCTCCCGGCACAGACGGGCTGCCCCGCCAGGTGGCCGGGGGTGGTGGGGGTGGGGGGGGAGTTCCAGTGCCTCCTTGGCCCTGGCACTCAGCCCAGGAGACCTGGGCAGGCCAGCTGGCCGCCTGCCAACCTTCCTAACCTGGTCCCCACAGGGGCGTGCTGGGAGCTGCCACAGGGTTGACGGAACTACTGAGAGCCAGAGAGGATGGCAGCGCCCCAGAAGCAGAGATCATGCCACGGGCCCCTGGGAACCCATCGGCCACACCCCAGCCCCCAGAAACAAGCCCGGCACGTACCAGACACCATTTGGTCAAAGCTGGACTTGGCATCTGGGTGTCTCAGCAGAGATTTGGGTGTGAAGACAATCAGCTGCATGGGAAACACAGGCCCAGCTGCTAGCCGCCTGACCCCCCACCCCCGGGTGGCGCCCCCTGCCCTCGCTCCCCTCCACGCTCCATGGCCATCCGAGGCGGGCAGGCACTCACTGGCTTGCGGAAGGGCAGCAGGATTTGCCGGCGCAGAACATGGAAGTAGCTGGCCGGTGTGGAGCAGTTGACAACGATCCAGTTACAGTCGTAGAGCTGGCGTACCTCAAAGTCCTGAGTGAAGGCCTGGGGGAGGGGACAAGGGGTGGCTGGGGGGTGGCCTTTGGACAGCACCCACAGCCCGCCCAGGCCCATCTATATCCCAGGCCTGACCCATGGGCAGCACTCACCGGATACGCATCCGAATCATCATTGCTCATCTGCAGAAACCTCTCGGGCCGTGCTGAGGAATGCTCCGGGCCCTGAAAGCAAAGCCCGGGCATGTGGAAGGGGGACAGTGACACAGGACAGTGCTGGCCTGGTGGGGACCCCAGGACTCCTCAGGGGACAGCTTGGATGGCTTCTCAGGATCCTCAGATCCGACATGTTCTCAGAGCACTGGACCAGCGCATGTAACTGGGCAGGAAGGCCCAGGCACCCGCTTCCTCTCTCTCCAGAACCCCCCACATCATTCCCTGATCAGACAAGTGATGGAGAAACAGTTTCCCCATCAACAGAAAGAAACAGCCCCAGGGGCCAGGGATATGGTCCAATGGACCACCTCAAGCTTTGCACACGAGGGGACTGGGCTCAACCCCCAGCACTGCACAGTTCCCTGAGCACCAATTAGAGTGACCACCCCTTTCTACCCTCCACCCATGCGCGACCCAGCACAGGGTCAGGAGCAGAGCCACAACACTGCTGGGCGCAGTCCAAAACCAAGAAGAAAACAGAAACCGAAACCACCCAAGGTCACACGGCCAGAAACGGTCAGCTCAGAGCTGGGCACGTCTCTGCTCCCCACCCTGGCCATGTGCCTGAGTGCAGCCAGAAAACCCTACACTGGCTGCCCAGCTGGTTCCCCAAGGGGGTGACCTTCCTCACAGCGCCCCCCCCCACACCCCACCCTCCTCACGGCTCAAACTCCACCCCAAGAAAAAGCGGGTTTCCTAAGGTCCCTCGCATCCTCCGGCATATGAAATGCTTCAGACAGGCCCAGTCCCAGGAATCCGCAGGGACCAAGAGTGCTCATGGCAGTGGAATGGTGGCGTGTCACTGACCCACCAGCAAGACCCAGCTGAGCTCAATCACTTCCCTGCGGCCAGACTGACCCTAGAAGCCCCTACTCCCTGCCTGCCGACTGGTGCCCCTCTCTCTCTCTCTCTCTCTCTCTCTCTCGCTCTCTTTCTCTCTCGTGTTGACAGTCTGGTCACCCCAGGGGGAACCCAAGGAGGCACACGCAGTACAGGGTACAACACAGCTCCAAGCTGTGTGACTTCAGGCAAACTACTGCAGCTCTCTGAACCCGTGCCCTCATCCGAACAGCAGGAGGAGGGGCGGCTTCGCGAGGCAGTCCTGGGGATGGAAGAGCTGCTCCCCCCAGGGGGAAGTCTGAAACTGAGCCTGGTGCCAAGCAAGCTCCCAGACGAGTCAACAGGAGCAGGTTCCTCGTGGCTGTCCTCCGCCGGGACAATGCCGGTGCCAGCAGGCTGCCCACCCTGCTCCAGCCCCCGGCACGGGCCTCACCATGCCCTCCATGCCGTGGGGTAGCAGCAGCACAATGCCGTTGTGCCGCACCCACTTGGCCTGGCCGGTGCTGATGAACTGGTCGATGATGCACTGGGCCGTGTTGTGGAAGTCGCCAAACTGGGCCTCCCAGAGCACGAGTGCGTTGGGGCTGGCCATGGCGTAGCCCAGCTCAAAGCCTGCAGAGAGGACACAGAGGCTGAGCCGCATGCACCTCCCTTCCAGCCAGGAGCATCCCGAGGGCTCTTCCTCCTCCTCCTCCTCCCACCATGCCGCCCTGATCTCAGGCCTGAGCAGCCCCAGGGCCTGAGCCCCGGAGCAGGGAGCAGCGGCTGGGCAAAGGCCCCTCCCGGAATCCTTCAGAGAAGGGGCAGGAAACGCCTCCTCACACAGGGGACTGCAAAAAGTGGGAGGAGAATGCGAGGCGCGACCCCAATATCAGAGCGGCGGAGAGGATCTCGGGTCAGGGCAACTGGGCTCAGTTATAGAAGAGGCACTCGGAAGTCGGGAATGTGGCAGGCGTCGGCCAGACACAGGTCAGTCTGCGGGTCTGGCCACAGTGGTCTCTACCACACCTAGTCTGGTCCCCTGATGCTGGGAGCCCCCAGACCCTCAGGGCTGCTCCCGGGCCAAGGGGACACCACCCGGGGCTCTGTGGGCTGCAGGCAGCGCTGGGACGCACCCAGGACTCCGTACTCCGAGAGGGAGCTGTTGCACACAGTGTAGGGTGCCTGGTCTGGCCACAGGTGGTTCATGGGGACACAGGTCCTCCGGTCAACTTCCTGGTCATGGAGAACGTGGTGCCGGTGGCTGCAGGGGAGAGGCAGCAGGTCCTCACCATGCCCGAACCGAGGACCCCCCTCACCCCCAGGGCCTCACAGTTGCACTGTGGCCTGAGCACAGATGTGAGGGTCTCTGCGTCTCACCCACAGAAAGGACTCTTGAAGGACCCCGCAAGGGTGGAGACTGAAACCTCCCCCAAAGGTCACCCCTCCCCCCGGGTCATCCCTGCCGGTCCTGCAAAGGCCCTTCACAAAAAGAGGCCTGAGCAGGGTGAGGGGGAGCACATGGACCCGAGGGGAGTAGAGCAGCTATGTCATGGAAAAGGGACGTGAGCGTGACGGTGAATGTGAGCATGACGCTAAAGCACAGTCCACCGCCCCTCACTAGGGCAGCGACCCCACCAGGTCCCAAACACTGGGGCCCACCAGACAACATGTCCTGGGCAGAACTGGCCCAAGTCCTGCATCCGGTCCCCAAAACGCAACAGCAGCGAGATGGGGGGAGTGGCTGGGGGCAGTTCTCATATACAGAATCTGGAGACCAGCAGCCAAGAGGCCCAAACCCACCAGCCTCTCCGGCCAAGCAATCAGCTCTCCCTGACCCCCCGGGGGTCAGCGAGGGAACCCCGTGGGTCTTGCCGGCCTGGCCCATGAACAGGGCCTGGGGATGGTGAGGGGTGACCGACAGGCCAGATAAGGGCCTGTCCAGGCTCCCCAGGAGCGGTCAGGGAGAAGAGTGAGGGCCAGTTCTGCCCTATAGTTCTGAGCTGACCCCACGCAGCTCCCTGGACACTTGGCCCCAGCCCCAGGAGCTGGAGCTGCCCCCACCTGAACGTGCCCCTCTCCACATCCTGCCCACTGAGCCGCACGTGGATGCCCTCCTTGAGCAGGGAGCCGAAGGCCATGTACTCCGCCAGCGCCCAGTCCACCATCCGGTTCTTGGTCATATCCGCACGGCCTCGCAGGATGCGGGAGAGGCCTGTGGGGGAAAAGGACCAGCCTGCCTGGGATCACTAAGGCACAGCGCAACCCTCCCCCGGCCCAAGGTGTGGACAGCTGTCTCCGGCTACCTCAGCTCCAGCAACCCGGGCCGGCTTGACTGCCCCATCCCCACAGCCTCTCCTCTGTGCGGAAAGGAGACGGCACAGAGCTGGGCCCTTTCTCAAAGCCCCACAGGGAAGACGGTTACCGAGTCACCAAGTCACCATCACAGCGGTCAGTGTGCTTGCATGGAACCGGCTTCTCGCAGGCCCACACCACACAGATTCAGAACAGAGACCGCAGGACACTTGGGCCTCTGCAGACACTAGAGAGGATCCCCTGGACTCCCACAGGCTGGTCTCAGGGTGTGAATTGCAGGGGCCCCGCTCCTGTAACCATGGTGGGGATGGGGGATGGGGCAGTCAAGCCGCTCCTGTAACCATGGCCTTCCCGCAGGCCACCTGAGCAGAGTCCAGTGGCCAGCACAGCCCAGCAGCCCAGCACTGCCGGCCTCCCACACACAGTCCTGGCCCAGGCCCCCGCGCCCCCATGGGGAGCTCCTTCTTCTCGGTCCTGGCAAAGGCCCTGGGGAAACCCAAGGGATGTGGTACATGCAAGCCTGGCTGCCAGCACCCCTGGGCAAGGCATCATTAGGCCAGTGCCGAGAGGTACTGGCATCATTAGGCCAGTGCCGAGAGGTACTGCCATCCTGGGCATCTCGCCTGCAGCTGAGCCACCAGCGAGCAGGTGGGGACAGCCGTGCATCTCATCCACTCACCTGTGTGGATCTTAAAGTCCTCCAGGGGCACAGAGCTGGCCACGGTGCCGATGTGCGTGAGCATGTCCTCGGAGATGCCGGTGGAGGGGCACGTCATGCTCTTGGGCTCCCCGTCCACGTTGAAGAAGCCTGAGGGGACAGGGACTGTGCACTCTGGGCGGTGTGGAGCCTCAGAGCCCCGGTGCCTCAGGACACCCCCCCTCGATCCCCTGCCCCCAGCAGGCACCCCCGACACAACCGGGTGAAGATCCACGGGGAGCAGTTCCAACTCTGGCTCCAACCCCGGCCTCCCGGTGGTGGGGTCACAGCCATCGGCCCCATCCCCCGAGCGGTCCCCGGCACCCTGCTTTAGGGCTTCCCCTTCACGAGCCCTGGCCTCGCTCAGTTCTCTCTTCCCAGAGCACCGCAGTGGACACAGGTCCCGGAAAAGCCATGCTGTCTTGCTTGGCTCCCCTGGATCCACCGTCCACTCCCCAGCTGCAAGGGCGCACCCCACGCGGCCTCTGAGCTGGGGACTGCCCGCCCCGCCCCACCCCGCCGGCTCACCAGGCCACGGCGAGTCAAGCCAGTGCTTGATATGCAGGATCTTCTTGTCCTTGGACCTGCCATAGGCCTCCTCACAGATCCGGTCGTATTTAGCGATTTCTTCCTGAGACGAGAAGTGGGGGTAGGTGAGGCTTGGGGCAGCCAAAGGCCCACGCCAAGCCTAGGGCTCTCCATCCAGCTGGCCTGCAGCACCCTGTAGCCAGAGGCTGAAGTCTGAGTTCAAGTGGATCCTGGGCAGGTACACCAAGGCGTGGGGTGGGGGTAGGGGGCAGAGTGTTTGCTGTGTGTTCAAGCAGGAAAGAGTCATCGTCAGTGCTGCCCTGAAGATGAGACGACTACACATCCGTAAAGGACCTCAAGGACAAAGGTGATTCAGGGCCACCGCCTGCAGGAAGCCTTCCTGGACTCTGTTTGCCCACATGGCAGCATCTGTTCATCTCAGAGTGCAAATGTGCCTCTCCCTCCTTAAATATGGGGCTCTTGGGGAACCTCGACACCACTGGCGGCTGCTTTCAGTCACCAGCACCCAGCATGACACTGGCCACCACTTCCACAGGGTCCCTGCTCAGTCCCCGGCCCAGCCACCTCAAACTCCTGCAGGGTGACGGTGCCCTCGGCGATGAGCTTGTCTGCGTACTTCTTCAGCACGGGCACCTGCCTGTGGATCTGCTTGTACATGAGCGGCTGCGTGAACATGGGCTCATCCATCTCGTTGTGGCCGCGTCGGCGGTAACAGACCTGCAGGGACCTGGCGGTAGGTGGTGGGGGACCAGATCGCTCCCTGCCCCCACCCCCAGGCAGTGCGGCTGGCATCAGCACCTCACAACTGGGGCATGCCTGGCAGCCCCCCACAACCACCGGCCCCTGAATACCACCCCCAGCCTGGGCGTAGATTGATATTCCAGGGCTCCGCACCTTCCATAGAAAACCTTCCAGCCCTCGAGGCCTGAAACACGGCAACCCCTCCCCCGCGAGGCCCCATCCCGGCCCCCAGACCCACCAGGTCGACCACAACGTCTTTGTTGAAGGTGTTCCTCCACTCGGCCGCCACACTGCACACGTACATCACGGCCTCGGGGTCATCTGCGTTCACGTGGAAGATGGGCGCGTTCACCACACGCGCCACGTCGGTGGGGTAGGGCGAGGAGCGGGCCATGCGGGGGTCCGTGGTGAAGCCGATCTGCAAAGCAGGAGGCGTGGCAGGCTCCCATTTTAGAGCTCCCAAGAGGGGTGCCTGCCTGAGTGGGCAGAGGGCCGAGGGGCTCGGGTGGGGCATCAGTGGTCCTTCAGGGGTGTTCGAGGGTGTCCAAGCCACCCATACCAAATGGGATGGAGGAGCAGGGAAGGGCCCCAAAATCGGACTCGGCAGCTGCGCACCAGGAATAGCAGCACCACCCTGACCTGGGGGTCTGCTCCTCATTGGCCGCTTTCCGTGGGTGGGGACAGTGGGCAGGTGTTTGCCTTGCATGCAGCTAACCCAGGTTCGACCACCCTCGGCACCCCGTAAGGTCCATGAGAGCCGCTAGGAGTGATCCCTGAGCACTGAGCCAGGAATAAGCCCTGAGCACTGCTGGGTGTGGCCTCACTCCCCCCCCCCCATAAAATAAACACAAAACCCAAAATTCCCCTTTGGTGAGTGGCAAAATGTGTCCAGACAATGCCCATCTCTCTGAACACCAACTGCATGGCACTGGGGAAGAGGCTTTTTTTTTTTTTCCTTTTTGGGTTATACCCAGCGATGCTCAAGGGTTACCTCTGGCTCTGCACTCAGGAATTACTCCTGGCGGTGCTGGGGCACCATATGGGATGCCAGAGATTGAACCTGGGTAGGTCACGTGCAAGGCAAACGCCCTACCCACCGGACTAGCACTCTAGGTCCTGGGGGAAGAGGCGTGATTTCTGCTGTTGTGGGGGGAAAACCGAGAATGGGGGACGGCAGGCCTCCTGCTCAAGGTCACCCGCCGGGAAGCCCCAGAGCAGCGGGGCTAGAAGCCGGAACGGCTCCTCATGGGTCCTGGCACTGCCTAGACACACAACGGAGGCAGCCGGGCCCTCACCTGGTTGTTGACGACGACGTGCACGGTGCCATTGGTGGTGTACGAGGGCAGGTCACTCAGGTGGAAGGTCTCGTAGACCACACCCTGGCCGGCAAAGGCGGCATCCCCGTGGACCAAGATGGACATGACCTGCGAGGCAGAAAATGAGCCAAGAGGAGTGCCGGGGAGTGGCGGGGACGGGGGGGACCCCGGGCCTGAGAGGCAGCCCTGCCCCCTGCAGGGAAGAGAGCTGGAGGCTGGCCCCAGAGCCCAATACCCAAACCCCAGACCTCCAAATCGGCATCCTCTCCTTGGCTCCAGAGTGACTCACCTTCTTGCCCTGGGCGTCCCCGCGGTAGAACTGCTCCGCCTTTGTCTTCCCCTGAACCACCGGGTCCACGGCTTCCAGGTGCGAGGGGTTGGCCACGAGCGACAGCGTGATGTTCCTGTTGGTGACACGGTTGATCCTCTCGTGGTACATGCCGAGGTGATACTTGACGTCTCCAGAGCCCTGCAAGTGGAGGGGGCCTGTGAGGAGCACCCCCGCTCCCATTCCCTTCTCAGACAGACAGACAGACGAGGGGACGGCTCAAAGGGACGGAGCACATGCTTCACACATGGGAGCCTCAAGTTCAACCCCCAGCACCCTCAGCAGTGACCCCTGAGCCCAAAGCCAGAGCAGCCTCTGAGCACCATGAGTGTATCCCCCGCCCCCAACCCCCAGTGGCGCCTGGACCCTCCCAGGATCTTTCGCACAAGAAAGATCATGCTGTCCCTGAGACACTCCCACCCCCTTTCCCCACCTTGCCCTCCAGGCCTTGGCTGAGAGGCTAGTCACCAGAGGCCCGGCTCTCCCAGCATCAATGGCGGCAGAGAGGCAAGGAGTAAGGGCTGCCGTGACAGCACAGACCGGGGAGGGGTCCTCGGAATGCTAAGACACAGGATTCCTACCCAAGTCCCTCTTCAGAGTGACAATGACACACACAACAGGCAAAGCCACCGCGCAGAGGGAAACACGACAACTTGACCACCTCGGGATGGGGAAAAGCCTTTCTGAACAACGGAGAGAGAAACCTCAGAAGCCAAGAATGGGAAGACGGCTGGAATGCAATCGACTTATCACGGGAGAAGCAAATCCAGGCGCAGTGTCAACAGGCAGAAACATCAAGCCCAGAACGGTATTTCTAAGACAGATGCCGAGAGAGCACTAATCCCCTTTATACCTGCGTGTGCCACCAAGCCCCAGAGGAAAATGAGCAAAAGCCACGAGGAGGAATTTGACAGCGAAAGAAATAAGATGCGGCTAGTGACATGTGAAAAGATCACCCCACTGCACCCGAAGCAGCAAGGTGAAATCTGGTCCTGCTCCGCTCCACGGCAACAGAGGCAGGAAGAGTGGAGAGCGAGGTAGGACGAGACCAGCACAGCCCACTGTGGTCTCGGGGGCCTGCAAGTTTGTTGCAGGGTGATGCAGCTCTCACCCACGTCACTCAGACGCCCCCAGACACTCACTCCGGCCAGGAGCATCCACCCAAAGGGACAGTGCATGCCACAGGGGCTCTGGCGGCTCTGACAACACACTCAAGATGCACAGCAGGGTCAGGGCGCAGGGCAGTCCTGGCCAAACAGGCATGTTCCAATCAATGTGGAACTTGGGCCAGAGCGACAGCACAGTGGCTAGGGCATTTGCCTTGCATGCTACCGACCTGAGTTCAATTCCCAGCATTCCATACAGTCCCCCGAGGACCGCCAGGAGTAATTCCTGAGAGCATGAGCCAGGAGTAACCCCTGAGGATCACTGGGTATGACCCCAAAAGAAAAACAAACAAAAAAACAATCCATGTGGAACTTTCCAGAAGTATACATACAACTTCCCACAAACAAAAAACTGCCCACGTTAGCACCTCAGAAGATCCAGAAAGGGAGTCACACCAGAGGAAATTTATTTCCTTCAAGGTGTTCATTAAAAATTTAAAAAGCTCACACTTCTTTTTCTGTAAAAAGACCCTCCTATTTTAGGGTCTCTCTGCCAGGTTTCACAGTGACACGTGCATCTCCTTCACTCCTCATGGCCACCTGGAAAACAGGTTCCCTGACCCCCATTTTACAGAAGAGCAAAATGAGGCTCTGAGATAGGAAGTAGATTCAGCAAAATGAATGTGACTGAGGGAAAATTATAGGCTAAAGAGGCAGTGGATGTGGATTCTAGTGTGTGGATTCTAATGTGGATTCTGCTCGGAGCTGCCACACTGGGGGACTGGAGAAGTCATATAATGTCACTCACTGGAATGAAGCAAGCGCCAGTGCTAGGAACTGAGGATGTTCCCTCTCCAGGCTGACACAGGCATGTGCACACACACAAGACTGAAGAAAGTCAGAACAGACACATATGCGCACACACACACACACACACATACACACACATATACCTGGAGAAGGCCTGAACAAACACAAACACACACACATACCTGGAGAAAATCAGAACACACACACACACACACACACACACACATTCACATAGGGACCTGGAGAAGGCCAGAACACACATGCAACACACTCACACATACACATATCTAAAGGTCAGAGCACACCCACACGCACACACACTCACACAGACATACTTGGAGAAGGCCTGAACACACACACATGCACACACACATGTATGCACAAATACACTCATACAGGCAACAACATGCACATTACCTGGAGAAAGCCAGAACACACAAACACAGACACACCCCTGAAGGCCAGAACAAGATAGCACTGAAGACGGAGGAAGGAGGGACAGGTTTGCTTTGATGGTCAGGTCCACAGGGGAAGCAGAGTAGGAGAGAGGGGCAGAGGCCCCAGTATGGGCAAGGGTGCGGGCAGTGGGGCAAGCACGGGTGCCAGGCAGGGGTGAGGCAGAAATGCGCCTGGTCTAGTCCTCTCTAGGCACAGGACACATCCCAGACAAGTGAATGGAGGTCCTGGGCAGGGGAACTGAGGAGCAGAAACAGCGATGAATGGCTTGAGGCACGGTCCTGGGCCTCCACTTCCCCAGGTGTGAACAGGGAGGCTGGCCCAGATTCTCCAAGGGAGGCAGCTGGAGGTAACTCAGGCAGACATCCCAGCCTCTCCTTCTCGTCCACGTCCATGTGGCTGTCACTCTCCAGGTCCCTGTGAGCCCTGAGGCTCCTGACCCAGCCCCTCCTCCCGGGCACGTCCTAAATACCTGCCCCGCCCCCCTCCCCGGGAGCTCCACGGTCTGGCACCCACCTCATCCGCCGCCTCCAGCTTGGGGTCAAACTGGCAGAAGATCTGTTCCAGGTCCTTGCGGATCACATTGGCCAGCACGTTGAGCCTGCCCCTGGAAAAGGGGGTATGGGTGTTCACAACCCCCCTCCCAGACAGAATCCCCCAGTTTCTTGCAGAATAAACATGGGAGAGCTGATGCTCCGACCCTCTTGTTCTGTCTCAAGCTGCGAGACCATCCGTGAGTGGGCCTGGCACGCCAGCTCCCCGGGCAGACAACACGGGCCATCTGAGTCCCAGCGGGCGGGGCAGGTGGCTCAGATGAGCAGGATGCCACCCAACCCCACGGCTGTCCCCCCGACCTCCCCAAAAGGGAGCCTGACCCAGTAAGTACTTTGAGCCCCACCTGCTAACAACATACCACAGTGGCATCCACAGCACCATCACCCACTTCTGCACAGGGCAGCGGAACAGGGAAGAGACAGGAATGACCGTAACTAAGGTCAGGAGTCACCAGAAGGAGCCCAGCTCAGGGCTGAGGTGTGACGGGGACTGAGAGTTCCCCGGTCTGGAACGTTCCACTGACGATGCACATTATACTGTGGTGGGTACCAAGAGATGCCTCAGTCCCCAGCAGCAGGCACCCACCTTAGGTCTGGCCTCCTACCCTGAGGGGTTGTGCCCAGAAGGGTAGTCCTCCCCTGGGTGGGCAGGACGGACACCCCGACCCCTCTAAGCAAAGCTACCTCACCCTCTGTGGAGGCCTGGCCCAGAATCCCCGTCAGCTCATGGCTGCCTCCTTAGCCAGGAGCCTGCCCAGCACCACCCCTGCCAACTTTCCCAGCTCTGCTGATGCCACTGCAGTTCACCAGAAGCTCTGCCTCCACCAGCACCCCAACACCAAGCAGTCCGAGGACCCTCGCACCAATGGCGTCCAGGGGATGCTGGAGGGATAGTACAGTGGGTAGGGCACTTGCCTTGCATGTGGCTGACCTGGGTTCAGTCCCCAGCATCCCATAGGGTCCCCAAGCCCTCCAGGAGTGACTCCTGAGCACAAAGTCAGGAGTAAACCCTGAGTACCACCAGGTGGCCAAAAAAAACCCCCAAAAAAAACAAAACCAGAAAGGTGTCCAAGTGGACTCAGATGGAAGCATCTGGCAGCAGTTACAGGAAACACCAGCTGGTCCAAACTTCCCACGGCCCATTCAGCAGGACCCCAGGAAACCCCGGCCTCTCAGCCCAGGCTCTTCCCATCAGCCACAGGCTCCAGCTCAGTGGGAACTGCCCCGTTGCTTAGCAGCCATCCAGGTTTCTATTAAGGTCAAAGCAGCGGGCCGAAAGCCAAGAGAGGGGCCTGAGCTCACCTCCCTGCAGAGGAAGGAGCCAAGGCAGGGCTGAGGGCCCAAGCCCTGCCTGACACTCCGGGACAGGTCAACTCCGTGCCTCCTTGTCCACAGGAACCTCAAAAAAGTACAGCCCTTCTCTGAAACCCTGACCCTCGTGGGCACAGGGACAACACAGGTAAGAGAGAAACAGTCTGCACACATCTGATTTTGGGGGCAGGGGAAGAGGAGCCCACCTGTGAGGCATGCCCAGGATGACGTTCTCAATCCCCATCTCACTGGACTTGTCAATAATAGTCTTGAGCGCAGGGATCATGACCTCGCAGCCCTCCAGGCCGAACCGCTTCTCTGAGGACCACTTCCGGGCCAGGAAGTCTTCGAACCTGCTTGCAGGCAGGAGATGGGAAAGGATGGAGAGTCTGGGGCCGTCAGGGTCTGAGGGGTGGAGGAGGGTCCCTCACCAGGGCTGGGGGCTGGCTGCCCGAAACACAGAGAGCTGCGCAGCCGCCACCCCTGGAAAAATCTGGCTCCTGGCTCAGACATTGGGGTGCTCCCACTCCACCGAGCACCAGGGGGGAAGGAGGTCAGAATTTACCCCATCGCAGGGAAGATCTGTGCCGGTACCTTTCCCGACAACCACCTTCCACCCTTCTGGTCTCATAACTGCCAACAGCCGCCAATACACCCAGCCCACCTTCATCACTCCTGCACCCCCACCCTGGAAAGACTATTAAGCACAGCTCTACTTCCGGCGTGCGGGCCACTGCCCTGATCCCCTCTGCACCCAGAGGCCAGACCAGGTGCACGTCAAGGTCTCCCCCGCTGCCGAGAAGTCCAGCAGGCAGAGGCAGGCAGTGGCCCGCCCGCAGCAGGAACACCCCTCTCTCTCCACAGAGGGACATCTTCCTGCCTCACATTGCCAAGGCCACTCGCTGTCCCCTCCCCACACTATGAGGATCTCATCCCCCTCCCCCAGGTCTGTCTGAGCACTGGGTCCCTCAGGAGGGCCTCGTCCAAGTTGGGGGTGGCCAGGAGAGAAAGGGCTCCCTAGGTGTGCCTGTCCTTCCAGCCAGTCTCCTCTTCCCTAGGCCAGGTTCCCTCGCTGGGACACCTCCACCACCCCCGTGGCAGACCAGGCCAGTGGGGGACGCCAGGGCGGTGCTGAGGGCCTGACCTCATGGAGCGCACCAGCCGGGCCAGCAGTGTCCGCTTCTCCTCGCTGGAGAACTGCATCACGCCGGGGGTCTCGAACTTCTGCCGGATCCACTGGCACTGCTCCACGTCATTGATGAACATGAACTCCAGGCCTATGTGCTGGCAGTAGGTGTTCTAGAGGCGGGGATAGGGTGGTAGGTGGGGAGTCCAGGAGGAGTCCTGGCTTCCGGACTGGGAAGGGTAGCTCCCTGCTAGCCATCGGCCAAGGGGCCTCCCCTCACCAGCCCGCGCTCACCTCCAGGCGCCGGATGATCTCCCGCAGCGAGAGGGTGCTGTCCGCGCCCCCGATGAAGGTGGTGGTGGGCAGCTGGAACTCCTTATCCAGGTCAGCCTCCCGCAGGTCATAGAAGGCTGAGGATGTACCATGTAGCCAGGTTGGGGCTCGACAGCATCCCCAGACCTCTCAATAAGCCCCACCCCCCACCACCACCCCTTGCCTTGCTCCCTCGTGCTAGCTGAGACCTCAAGAGCCCTGAGTGGCAAGGGGAAGAGTCTGGGGCTGGCCAGGAGGGGGGTCTCGGGCACATTTCTCTGGAGTGCTGAGCAAGGGGCCTGCTAGGGAAGCTGAGAGGGCCGCACAGGGATGCTCAAGTTGCACACGGGGCCCCGACCCAGAGGCTACACCATCTCCTCCCAGGCACAGATGGCAGCTGCCTCTAGCGCTGAGAGCACAGGGGAAAGGGCGCCGACTCTCACCCAGTTTGTCGATAGTAGTTATCAAGTCCGAGGGCACAAAAGAGTCCAGGTCTGCATCCAGAATGCCCAGGGGGTCCAGCTGGGCGACATGGTGGCCTCGAATCTGAGAGGGGGAGAAAGGAAGCAGCTGGATCCAGGCTCCAGGGCCCGGCCCTCACTCGCTGCTTTCCAATTCCCAGGTTCCATGTGTCCAAATGCCCAGATGCTCCCAGTTATGAATGAGGCCACCAGGGTGGCAAGAGCTCATCTCCTCAAGAGAAATTTTCAAATACAGGAAAGAAGAGGGTGGCTGGAAAGATAGTACAGTGCGCAGGGCACCCGCCTTGCATGCGGCTCACCCGGGTTTAATCCACAGCATCCCATATGGTCCCCCAAGCCTGAGTAATTCCTGATTACAGAGCCTAGAGTAACCCCTGTGCATTGCCGAGTATGGCCCAAAAACCAAAACCAAAAATAAAGACAAAAAAATAGAAAAATAAGAGATACACCAAAATGCACCACCAGTACAAGGAATCATGAAACTCAACACCTCATACCAGCAGTGGATAAAGGAAGTTCGTGCAGGGGAAGAATACACAGCTTTCAAAAGAAACGAAAGAAGGATGGAGAGCTCGCTCAATGGACCAAGTACATGATTTGTATGTGGGAGGCTGGGTTCAATTCCGTGCACCACACATGGTCCCTGCTGGCACTGCCAGTAGGGACCCCTGAGCATAGAGCTGGGAACAACTCCCTAAGCACTGCCAGGCTTGGACCTCAAACCTAAAAAACAAACAAAAAAAGAAATGAAGATAATCTCAGGGCTGGAGCAATGGTACAGCGGGTAAGACACTTGCCATGCATGTAGCTGCCCTGGGTTCAATCCCCAGCATCCCCAAGCACTGTCAGGCTCTGAGTGCAGAGACAGGAATAGGCTCTGAGCATTGCCAGGTGTGGCCCAAACACACACACACAGAAAGAAAGAAAGAAAGAAAGAAAGAAAGAAAGAAAGAAAGAAAGAAGGGAGGGAGGGAGGGAGGGAGGGAGGGAGGGAGGGAGGGAGGGAGGGAGGGAGGGAAGGCAGACTCTGTGTTAAGCAAAAAGAAGCAAATCACAGAAAACTATGACCTATTGTCTAAAGAGGGAGTTATGAGTAAAAATTATGCAACTGTATACACTTGTACCTGAATCTGCATATCTAATTAATGCAAACTTTTTTTTAATCAACGTAAACACAAACTTATATATTAGAAGAATACATTGCAAAGTGAGCAAACCAGAAAATGAGAAACAAAGAAAGGACAGAAAAGAGCAGGGCTAGGAGCTGGACTTTCAAGGCCCCGTCTCCCTGGAAGATGTGACTCTGGGAGCTGGCGAGCAGGAGGGCTGGGTTCAAGTCCTGGCACTGCCGGTCCCCTAAGCACCACCAGGACTGAGCTCTGAGCACAGGGCAGGAGTTGTCCCTCAGCACCATCAGGTATAGCCCCCACACCAAACTCTCTGAACTTTGAAACCTGGCAGATATGTCGCTATAAAACAAAACTAAATTTTAAAAGCTGAACGTAAGAGGGAAAGAGAGCTAGTATGGAGGATATTTGCACTAGCTTTGTATGCAGCTAACATGGATTTGATCCGGGCACCACTTGTGGTCCCCTGAGCTCTTCCAGGAATCATCCCTCAGTGCAGAGTCAGGAGAAATCCCTGAGCACAGCCACGCGTGACCCCTAAGACTCCAAATAAATCAAAGTTGAAATAAGACTGGGGAGATGTGCTCGAAGGGCTGGAGCACATGGTTTGTGCTCTGGCAGTGCTCAGAGGCTACTCCTAGCTCTGTGCACGAAGTATGCGGGAGGGCATCAAATTCAGTCCTCCCACAGACAAAGCATGTGCTTGGCCCACTGAGCTATGTAACAGGCCCCTGCTTTCAGCATTTTGAAAAGGAAAGGAAATCAAGAACAAACCTTAATTCCTGCATTGAAGTGTGTAAAAGCTTCAGTATAAACCCATAAAGTATGTTATATAATATATATATATATGTGTGTGTATACATTTTTTTTTTGCTTTTTGGGTCACACCCAGCGATGCACAGGGGTTACTCCTGGCTCTTCACTCGGGAATTACTCTTGGCGGTGCTTGGGGGACCATATGGGATGCTGGGAATCGAACTCGGGTTGGCCGCATGGAAGGCAAATGCCCTACCTGCTGTGCTATTGCTCCAGCCCAGTATGTTTTACTTTAAACACAGACACACAGACATACATACAGACACACACACACACACAGAGTTCCTGGCTCGAATCACTGAAAGGCCCCTGAAATTATTACTGAGATCAAAATGCAGCAAATACTCAGCACTCCCTGGAGAGTGACTGGTATCAGGGACGAGCAGATGCAAGAGGAGATTGGAGCACTGGGGCAGCAAATGAAGCTGGGATCCAGGATACGGTAGGAGTCATGCTAAGGACAGTACCTGACCAGACAAACTCATCAATATGTCTAAATTCACACCCTACTCAAAAAATGAAAGCCTTCACTGGCCATCTGTGGAGGGTATGAGGAACCTCCTAATTTTGAAAATCAGGGGGCAGAGACGTGGCTCAGTGCTAAAGCACTGGTCTTGCATGTGTGGGTCACCACTGGTCTGGGTTTGATTCCTAGCATGAAAGAACAAAAGAGAAAAGAAGAGATAAATGGAAAAGAACAGAATGAAAGTCAATGAACAGAAATATGAAAGACTGATCCTACCGCTCCTAGACAATTCAAATTCAGGGTATAAAATGAGTTGATAAAGAAAACCTTTTCCTGATGGAAGTAATTTTATGTCATAAACAAAGACAAAAATAGAAAGTCACTTTTTTTTTAACTACCCCTAATGAGTTAATGTGTCCAGGATGAATTAGTCATCCCTAGCCGCTAAATGATGAAGCGCCCATCACCCCCAGGAAGCTGATTTCAAAACAACAACAACAGAAAGTCAAATCTATATTGGATCAAGCTTCTAGATCTTACTACCTATTTACAGAAATTCCAAGGGACACAGACGAAGGAACACCATGGGGATGCAATCAGCCAACTCCAGACTCAAAAGGCTACAGGACAAACAACCTGGTCTCCTGGGGGAGGCAAGACACGGAAGGGCACCTGCAGAGCATAAGAGGCTTAAGGACCATTTCAACTTGTCACAAGTTGTGGCTTTCTTTGGATCCTGATCCTGTTCAAACAGGCAGCAAAAAGAAATTCTGAGACAGACAGGCAAACACGGATACCAACAGGATATGTAAACAACTGCTCTCCAGAAGAAAGTACCTGTCATTGAGCCAGAGGCGGGGGGGGGGGGGGGGGGGAGGCGGATGGCAGGAGGAGGATGGCAGGAGGAAACTACAGTCATTGGTAGTGGGAAATGGACACTGGTAGAGGGATGGATGTTGGATCATTGTATGACTGAAACCTGATCATGAACAAATGAACAGCTTTGCCCTTGTGTATCTCATGGTGACTCAAAAAAAAAATACATGATTGAATGGGGGGGGCATGGAATAAATACAGTAATTATTAAACAAAATAATAATAACCGCTCTCCAGTGGAGGGGGAAGTAACAAGTGAGTTAAGATTCTCTTCTCCAGGGACTGGAGTGATAGCACAGCAGATAGGGCATTTGCCTTGCATGCGACCGACTCGGGTTCAATTCCCAGCATCCCATCTGGTCCCCTGAGCACTGCCGGGGGTAGTTCCTGAGTGCAGAGCCAGGAGTAACCCCTGTGCATCACCAGGTGTGACCCAAAAAGAAAAAAAATGATTCTCTTCTCCAGGTCTGGGGAGAGAGCTAAGAGCTAAAGCACTGCAACATAAGTGAGAGAACTTAGACTAATTGAGTCCAAGCACACCCTCCCCCACCCCCATCCCGCAAAGGAGCAACACATCGCTTGAACTTGCCCAGAACAGGTTTAGGAATTATTTATTTTTAATAGTAAGTACAAATGCATTAACCCAGAACTCTGCTTCCTATTGGCTACCCCCGTGGAAGCTTGCAGAGGTCAGGCTCCGCTTCCACAGGCCTTAATCAAGCTTAGCCAGTCACAGATTCTCCTGCAGGGGTCTGGTTCGTGAAAGGACAAAGAGCAGCAGCAGCTCTGGGAATGATGCTGGACAGATAAGGCCTGCACTCAGAAGGCTACTTTGTATTTCAGAGTTCTACATTCCTGGTTATCTGGGGTTTTGTTCTCCAAGTTTCTGCTTGGAGAACTTTCTGCTTCTTTCAGCCAGCCAGTGAAAATCCAATTAAACTAGCAAGGTTGACTCACAAGTGGCCCCAATCCAGGGGGCCTGAGGCCAGGGAAGGGACTGGATTCAGGACTCAGCTCCTCACCTTTCCGCCTCCTTCCCCAGGGGGCTGGTCCCAGGAATGCAGCTAACGTGAAGTACTCCTCACTGCCCACAGACAAGCCTCCATTTCCGTTTGCTAAGGCCCCACCTGCCACCCCACCTGCAGCCAGGCAGGCACATGCTGCCTCCCCGGGGGTCTCCGCCAAGGGGCCAGGGCGCCCTCGCCCATTCTTCTGCGCCCCTGCATGTTGAGTTTCTCCGGTGAAACACCTTCTTTCACTGGCTCCCAGTGAGACCCACACCAATGATACCCATTACGGTGTGAACACCCACAGAGCCCTCCAGTGAGACACAGAACACGGAGCACTATCAGGCCAGTGACCCAGTCTAAGTGGCCAGCACAGAGCATCTGACTGAGCCATCCACTCATCCCATAAATACTTACTAGCATCGTCAGCCCCTGACCCCTTGGAATGCTCCAACCAAGAGCCATTAACCAATCCACCAACTCGACTTTCCTGCCACCGATGCGTTCCTAAGTACTCCTCTAGGTACCTGAGAGACTGTGCTAGGCGAGGTGGGCAACATCCACATAGAGACCACAAACCAACCAGCACACACACAGAATGCCAGGGGTGTAGCTCAACAGAGTAACAGGAGGAGGGAGCTACAAGGATAGAGGACTTGGCAGAAGGTGCTCTGATGAGAAGCCACAGAACGAGGAAGCCCCCTCCCACCCACGCGCAGGGCCGCAGCCGCTCACCTGGTAGGCCCGGATCAGGGACTGCACGGCCAGGTGGTCCTCCACCAGCTTGCTGGTTTGGGCCTGTCTGGAGATGACGGGCCTGCTCTCAGAGACGACAGCCGGGGCTTGTGGCTGACCCGGCACACCAGAGGCCTCCTCGCTGGCTTTCCGGAAGTAGCTGTCCCAGGACTGGGCAGGGGCAGAAACAAAAAAAAAACACCAAGTTAAGGCCTGGGAGAAGCTGGGGACACAGGAGGTAGCTGATGTTCCATCCTTCCTCCATAGCTAACGTTCATCCCTCCTCCATCCTGATGTTCTGTCCTTCCTCCATAGTTGATGTCCCGTCCCTCCTCCATCCAGATGTTCATCCCTCCTCCATTGCTGATGTTCCATTCCTCCTCCAGCTCTCAGGATTTCCTAGGACCTCTCTGAGGACCTTCATCCCCAATCCACAGACCCACCCAGTTCCCTCTTAGACCCAGCTTGGCAGGGGCTGGAGGAGGCTGTAAGTGTGACCTGGGGGCCTCAGGTGTGAAATGGGCCGCTATCCCTAGGGAAACATGCCATTCCCACCCCCGTCAACGGGGCTGGCCTCTGAGATGGCAATCTGCTGGCAGGCCCTCCGTGTGTTCAATGGGCATCTTTGGAGCCAGCAAGTCCGCCACTAGTCATTTGTTCTGCCAATGTACAACTATGCCCATCCACGGTTCCCTCGGGACTGTTTATAAAAATGACAGCATAAAACCCACCTAAACCGTGATCAATAGGAAACTGATTAAGTAATGGCACATTTAGAATCTAGAAGATTAAGTGGCCTTTATAAAAATAGGAGGGCAAGGAGTATTGATGATGTGGAATGCTGCCAACACAGGTTGTGAACACTGGAGAAGAGGCACAGGGCTGCCATTGTCTGCGTAGCAGCAAAAAGTACACAGGCCTGAGCGTAAGGACCTCCATGCTCTCTAAGGAAACACGCCAGGGTGCTTTCCTCCACACACACCCATGCCAATGGCAGCAGGGAGCTAGAGGGGCCAAACCCCAGAGGAATCCCTTTTGGAAATTAAATGCACACACGATCAAATACACATTGACCGGAAATAATGCCACCTGGGGTGAAACGATCTTACAGAGAGCTGCCCATGTGCCAGATAACAAATGCACAAGACTCTGCACTGGTGCACTTGACATGACAACTGGACACGGGAAATGAGGCAGCTGCCTGTCAGGGGAGCTGGTGTGGCATATCCACGCCACAGAATACTCTGCAGCTGGAAATAAAGGAATAACTAGGCTTTTGATGAAGATCCTGGATATATAGAGTCAGTAGGAAAAGACTGGAGCAGGAGCCAGAGAGGAAGCTCAAAGCGCTGAGTCCATGTTTCGCATGAAGGAGGCTGAGGTTTGGGACTTGGCCCTTCCACATAGTTCCCAGCACCATATGGTCTGCTGGCACTGCTGGATACAGCTTCTCCCTCATCCCGACCCCCCCCCCCCCAAATAAACCTAGAGCAGGAGAGCACCCATTCCATTTACAATTGTGTTTAAGGGGTCAATCCACGAGGAATATTGCCCCATGGTTGGAAGCCTCCCTCACGAGCTGGGGGAGAAGGGATCACTAAGTCAATGATGGTTGGAGGAATCGTTTGGAATGGGAGATGTGTGCTGAAAGAAAAAGGACCAAATGTGATCGCCTCAGTATCCCATTTGCAATATGGTACTGCCAACCATAATGCCCAAAAATAGAGTGAGAGGATGGGGAAAATTGTCTGCCATGGAGGCAGGGGGAGGGGTGGGATGTGGGGGGGGGGGATACTGGGGACATTAGTGGTAGAAAATGTGCACTGGTGAAGGGATGTGTGTTTGATCATTGTATGTCTGAAACTCAAACATGAAAGCTTTGTAACTGGATCTCACGATTAAAAAAAAAAATTTAAAAAGAGGAGGTGTCGATCCAGAGTCAGGTTTACAGTAAATTTACCCAACTCTCTGAAAGAATATGCAAGAAGCTAAGAATAAACCGGGGACAGGCCGGTAAGTGCTCAGCACTGGGAGGAGGGTTTCAATATGGAGTTTTTCCTGCCTTGGTCGGGGCACTGTGAAGCATCACATCAGCCCCAGGACAGCTACATGCTCCACCCACCCAGCATGTGCTCGGGTTCTCGCCTACCAGGAGTGCAGACTGACAGGCAAACCAGCTGCCCCAGGCCACAGGGCAGCCAGTACAGGACCCCCGGTGGCCCCCACAACCCAGCCAGAGCTTCCCCACCTCCCCCCGGGCAGGCTGCTGACCTTGTGGACGCTCTGGGGGTTCTCCAGCCAGGCAAAGTACATCTCCTCCATATAACTGGAGCCGCCTCCAGCTCTGCTGCCCGGGAAGGTGGCCGGGGGCCCCGAGGACCTGCCGCGCCCGCTGCTCACCTGGGCATCACGGGGAACGAGGAGGCGCACAGCCTGGGCCCCGAGCCGGGTGGAGAGCAACCTCAGCTGGCTCATTCTAGACAGAGGCACAGGGGACAGGCATGTCACCGTGCCTGGCACAGGGGGAAGGATACACCTGGGATCTACCGGTCTTACAGAGCAGGTGACGGAACAAGCAGTGAGGGGACAGAGGTGGGCAGGGGGGCTGGGCAGCCCTGCCTGGAGTCTCCCCACACAGACTGTGTTCCCCAGTGCTGACAGCACCCTCCAGCCCCACCCAATTCCAGGACAAGCACTACCCAGGCCCTGCCTCTCGGGGGGTGTCAGCTGGAAACCTGAAGCCCATTCTGTTTTGTTATTTTTTTTTTGGGGGGGGTCACACCCAGTGGTGCTCAGGAGTTACTCCTGGCTTTGCACTCAGAAATTACTCCTGGTGATGCTCAAGGGACCATATGGGATGCTGGGATTTGAACCCGGGTTGGCCGCGTGCAAGGCAAACGCCCTACTCGCTGTGCTATCACTCCAGCCCCCTGAAGCCCATTCTGAAGTCACCAGGCACCATGCAGCTCAGGCATCACCTCCAAAGGGCCAAAAGGGCCTTAAACCTCTGCCAAGAGGGCCTTACGGGGGCTGATGTACCCACGTGGCAAAGTCAGGGAAAAGCAAGCAAAGAAGATGGGTAAAAAGTGTGGAGGGGACAGAGCGGGTAAGGGGCCTGCCGTGCACACAGCCACCTCAATCCCTGGCACCTCATAGGATCCCTGAGTACCACCAGATGTGGCAAAAAGAAAAAAAAAAAACTGTGGCAGAAGGATGCTGGCAGTGAGTCTCTATCCCAGGGCCCTGCTAAGGGGCTCTGGTCACTGACACCAAAAGCTCACTGACAGCGGCCTCAGTGGGCCCCGCTGCGAAGCTAGAGGATCAGGGTTCAGAGGAAGGAAATGCGACAGGGTGCAGTAGAAAACAAAGTGAAGGCGGCCGCAGGAGCGGCCCTGAGCCCAGTCACACCTCCGCCACCTTCCCTGGCTCCTGCGGCCTGCTCCGAGCCTGCACAGACCGGCTGCTCTTCAAGGCCACGCTCTTCCTTGAACACGTAACTCGCTTGTTTGTCTCTATTTGCTTATTTCCACTCTGGAGAAGCCTGTTTCTCGCTGGTACGTGTACTTCTCCCTCTTTCTCACCTCACACGTTTCTAAATAAGTTTCAATCAAAACTTTCTTGCTGCAGGGGCTGGAACGATAACACAGTGGGTAAGGCGTTTGCCTTGCACATGGCTGACCCAGGTTTGATTCCCAGGATCCTATATGATCCCCCGAGTACCGCCAGGAGTAATTCCTGAGTGCAGAGCCAGGAGTAACCCCTGAGCATCGCCGGGTGTGACCCAAAAGGGGGGGAAAAAACCCTTTCTTGCTTCACCAAGAAAAAAAAAATGCTTGCACCCAGGACTCATGTCACTCAGCACAGCCAACAGCTCAGGGTACTGACAGGCCACAGCCCTCTCAGAGTGGGAGGCAGAAAAGCCCAGAGTTCATCTCGTGCCCATAAATCACCTGCTGTTTGCTGGGGAAAACTCCTGAATGGGGACGGGGTTGCTTTCAATGGGGATGGGGTCGCTCCCTCTATATACTACACCCCCAGGAAGGTGTTCTAACAGCCACCACCCCGCACCCTCAATCCCAGAGTACCTCTAGGGCTCCCTTAGCAGACAAAATGGGGGGGGGGGGTTGACAGGGCTCCCTGCGGCCACTGCTGCCCCCCCAGACCCTGGCCATGGGGGTCCAACGTAGGAACGACAAAGTAGAAACACTTTCCCCCACCCCAGCCCGGCCCTGAGGCAGGCCCAGCGCAATCAGCCTGTAAAACAGTTCCCTGCTGATTCAGCCTGTGAGTGGAGTGCAGGACAGCACTGACACACCCCGAGGACACACAGGAATCCTCTATTTCTCTTCAGTTCCAGATGGGGGTGGGGAGGGCAGGGGGAGCATCAATGGCTCCCAGGTGTGAGTGGACTCCCCACCCCCATCAGCTTCACCCAGTCCCCGGAACTCTCCGTTTAGATCTTGCAAAGGGGTCACATCCCAGAGCAGGACACAGCCCTTCCAGGCAGCCCCTTCCCCCTCTTCCTCCCACATCCCCACCACCCCGCCAACTCACATGAGCCAACACAGGAGACCTCCTCAAGCAAGAAAACGTGGGGTCCGCAAGGGCAACAAGTCTAAAGAGAAGAAATATTTTAAGCCATAATTATTATTATCATTTTGCTTTTTGGGTCACACCTGGTGATGCACAGGGGTTACTCCTGGCTCATACACTCAGAAATTACTCCTGGCAGTGCTTGGGGGACCATATGGGATGCTAGGAATTGAACCCGGGTCGGCCGCATGCAAGGCAAATGCCCTACCCACTGTGCTATTGCTCCAGTCTCTAGAGAAGAAAAAATTTAAAAGCAAAACTCAGTTCCCCCACCGGCAGGGAAGGAAGTATATTCAGCTGAAACCTGAGGCCCAATTTCCCTCAAGTCCAGCCCTGAAACATCATGCCAGAGGGTTTCAGCCCTGGAGCAGCAAGTCACCACTGCTGGGCTGGGGTCAGAAAGGGCAGGATAGGCTTCCCTCCCATCATCCCCGTGGCCTGAGCAAATACCCAGCAGAGAACCATGCGGTTCAGAAATGACTGGCCTGTGGCATCACAAGAATCTAAACAACCCAGGGAGTCCTACCATTCCCTCTTCAGTGGCCAAAGCGGCCAGAGAGGGGCCAGGATGATGGTAGTACAGTGGGTAGGGCACTTGCCTTGCACAAAGCAAACCCAGCACTATGTATGGTCCCTAAGCCCACCACGAGCAAGTCCTGAGTACCACTGGGTGTAGCCAAACAAACCAAAACAAAATGATAATAGTAAGTCGGATACCCAAACCATCCTTCACGGGGATAAATATAAGAACACACACCTGGGGTGGGCTCTAAGCTCATGAAACAATCTGAAGAATCTCACTGGAGGTGGGGGGCTCACCTTCAGAACATGAAAACTGAGGCAGAAGGAGGCTAATTAGCTGACTGATGGGCCTCAGTGTGTTCTAAGGCTACGTTCTCCTTATGGAGGAGTCAAGACAGAAACCCAGGACTGGAGAGACAGCCCGGGGGCTGAGCACATGCTCCATGCTGGAAGGCCAGCTCTGGACCACCACAGGGTCTGCCCCACACATAGGACCTCTAGGAGTGACCCCCCAGCAGGGCCAGGAGTAGCCCGTTGGCACTGTCAGATGTAATGCAAAAGTCAAAGGGGAAACGATAAAACGTAGAGCGAGGCCAGAGAGCGCGCAGGGGACAAGGTGCTGACCTAGCTCGTGACTGACCTGGGTTTAATTTCTGGCACCCCAAGTGCTACCATGAGACCCCTGAGCACACAGCCAGGAGTAAGCCCTGTGCATAGCCAGCTGCGGACCAACTGTGGACCACAATTTTTTTAAAAAATAAAGATAGAGCCCGAGAAGCTACCGAGAGTATCTCACCCTCGCGGCAAAGCCTGGCAAGCTCCCCGTGACGTATTCGATATGCCAAACACAGTAACAACCAGTCTCAAAATGAAGACGTTACTGGGCCCACTCGAGCAAATCGATGAACAATGGGAGGGCAGTGACAGTGACCTCTAAATAAATCCCTCAAATAAAGATTTATCTTAAAACCCAGATTTCTGAGTGACGATGCACTTTCCAGCAGCTGCACCCACAGCTGCCCTGTTTTCTTTTTCTTGATGAGAGGCACCTGGCCTGGTTTTACGATCAAGGTCGGATTTGCCTCTGTGATCAGAGGCCATACCTGGCTCTGTGCTCCAGGGACCATATGCGGGGCCCTGGGGTTGAGCAGGAACTGGCCACCTGTGAGCAAGCCAGCACCTTCACCCTTTACTCTCTCTCCAGCAGAGCTGCTCTTTCTGAATTCTCCACCCCAATGGGACTAATCAGATCAGGCAAGTGCCAATGCTTGGCTGCCCCCAACCTGGGAACAGTGTTTAATAAACACCCACAGTGCGGGATGGCTGACCTTCACCTGGCCGGGCGGGAGGGCTGCCAGAGGCTGCCCCCGTGCCAACAGGCCCTGAGGACCCAGGCACCTTGACCATCTGGGGTCAGAACAATCTCAGTTTGGGGCGCCAAAGTGCCTGCCTGCCTGCCTACCCTGTCGGGTCCTGCCCAAACCAGTGGAAGCAACCAACTCCCAAGAGTTGTCGGGAGCTGTACCCTGCCCCCTCCTAGGGACAAGGTCAAAAACGTCCCCGCCTTTGCCCTCTAGAACCAGGTTGCAAACACCCTGCTGCACTAAGCCTTCCCCACCAGCAGACTAGGTTGTTGGCCACCACAAAAAACATCAGTTAACAGATGCCAGAGGGCAAAGGGGCCTCCCTGACCTTCAAGGTGGGCGGCAGGGTGAGTCCTCCCTGACTCCCCCCAAGAGGCAGGCAAGGAGCCTGATGTGATGCAGCATCTTCAGAGGGAAGAGGGCTGCTTCTGAGGCGCAGTTAACTAGGCGCAACGCCGCCCCGGCTAGGTCAGAGAGTTTACCCTACAACCCCCTCTCCCATATAAGCCAGTGAGTGGGAAAAGCAGTTCCCTGGCCGCCAGTCCTGTCTTCCGTTTCCCCGTCTGTGTCGGACACGGTGGTTGAGACGGTCTCCAAGGGTCCTGGCTCTAACTCACGGGGCTCAGGGACTTCGAAGCTGCCCGCCTGTCCACTTTCCAAGCACGCACCGCTACCCCCTACCCAACCCCGGTGCCCGCCGCTCTCCGAACCCTCAACCCTAGCCCCTTGCGGGGTGCCTGACCCTTGCGGGGATGAGGCCCAGCTAGGGCCAACCCCCCGCAACTCCCCGGGCCACTAAGGGCCGCGGGGGCAGTCTTGGGGCTGGAGAACTCTTTCGGATGCTGCAGCCCCCCCGTGGATGCCCGAACTCCCAGCATCAGAGTGTAGCTCCTTTAGGCAAAACTCTGCCCTCCGGGGTTCGACGTGGGAGAAAGGATGGGGGGGAGGCCTGGAGCGGCTGTGGCCAGCACAGCGCGAAGCCAAGGTCACGCTCACTCCCCCTGCCCCCTCCCCTCCTCCCCGGCGGGCAGGAGCCCCCCAGGAAGACGGAGCCCAGAGAGAGGGGCCGGGCCTCGAGAAGGCAGAAGGAGAGAAGGCTGAGGACACGGAGGAAGGGGCTGCCGCGCTCACCGGGCCGGCGGGGGTCGGCGGGGCAGCGGGGTCCGCACTCAGCAGATGAGGGGGGCTGCGCGCCCCGGGGTGCGCGGCGCGCGGTGCCAAGTACCTGGGTCACGTGACGCGCTGACGCCCGCGGCCCGGGAGCGCGCGCCAGACTCCGCGCGTCATGACGTCTCCGCGAACGCCCCGCCCCCGGCCCCGCCTCCCGCCCGCGACTCTGTCCGTGGTGCTGACGGCCCGGCCTCCGAAGCTTCTCGAAGCCTGGCAAGCCCCAAAGCAGGGGCAGGAAACCGTCCCAGGACTGGGAGCCTTGGCAGACTGGGAGCACTTGACCACTAGTGCCTGCTCAGAGCCCTAAGGAGAGTGTACTAGAAGATAAACTGCTGTTTGCATGCTTAACAAAGAAAATTAGGAAACCAAAAAAAAAAAAAGAGTAATATATAAATTACTGTATATTATCAACTGCACCTGTCTCATGGGAACAAAATAAACTGAGACATCTTGGAGGTTGTGAGCTCAGAAATATAGGGGAATGTGGTTGTTAGGAATTAGTTGATTGTTCATACTAGAGCTGATTGGTGCTTTGCATGGAGAACATGATTAACGCAACCATCTACATCTGTACCTGAATTCTACCACAGCTGGGTTTGGGGGAGATGTTTAAGGTTTATCTGATAAACCTTAATCTGTTTTATTTAATGCTGTATTCCTGACACTTTGCATAGTACCAACTTTTATCTTTTCAGCAAAAACATAAAATGTTATTACTTAATAAATAAATGAAACTTAGATCCAGAAAGATTTGTTTATCCTTTGTTTTCTAGTGAAGAACAGTAGTACTCAATTGGAGTGCTTTGATTAAAACACATCGGAAAATCATCTGACTAGATTAAGCTAAATAGGAGATTGCCAGGAATGATAAGTGGGTGAGCAGGTTTGTGAAAGAATTCACTGAGAGAATAGTAGGCAAAGGGGAAGTTTATTGGGGAAATACATGCTTGAAAAGGAGCACCAGGCCTTTTTTTCTGAGTAAAAGACCCAGAGTCAAGCAAGGCTGGTGTTTTGCCCAGGATTATTTCCTTGATGACTATGAGAGGATTGGGGTTCATTTACATAACTGAGGCCTCCAGGTCAGATTTGGGTTCCTTCTAATTGTTCAGATGCATCCTACTGATAAGCATTTTACTGAGCTGCTGTACATTATCAACTGCACCTGTCTCATGGGAACAAAATAAACTGAGACATCTTGGAGGTTGTGAGCTCAGTGTCTTTTCTCCCCATTGTGGTTCCCTGAGAAATGCATGGGTTGTATCTCCTAGTACTTCCCATGCTGGCTTCCTACACCTTGGTTTTGTGCCTGGCAACTAAGAATCTGTGGAACAATGCCATTTTCTAACAATTTCACCCTTTAATCACAAAATAAATGTGTCTCCCCTCGATATAATACTCATCAGAGTTGCTAAGAAGACAGTCTATGGAAAAATTCACAGAATCAGAGGAAAACTGAAGAATTTGTTTCAGGAAGCAAGACTGAGTCAGAAATGTAAGGTCTCTTCAAACCTCTAAGTGTTTAAAATTCAAATTCTAGGCCAGAGAGATGGTACAATGGTTTAAGTATAGTACTTGCATGCAGCAAGTACTTATACATACCTAGTTTGATCCCTCGCATCACATAGTCCCTGGAGCACTGCAGGAATCAGCCCCCAGTACCACCAGGGGTGGCCCCAAAACCACTCCTCCTCCACAAAAAAATTCAAATTCTAGAAAGATATGTTGTTTAGTCAGCTTTCTGTTGATGTAATGATCCGGCGTGGCCTGAAGTGAAAGAGAGGGGGATGGGAGACATCTATCCAAAGAACACATGAATTGAGATGTAGACAGACCTTGGGATGTCAGTACAGTAGTAAACAGGACTGAACTCAAGGGCAGGGATGGGAGGGGATTAACACATGTCACTACCAGCCCCAGCAAGAAAACAATGTTAGTTGAAATGAAACATCACCACTGAAAAGGATGAATAGAGAGCTTTATTTTTTTTCCAAAGTTTAAAGTTGAAGGCTGCCTGGAAGAAGAAGCAGAGTTCAACTTAACTACATTATGGTTCCTCCCCACTCCACCTCCCAATACAAAGTATGATTTATATACAATTTCTATAAGAGAGCCTTCCTCAGTAGAGGAAAAAATTATGTTTAAAGTCATAGAAGAGAAAAAGCATTTGTCTTTTGATGGGCATATGGCAATTTCCAACATCCTGGCTGAAACAAGTATTAAAATACATTTGGGGGCCAGAGTGATAGCACAGCAGGTAGGGCATTTGTCTTGCACGCGGCCGACCTGGGTTCCTGAGTGCAGAGCCAGGAATAACCCCTGAGCATCGCTGGGTGTGACCCAAAAAGAAAAAAAAAACCCCATTTGGATTTTGAGACCGTTCCATAAAACAGGAAACATTGTAGGGACGAGGATATGTAAATCAGAGATAACAATTTCTCATAAGTTGTATGGCTTGATGACACATTACCTGGTAACATATTGTTATATTTAGCCTACCCACTGTTTTGTTTTGTTTGTTTGAGTCACACTCAGAAGTGCTTTGGGGCTACTCCAGTTTTGGTGCTGGGGAGGGGCCTGGGGAATCTCATGGTGACAGGGACTGAACCCAGAGCTCTAGCAAGCAAAACTTGCACTCCAGTCCTTTGAGCCATTTCCCAGGTTCCTAGTAGGCCTATTAGCATAAGACAATCTCTGCAAGAAGGTTAGAATGTAGATGCATCCAGGCTCCTAAAGCAGGGCTTTTACATTTAAAAAGAAGGTTTTGTTTTTCTTTATGGTCCATAAAAAGACTTCTGCAAAATTCACATCTCCCGCCTGAAGGAATATTGGAGCATCCTTTGGACTAGCTTGGAGGGAGAGGAGAAGGGAAGCTAGAACTGAGGGCTGATAAAACCAGAGTGTAAAGTTTAGACAAATAAAGTGAAAGTTTATTAGGGAGAGCACTGTCAGGAGGACAAAGCAGAGACCTCTGAGGGAGGCTTAGAGCCTTTTATCTTTCTTAGGGGCCTCCTTTTGGGTGGGAAGATGAGATGATGCATACTGTTATTTTTGGGGGACCGAATGGTTTGCTAGGTCGGAAGTGAGGTATGCAGGTGAGGCTGCAGAAGCTGCTGGACCCTGGGAGGGCGGGAGAGCCTGCAGGAGCCGAGTGTTGTTGCAGAGTTCAGAGCAGTTCCAGGCCTTTTAGATGATTGTTTCCATGATAACAACGAGGTTTTTTTTTTTCCCAGGGGCATTGAGTTCATCCCAACGTAGGGTATTTTTTCCCTCAGCAGCTTATACAAAGGCAGGTCGAGGGAAGAGAAAACTACCTGGAAGGAATTATTTCTGGTGGTCTAGGCCAGAAGGGCTGGGCAGACCATGGTGAGAGGGTTGAGTCTCTATCCAGAGGGTCATGGAAGATGAGCAATATTTTAAGCAGTGAAGCATGAGGTCAGGTTTGCCTTTTCAAATGCTTTCCCTCGCCAGGCCAGGCAGTTCTGCCCCAGTTCCCAGTCAGCCCCTGATCCTGGAAGTCACGCCCTCAATCCACCCCCAGCACCATTTTGCAGCCCACAGCAGTGAAGAAACTTGGTCTGCGGGCTCCACAACTCCCAGAGAATTCTCCAGGCCCCATACCGAGCCAATATCACCGGGAGGTCCCAGACGGGGTAGGTGCTGTCTCCCCACCTTCTCCAGATGGAATCCTGGTGACCATGAACTTCTACGAGCATGGCTCCGGTATGCAGGCACCACAACTATTCTTCCGAACTGCCTGGCCCGGAAGACCTTTCCTGATATGCAAAGTGAGCAATGGAAAGTAAATGATCTAGCGTCTGTCCCTGGAAGGCACGCTTGAATGGTGGTAGGAAAATTTGAGTAAAATATAATGCCCAACCAAAATGCATCTGGACTGTGCATTAAACTACGGTGCTATGCCGCCCTGAGAGGGGAAGGGTGTTTGTCCCTCTGCCTGCCCTCCTTGTGGTGGTGGCATGGTGGCCTCCATCTTTTAGACCCTAATGGAAAGCCAGGTATGAGACTGCATTGATAAGGCACGCTGGGCCTCTAGGAATGGGGGGTGGAACCATTCCTGCTCTCCGCAGCCCTGACAAGGCCCCAGGTTGCCACCCACAAATGCCTCCTCTGGCTTCTGAACAATCATGATCCCAGAGGCACACAAACCAATCTCAGAATCCTGGGGCTTTGGGGCATTAATCCCTCTAGGCTTATTACTAAAATATCAGAAATCTAAAATCACGTGGCAGCTGTTGCGGCCACGTGACATCATATGCTCTCCATAATCAGCAATAAAAGACAAATTATCTAATGATGTCTTTTGGCAGGACTGAATGTTGGGGGAAATTTCAAATAATAATGTTGGGTCTTTTGTCACAATATTGAATGTGATCAACGTAGAGAGAGAGTAAAGTGGAAATCTGCCACAAGGCAGGGGGAGGGGAGTATACTGGGGTTCTTGGTGGTGGAAAATGTGCCCTGATGAAGGGATGGGTGTTTGATCATTGTATGACTGACCGAGACTTAAACTAAAAGGATTTGTGACTGTTCTCAGGGTGATTCAATAAATAAAACTTAAAAAAAAATGCTTTCTCTGGGGCTTTACCTCCAGAACGAATCTGGCCCGGTCTGTGTGTCCACCACATGTAAGCCCTACCTACCTGCTGTACTATCACTCCGGCCCCTTGCTTGTTCTGAAACAAATAGTGAAACAAACAAACAAAAAAAGTTATGTAGGAAATGTATGTGTGTGAGAAAGAGCAAGAGAGAGAGATAAAGAACACAACACATTCCAAAGGAATTTTGTATTTCTTCGGAGAGGACATAACCTTGTAAAGGACTTACACATCTCAAATTGGGATGACAGCAACTCCCAATAAAGTCCAAAGAAAAAAGACACACCAGAGTATTGGTTTGTGGGTGACTCTGACACAAAATGGCAGTGCTCCCCCAAATAAAAAGGAAACAGTTGTCTACCTAGACAAGAATCAATGAAACCAAGATCAGACTGAGAAAATAAATTCACCTCATTCCTCCAAAGGTGATTATTTTTTAGGATCTTTCTAAGATTCTCTATCTTAGGAGATCCACTTGATAAGGGCTTTGTCAAAAGGAGACCACTGAATCATCCCTCGTGCTGTCTCTTTGTGGGGAGGGGTAGGAGGTGCTACACTCAGCAGTGCTCAGGGCTTACTCCTGGCTTTGCTGAATCATCTTCTGAAGGGTCTTAATTGGTCCTTGATGAGCTTGAGCTGGTTCCGACTCTTTGAAATTCACCTGAAATTCATTGTCAACAGGTCCCTTTATCAGGTGGAGGAAATCAGAGTGGTAAAAAGTGAGAGCAAAAATATATCCCAATGAGAGGCAATGACACACTGGCAGAATAAGTGGAAAAAGAAAGACAGAATTAAGAGACATTTAGAAGTCAAGTCCAGTGAGAGGAAAAAATATAATGGCAGAAAAGATAGGGGGGAAATACGGAATTGGGAGATATTTAGAAGTCAGTTCCAGGGGCAAAGAGGCTGAGTGTATGCTTTGCGTTCTGGTGGGCTGGGTTGGATCCCCCACACCACACGATCTTCCAAGCATCACTGGAAGTGATCCCTAAGCACTGACCTGGAATTAACCTCTAAACATGATTGAGAAGTGCCAGGTCTGGCCCTAAGATACTTATGTGCACAACACACCCTAGAGATCAGCACCACTGGGCCAAGTGGTTGACAATATATGAATGGTGAGGACAATAATAATTCACAGCTTTCTTATCCTACTGACTGGGAGGCCAGTGGAGCCTCGTGAATTTGAAAGGAAGGTTGGGGAGAGAGTTTATGAGATGACACTACCACCTAAAAAAAGAAGAAAAATAGGCAAAAGAGAATTTGAGCAAATCAAAAGGCGCCAGAGACTCCCTCTGTGGTCTTCAGAGTGTCAAAGTTTTTTGCAACTTTGCCTCTTCTCCTCCTGAAAACGAAGGACTCTCCTATTTCCTGGGGGATAGGAAAGACTAAAACAGACCCACCTGAGGCATGAAGTTTGGAGTGTGTGACCACCTGTCCCTGGAGAAGCTGCCTTGTTGCACTCTTGATTATAATTGGGGCAGAACCTCAAGAACACTTTTGCACTGTTAAGGCCCCAGACCTCTGGCCAGCCAGTACAGCCAGTAGATTTGGGCAGGAGAAACGATTTCAACCTCTAGTCTCCTTGATCTTTGTCACTGTCACTGTCACTGTCCTCCTGTTGTTCATCGATTTGCTCCAAGCGGGCCCAGTAATGTCTAATTGTCTCCATTGTGACAATTGTTATTGTGTTTGGCATATCAAATATGTCAAGGGTAGCTTGCCAGGCTTTGCATTATGGCAAAATTACATTGTCACTATATAGTATCTATATAATGTATAGTACCTATATACTATATAGATATATAGTATCTATACACTATATACAGATATAGTATCCATATAGTGTATAGATTCTATACACTATATGGATACTATATAGCATGCATTAATTTATCCCATTTTGACCTAATTAATGTACTTGATCTTCGTACCATACTAAAATGCACATCCCTAAGGATGTTTCTCTGCCATTTTCTGTACATGTATATATATTCTTTGTACGTTCCTCAATTGCACATGCCCACTTTTCTCCCTCATGAATGTGTCAGAGTTTCCTGGGACACAGTCAGCTGCTAGGACACAAGCTCGGCTGGGCAAAAAACCTGAACCCCTATTCGTCCTCTGAAACTGTTCTCCAGTCTGCCTGCAGAAATCCTTCCCCAACTAAGATTGTCTCATTGCCAATAAACTCCTCTTCTCTGTTCAGTCGTTCTGAGCTTTTGTAGGCTGACAAGTCATAAAAGGAAGCAGAGCACCATGGAGGGCGAGAAAACCACACTGGGGAGAGAAGCTGAGTCATGGAAGAGGCTGCTTGGGGCAGCCAAGGACAGAAGTCAGGGCTGGCGGAAGGCTGGCTGCAGGGCTACCGGCCTAATTGATGCCATGATTACACTGGTGCAAGCAAGTGTGGGGACCAATCAAGGCACTCTGCTGGTGGTTGCCATCCTCAGATGACTGAGAAGATCCGAGGCAATGTCCATGGGCTCTGCATCGATCCTCAGAAGTAGACCCCTTTCTTTTCTTCCTTGACTGCAAACTGTTGTGTGTGTCTGTGTCACAGACGTGCTTGTGTATAGCTATCCTGTTATCCTGTGGGAAACACTGGCACAGAGGCTGCTCCCTCACTGCCATGAGTTTCTCGGATGTCTTAGAGAAATTGTCTTATTCATCAGCCTTGGAGTGGTCCACAGGTATGAGGGCTGCGCCCCCCGTGGTGATGCAGAAATCAAGGCACTGTCCAGAGAAGGGTGGGTCCACTCAGTAACAGGGAAACAGAATGCTGTGATAAGAGAATGAGAGTCACAACAAAAATTCAAAGCTCAAGCTGGAGAGGTAGCACAAAACGTTAGGCTCTTGCTTTGGCACACAGCTGGCCTGGTTCAACCTTGGCACCACATCTGGCCACACAGCACTGCCAGGAATAAACCTTGAGCACAGCCAGTTGTGCGCCCCCCACCCCATTATAGATATTTAAATAACTAAAACAAAATCTTAAATATTTAAAAATATATAGCTCTTTTCCTTATGATAACACCCTAGCAACAAATTCTTATCTGCGAAAAAAGCTTCAAGCCAGGCAGTTTGGACAAAAAAAACCCCATAAAAACAGCTTCGCAAATATACTTGCTGCTTTTCCCTCATTCTAGGGGACAAGCGTAGAAGGATTCGAATGATAGGCAGAGTCACAGGAGCTGATGGGGGCAGGGGCTGGCATGATTGGCAGGAATCTGCTTCCCCTTCCATGTTCTGTCCTCGCCCCACTGCTTGTCCTCTAAACACCACCCCACTGGCCCCAATCATGATCAGCTAATCAACCTCTAGTTGGTGGCTGCTGGAGCAGGTACTGTTTGCATGGGACTGGGGAAAGTCTGGCGGGGGATGGCAGAGAGGTGCTGATGATGCTCATCTTTTATCAAAATGGGCATGGTGGGCAGCACAGTGCTCATCCATGAACAGCTCCCGCCAGCTATGTCTGGGAAAGATCCCATCTGCGGGGCTGGGAGACTTCTGCACCTGTGAAATGGAGATAGGAGTTGGGGCTTCCATACCAGATGAGTATTCGGAGGTGCCGAAGGCTGAAGGCCCACACACTTGTTCTCTTGGAGATGGGGGATCAGAACCTGCAGCAGAGAGGGCTCGCAAACAAGGAAGAGTGGGTGCTGGGTTAATGACAGGAAGTACCTTGGGGGAAACCCTAGAGAGATTGGAAGGGTCGAGAATCTGGAGGCTAAGGGAGGGGGACAGTGTAGGCAGTTGTCTGTGTCTGGGCTCAGAGAGTTAGACACGTCTCTGGTCCAGGGTTCCGGGCCAGGGCTAGAAATTAGATGAATGTCTCCATTCAGCCAAGCCCAACCAAAGGCCTCAAATATTCTACCTGAATTTTCAGATTGGAGCCTCTGCAAAGTATAAGCAGAAGACAAAACCGGAATCTAATTTTAGTAGAGGAGATGAAGGACTGGGCTGTTGGAGGAGAGAGCCAAAGACCTGCCTGAACTGCAGAGTTTCCCTTGGAGAGGTCTGGGGAGGAGGCCACCAGACCACAGTAGGGGTCCCCTGGCAGAGAATTACAAGGGGATCAGCTGAATGGAGGGTGGACAAAGAGTCTGGCCATCCCACCTGTGGCAGTGTGCTGAGCCCCCTTCATCTTTTTTTTCCTTTCCTTTTTGGGGGGGGTGTGGGGGAATCACACCGAGTGATGCTCAGAGGTTACTCCTGGCAGTTCTCAGGGATACTGGAGATCAAACCTGGGTTGGCCATGAGCAAGGCGAATGCCCTCCCTGCTGTACTATCACTCTGGCCCTCCCCCTTTTATGGTGAAGAAGCTCTTTTGTTCTAGCACTTGAGGGCTGGGCCATAAGAATCTTTATTGCTTCTTTCTGCTAACTCAACCACCCCAATGGTGGTGGGCTACTCCCAATTCACAGAGTGGTGCCTGACTGACCGGCCATGCTCTGGCTACTACCAGTGGTTCTCAGGCTGGAACTCATGCCTTTGCACATGCTAAACAAGCCAAATGTTTCACCACTTGAGCTATTCTCCCAGCTCGGGCCCATAATATTCTTTGAGGTAGGAGAAAGGTTTTCCTTTTTATCCTTGGATAAAGATAACTGGGTAGAGACTCAAGCATGCCTGCTGTCATGGTGATTGCAGAATATTGGACACTTGGCAATTTGTGCTGTGCCCTCAACCCTGAATCCACAGAGAAAGCAGAGACCAAATGGCAAAAACAAAAAGAATCTGAAGCGGTTAACAATCAGACAGGCACTCGTAATGGAGTCACTTTTCAGAGTCAAGATCTTATTTTTGTTTGGCTTTTTGGGTCACACCTGGTGATTCACAGGGGTTACTCCTGGCTCTGCACTCAGGAATTACTCCTGGCAGTGCTCAGGGGACCATGTGGGACGCTGGGAATCGAACTTGGGTTGGCTGCATGCAAGGCAAACGCCCTACCCGCTGTGCTATCGCTCCAGCCCCAAGTTGTTTTTTTTTTTCCCCCTTTATTTTATTTTATTTTTTTTAAAGTTGTAGATTTACAATTTTTTGTGCTTTGGTTTCAATTATACAATGATCAGATACCCATCCCTCCACCAGTGCCCATTTTCCACCACCATGGATAATATCCCTCCCACCCCCATCCCCCCATCCCCCCGTCTCTGTGGCAGGGCAATCCCCTGTGTTCTCTCTCTCCTTTTGGGTGTTGTGGTAAGCAAAAGAGGCATTGAGTGGCAAACATGTTCAGTCCATAGTTTACTTTCGACATGCATCTCCCCTCCTGGGAGGATCCTCCATACATCCTTTATTTGGTGCTCCCTTCTCTATCTGAATAGCCCTTTCCTCTAGGATACCCGGCTGGCCTCTAAGTTATGGAGTAATCCTCCTGGTGCTGATCTCAGCTATTCTTGGGTATTAATCTCATACTTTGTTACTTTATATCCCCCAGATGAATGCAATCTTTCTATGTCTATCCCTCTCTTTCTGACTCATTTCGCTTAGCATGATACTTTCCATATTGTACCACTTGTATGTAAATTTCATGACTTCATCTTTTCTAAGAGCTACATAGTACTCCATTGTGTAGATGTACCAAAGTTTCTTTAACCAGTCATCTGTTCTTGGGCATTCAGGTTTCTTCCAGTTTCTGGCTATTGTAAAGAGGGCTGCAATGAACAAACAAGTGCAGATGTCACTTCGACTATACATTTTTGCCTCTCTGGGATATATTCCCAGGAGTGGTATTGCTGGGTCAAATGGGAGCTCAATTTCTAATTTTTTGAGAATCGTCCATACTGTTTTCCAGAAGGGCTGAACCAGTGGACATTCCCACCAACAGTGAAGAGAAAGCATTTGATAAGATCCAGCACCCCTTTATGATGAAAACCCTAGCCAAAATGGGTATAGAGGGGACCTTCCTCAACATAATTAAAGCCATCTACCACAAGCCTACAGCAAGCATCATCCTCAATGGGGAAAAACTGAGAGCCTTCCCTCTAAGATCAGGGACGAGACAGGGATGCCCACTCTCTCCACTGCTGTTCAATATAGTACTGGAAGTACTTGCAATAGCGATTAGGCAGGAAAAAGATATTAAGGGCATTCAGGTAGGAAAGGAAGAAATCAAGCTCTCACTATTCGCAGATGATATGATACTCTACTTAGAGAACCCAATAACTTCCACCAAAAAACTCTTAGAAACAGTAGACTCGTATAGTAAAGTTGCAGGTTATAAAATCAATACCCAAAAGTCCATGGCTTTCCTATACGCAAACAGTGAGAGAGAAGAAAGCAACATGAAAAAAACAATCCCATTCACAATTGTGCCCCAGAAAATCAAGTACCTGTTTTTTTTTTTTAAATACAATGTCAGCAGGAAGCAAAATGGCTTAAAGGGTTGGAGGACATGGTTTGCATGTGGGAATCTAGTTTTGCTTCTTGACATTGTATAAATTACCAGTCCTAGAGGTAACCATGCCCAAGCATCACTGCATACACCCCAAAAGAAAAAAGCAAACTAAATGCAGTGTTAATAATCATTTTACTTATAAATAACTTTAAAAGCACAAAAATATGAGAAAAATGTTCAGTCTCTCACTCAAATTCACCCACTTTGCCAGGACACCTTAAGTAGTATTTAATAGGTTACCCCAATCCTAGTTCGTCAGGTTTGTCTTAATTTCTGAATCTAAAATGGCAATGAATCTACAAATTATTAATGCAGATGCCACTTGCCTTTTGTATTACAACAGAGGTTAAGAAATGGGCTTCCTGAAGTTGACTAGTGACAAAAGACAGTGGTGAAGGGTCTTTGGCTTTGATAGTGGTGGTGGTGTAATAATTGCAGATCTTAAACATCAATATTACTATAATCTCTAACACAAAATAGTGAAAAATAAAAAAGTAAAATATGAAAAAGAGGAAAGAAACTTTTTTCTTTTTGACTCATATGAATTCTTTTCTCCTTATTTTTTTTTTGTTAGAGTGCTAGATATCATTCCTCCCAAAAAATATTTAGGCAACTATATGCACAGTGGCTTAAAAACTACAGCAATATAATTAACTTCCAGCGGAAATAAAGAGGAAGTATGGACTGAGGTTAGTTAATGAGATTGAGATAGTCTGCTCTATTAGATCAAGCATGAGATGAGGCCCTTGGGAAATAATCAATGCCATTTTGGGTTGGGTTTAGACTGATTTCATAAGGAAGAACTGAGCTATGGAAACGTCAGGTAGCGATATTGTGTTACTTAAACTCCATCCCAAAAGTGGTTTGCCAAGATGGACACTACTCAAAAATCTAAGAATTGAGCCTCTGTAACAGCCCAGCAATCCCACTTCTTGGCATCTACCCCAAGAACTCCAAAACACTATTTCAAAAACACATTTGTGTTCCCATGTTCATTGCAGCACTATTCACAATGGCCAGAATCTGGAAATAAGTCAAATGTCCAAGGACAGATAATGGATAAATAAACTGTTGCATAAATACAATGAATATTACAAGAAAAAATGAAATTATGGGATTTGCTGCTATGTGAATGGAACTGGAGGCTACCACGCTGAGTAGAATCAGGAGAGGGTCATACACAGAATGATCACTCTCACATCTGGGCAATAAAGAAGCATCATAAGAAAATAACAAATGGCCAAAAGCAGCAGAACATTCCCAGGTGATGCCCATATTTCTGGTTTGTGGACCCCTATCTGAAGAGCAAGGTTATGATGAAGATGGAACCCAGTTCCCAGAAGATGCCGAGCAATTATGCTTCTAGGTCTGAGTTCAAAACTAAACAAAGGCATGCTTGCCCACACCTCCTCTTGCGATGTGTATTTTCTTTTTCTTTGCCTTTTTTTTTTGACGGGGGAGGGGCGGTCACATCCAGAGATCCTCAGGGGTTACTCCTGGCTCTGCATTCCTGAACTTGTAGGCAGCCTCTACCCCATACTAACTGAATCCAGATCCTTATTTATTTACTTAGGTTTTTAGGGCCACACCAAGTGGAGCTCAGGAATGACTCCTGGCAGTGCTCAAGAGGAGGAACCATATAAATGAGGTCAGCTGCATGTAAGGCAACTGCCTTAACCCCTGCACTCTTTCTCCAGATGCCGTATCTGTATTTAATACAGATAGGAGAAGCACTGTGCTCTGCAACATGGAAACCCTTCAGCCTTTTTCCCTTTAGCAGAACGCTCTAAGAGGCTGTGAATAAAAGAATGCTTAGAAGGAACCAGCTGCAGGACTTCACTTTATATATTGTTTCTTTTTGGGGGTCATACCCAGTGATGTTCAAGGATTAATCCTGGATCTGCACTAAGGTATTACTCCTGTTGGTGCTAAGGGGACCATATGGAATGCTGTGGATCGAACCTGGTTCTGCTGCATGCAAGGCAAATGCCATACCCACTGTACTACTGCTCTGGCTCCTTACTTTATATATTTTACAGATCAAATTAAAGCTCCATTTTTGAAAGTGTGCTCAAGGATTACAATCTTGGTGCATTCATCTGGGGAACATAAAGTAACAAAATAGGAGACTAACACCCAAGAATAGCCGATATCAGTACCAGGAGGATTACTCCATGGCTTTGAGGACAGCCGCACACACTAGGGGAAAAGGCAGCTCAGATAGAGAAGGGTGCACTAAATAAAGGATGTTGGGAGGTTCCTCTCAGGATGGGAAATGCTTGATGAGAGTAGACTATAGTCCGAAAAAGATTGCCACTCAATGTCTCTTTTGCAAACCACAGCACTCAAAAGGAGAGAGATAACAAAAGGGAATGCCCTGCCACAGAGGTAGGGTGGGATGGGGGAAGGGGGGTGGGAAGGTTACTGGGACTGGCGGTGGTGGAGAATGGGCACTGGTGGAGGGATGGGTATTCAATCATTGTATAACTGAAACCCAAGCACAAAAATTTGTAAATCTACAACTGTACCTCATTGTGTTTCACTAATAAAAATTTAAGGGGAAAAAAAACCTAAAAGAAAAAAATTACAATCTTGGAGGTTTTTTGTTGTTGTCATTGTTGTTTGGGGGTCATACCCAGCAGAGCTCAGGGGTTATTCCAAGCTTTGTGGTGGGGTGGGATCACTCCCTTCCCATGCTCAGAGGGACTTTTGGTACCAGGGGGTCCAACCTGAGCCTCCCACATGCATAGCGTGTATACTAGACCAGTAAAAGTGCCTACTTTGCAAGCATGAGGCTGAAAGTTAGATCCCTGGTCCCACCCACATGCACCAAGCACAGTCCCAGCAACTCCGTTGTTTCTAGCTCTGTATCAGTGTGTGATCTCCGGATACTATAGCCAGGTGTGTGCAAGCACCACAGCCAAAGTATGCTACCAAGGAGGGGAGTACCACAGGTGAAGATGCATACTTGCTGTGATCAAAATTGAACCCCCTGACCACACCTATGAGAGCACAACTATAGTGTGTGACTCTTGGTGAGAGATGTGTGAGCAACACAACTGAGCACATACATATATGGGACTCCTGTCATTGCAACAACAAAAGGAAGGAAAGGGGAAAATAAAATAAAGTGAAAGTCTCAATGAGAGACCTGACACAAAGAAAAGATATGACAGTAGCATAAAAAATTCTGTGAAGTGGTTATAAAGATGAGGTGTTGAAATGGATGTTAGCGAGTGTGACAAAAGAGCCCTTATTTAACAAATATTAAGGGTTTTGCTGCTTATCCTATGATGGACACTTAGATGAAACAACCAGTTGTTGTCCGGCTAAAGCAAAAAGATGAAAAATACATAAAGAAAGAAGACAAGAGGCTTTTCTTTCCCTGGCTTTAAATTAAACTAGAAAGCTATAGTAGTCAAAACTGTGTGGTACTGGAATAAGGCCAATAGAATATAATTGAGAATTCAGAGAAAACTTCTCAGTCAAAGAACAGTTAATTTTTAGTTTTTACTTTTGGGCAGGGGAAGCAGATGTTGGTCTATACCCAACAGTGTTCAGTGGTTACCCTGACTCTATACTTAGGAATCCATGCAGTGCCGAGATGGAGTCAAGGTTGGCTGCATGCAAGGCAAGCACCTTTACCCCTTGCTATCTCTCTAGTCCTAGATAATCTTTTACAAAGGAACCAGGTGTGGGGCTGGAGTGATAGCACAAAGGGTACGGTGTTTGCCTTGCACGCGGTTGACTGGGATTCAATTCCCAGTATCCCATATGGTCCCCCAAGCACCATTAGGAGTAATTCCTGAGTGCAGAACCAGGAGTAATCCCTGAGCATCACTGAGTGTGATCCAAAAGGGAAAAAACAGGAATCAGGTGCATGAAGTAGAGCAATGAATGCTTCTTTAACAAATTGTGCTGGGAAAACTGGATAGTTACATATGGGTCAAAAAAAATTGGACCTCTATCTCATGTCATACACAAAAGTTAATTCAAGGGGTCATTGAACTAATATAGCAGGTAGGGCTCTTGCCTTATATGCAGCCAATGTGGATTTGATCTCTGGTACCCAGATGGTCCACCAAAATCTGCCAGGAGTGATCTCTGAGTGCATATAGAGCCAGAAGTAAGCTCCCAGTACTACTAGATGTCCACCCCTCTCCTGCAAAACAAACCTCCTTAATTCAAAATGGATTAAAGATCCCAATATTAGTCCAATTAGTTCTAGAAAAACATAGGTGGAACTCTCCATGATACTGACTTCAGCATCTTCTTCAATGATTCAATGACATAGGCTAAGAAAATAGAAACAAAAATTTAAAAAATGAGACTATATCAAATTAAAAATTTTCTGTATTGTGAATGAAATAATGGCTAGAATAGAAACACATCCTACTGAGTGAATGTAAGAATCTTCCCTCGTCAGGCATTTGACAAAGGGATAATATTCAAGATTTATAAATCACTCACAAAACTTAACAAGAAAAAAACAAATCAACACCACCCCATCAAAAATGGGGAGAGGAGCTGAGCAGATATTTCCTCAAAGATGGTCAATAGTATATGAAAAAGTGTTCATCACTTATCATCAGGGAAATGCAAATCAAAACAAGAGTCATCTCTCATCAGTAGGACTAGTACAAATCACAAAGGATAGAAACTGTAAATGCTGGTAGATGTCGGAGCCAGAGGAAGGAACTCTCTTCCTCTGTGTGTAGAAATGTCATTTAGTTCAGTCTCTAAGGAAAACAGTAGGGACACATCTCAAAAATTAATAATTGGATCTCCATGTGACCTAGCAATTCCACTTCTTGGCATCATCCTAATAGCATAAAAATAACAGTGATACAACAAGATATTTGCACTCCTATGTTCATTGCAGCTCTATTTACAATAGTCAAAATCTAGAAACAACACCAGTGCCCAATCACAGATGAGTGGATAAAGAAATTGTGACATTTATACACAGTGGAGTACAACTCATCTATAAGAAAAGATAAATCCTACAGTTCACTGCTACTTGGATGGAACTGCAGGACATAATGCTGAGAGAAGTGAGTCGAAGGGAAAGGGGCAAATACAGAAAGATGTCCCAAACCCCATCATCCAGAAAAATAAATAAATACATAAAAGGAGCTGGGTAGATAGTTAAGAGGTTGAGGTGCTTGTTCTGCATGTGGTGGACCCAGGTCTGGTCCCAGGCACCACATATGGTCCTCTGGGTGCAGCCAGGAGTGGTCCCTGTGCACAGAGTCGGAGTAAGCTCTGGAACCACCGGGTGTGGCCCCAAAACTAAGCAGACAAAAAACCAGAATCTCCTTCATACATAGACTATAAAAGAAACAGAGTAATGGAATAAATGTATCAGATCCTGAGAGTGTGCTTGTGGAATTGAGTTTGCTAAAGTGTGTGTGCAGGCAGATGATGAGAGGGAACCTGGAGAGATTGGTGGAGGGAGCTGCTATTCTGCTGATAGTGTAGTAGGGCAGCACTGTATTCCTAGAGCAGAAATATTAACATTAATACTGTAAAGCCGGGCTGAAGCGATAGCAGAGTGGGTAGGGCGTTTGCCTTGCACATGGCTGACCCGGGTTCGATTCCTCTGTTCCTCTCAGAGAACCCGGCAAGCTACTGAGAGTATCCGCCCTCAGGCAGAGCCTGGCAAGCTCACGGTGGCGAATTCGCTATGCCAAAAATAGTAACAAGTCTCACAACAGAGACGTTACTGGTGCCTGCTCGAGCAAATCAATGAACAACGGGAGGACAGTGCTACAGTGCTACTGTAAATCACTATGCCTAAATTTAAAAAAATAAATGAATATAAATGAAAAACAAAACAAAACAAGACCTATTTTTTTTGCCTTGTTTTATTTGATCTCCAAGCCTACTCGGATTTGGGCCGAGCATCCTCCACCCAGATCCTCCAAATTCCAGTAGGCCGGGGTCACACCCACCAACTGGCCCCCTGGCGCCGTGTAATCCCATCAACGGCCAAGACTCAGAGACTATAAAAACCAGCTCCCGGAACTGCGCGGCCGTGGCCGCGCAACATCCTATTATGACATCTTATTATCTCATTCCTACTTTGGACAAACTGGCAGGCTACCGAATGTAGCCTGCCCACACGGCAGAGTCTGGCAAACTCCCCGTGGCGTATCCAATATGCCAAATACGAGTAACAATGATGGGTCTCATTCTCCTAAAGAGCCTTGAATATAATCTCAGGGCTAGGATGAAGGAGACGTTACTGGGGCCTGCTCGAGGCAATCGACGATTAACAGGATGATTTGTGATTTTGTGATTGTTTTATTTGTGGGGGCCACACCTGCATGGTCCAGGGGTTAGTTCCAGCCCGATTCTTAGAGACAGTCCCTGAGATGCTTAGACCTCTTCATGAATAGCATGGGTATCCTGACCAGGAAGATGATATTCTTTTTTATAAAAAAGATAAACTATTTGTTTATTTATTTATTAGTTTTGAGGGCATACCCAGGGATGTTCTGGGCTTACTCCTGGCTATAAGCTCAGGGATCACTCCTGGCAGTGCTCAGGGAACCATATGGGATGCTGGGAATTGAACTCAGGTCAGGCACTCGAAAGGCAACCCCAGGAAATCCAGCAAATCTCTGGCTCCAGGAAGTTGAGATTCTTACAATTCAAAGTGTTGCCACTGGGGATGGGGTTATAGTTCAGTGGAGGATAACATGACTTGCATGTATGAAGTACCGGATTTGATCCCCAGCACCAGACACAATAAAAATAAAACAAAAACTGGCCCCACCAGAGTTTGCCTGTGTGGCTTATTTCCACGGAGCAACAACAACAGCCTCTCCTGGGAACTTGCTAGAAATGCACACTCTGGGAGGCCGGAGTGATAGTACACAGGGTAGGATGCTTGCTTTGTACCTGGGCCAACCTGGGTTAATCATATGGATCCTCAAGTATTACCACCAGGAGTAATTCTTGAGTGCAGAGTCAAGGCCACACCCCTGTGAATCACTGGGTGTGGCCCCAAAACATAACAAAACAATTTAAACAAGTAAAAATAAATGCACACACTCAGGCTCCAGACTCAGAACCTGCATTTTAATAAGAACTGCAAAGTTTTAGAAGCATTGTTCTAAGTGTAGAATAATACTGTGCACGGAACATGTTTGGAGGAATAGGTCAGATTCCGCTTGAGCTGGTCAGGGGAAGCTTCTCCAGAGTGTCACATTTGGGCTAGATATTTGGAGATCAATAGAAATAGACTAGCCTGAAAAATGGGGGAGAGAATATTCCAAGTAGAGGGAAAAAAAGATGAAAAGGCAGCAGAGGGGCCAGCAAATGCTTCGTAGTATCACACCTGAGTCCCTAGGTATGATCCCCAGCACCTCCCCCTCTCCTTTAAAAGGTACTCTGTAGTTGGAGAGCTAGGAACACAGGGGAGATGCTTGCTTTGTACACAGCTGGCCTGGGTCTCATCCCCAGCACCACATACGTTGACCCCCCAAACACCACTAGGAGTAATCCCTGAGCAGAGTCAGGAATAAACCCTGAGCACTGCCTGGTGTGCCCCCCATCCCACCTCCACAAAATCAAAACCAAACAAACAAGAAAACAGGCCAGAGACAGAGCTAAACTAGAATCTTAATTTGAAGATACTTCTCTTTTGTATTGAGACACTGACATGTGTTTGTTTCCTAAGGATGGAAGTCAAGAAAGGAGGGAGAACATTGGCCAGGCAACTGCTAAGGTTCATCAGTGTTGGTGCTCAGTGTGCTTTAGAGTACTGATGACCTTGTTCACAGCAGAAATGTTTTCAGGACAGATTAGCCTCCTCCAGATTTGCTCAGAGGATGGAAGAGTCCATATATTTAACGGGAAACAAAAGACTTTCCATGTAAAGACTTTTATCCGGAAGGCAATAAAAGCAAGGAAATGATCAATTCCTCTAAATGGTATTAAACCAAAACATTGTGTCAAGGGACTAGAAATTAATATTTCTTGAAGGCAAAATAGCAGCTGTTTAATCTTCTAAGTACTCTCATGAAAAATCAAAGTAGATACTAAAAGTTTTTTTATTTTTACTTTTTTTAGTGAAACACCGTGAGGTACAGTTGTAGACTTACAAATTTTTGTGCTTGGGTTTCAGTTATACAGTGATCGAATACCCATCCCTCCACCAGTGCCTATCCCTCTACCAGTGCCCATTCTCCACCACCAATGATCCCAGTATCCCTCCCACCCTCCATCCGCCCCCCATCCCACCTTGCCTCTGTAGTAGGGCATTTCCTTTTGTTCTCTCTCTCTCTCTTTTGGGTGCTGGGGTTTGCAAAAGAGGCATTGAGTGGCAATCACGTTTGGTCTATAGTCTACTTTCAGCATGCATCTCTCATCCTGGGAGGATTCTCCCAACACCCTTTATTTGGTGCTCCCCTCTCTATCTGAGCTGCCTTCTCCCTTAGCATGTACAGCTGGCCTCCAAGCCATGGAGTAAACCTCCTGGTACTTATCTCAGCTATTCTTGGGTGTTAGTCTTTTATTTTGTTACTTTTTGTTCCCCAGATGAATGCAAGTAGATACTAAAAGTTTGCCTCACTTTACTAGAAAAGTTTTAACTCAGAATTCAAGTCTGATGTTTTTGATGATAAAGTATCAGATGGATCGGTTACATGTTGAATTTTTGCCCAGATCCTTATTCTGGGGGTATTACTGTCCCCCACACACCTAGGCCTTCCTTCTTTTTTTGACAGGCTGCATGTTATCACTGAGGAGTCAGTCATAAGACTGACTTTTTTTTGGAGGTGAGGATAGAGCTGTGTGGGGTTGTGATGTTTCTGAAGCAGTGCTCAGGAGGCCTGGGGCTCTTCCTGGCAATTCTTGGTCATTTGGGTCAGTGTTCAATGCAGGGATGAGGGACTCACAAAATTTGTTGCAAATTAATCTAGCCTTCAGCAAATCCATCAAAAATAAGAGATGGAATCCATGCAGATCAACAGGTTATTGAACAGTGATTGTAAATGTATATTTATGTATATCTATACCACAGCAACCTCTGGGAGTATTATAAAGAAGATGTGTCTGAGCCCAGCACCTAAAGAGTGCAACCCCTGGCAAGCACATATGCAGCACCACAGTGAGAGAGTGTGTCTCACACTTTTTATGTTTTATAACATAACATGATATAAAGTGTATAAATGATAGATAATCATATTTAATTATGATTGTTTAGTTTTCTTCATGCCTTACTTTAGTATTTTTCACTCTTCTCTTCCCTTTGTTGTTGTTGATTTTGTGATACTGGAAGTCACACAAATAAATACCTGGATAGGGTGTCCATGCAGTTTTAGTTGAAGGTTTGCTGGAGACGCATGTCAGATTGCAGTGCTCACAAATCTGACTGCCATGCTTGCCAAGGGCCACACTGTCTCACTGTAGTGCTGCATATGTGCTTGCCAGGGTTTGCACTCTTTAGATGCTGGGCTCACACACATCTTGTTTATAGTACTCCCAGGGGTTGCTGTGGTATTGACACAGTGTTGCTCAGCAGTGGTCACACTTCCTGGCTGTGGTCTTCACACATCTTTCAGTGGCACTCATTGGGGAGTCACACTCCTTTGTTCTGGTGCTCACACATTAGTGATGATACAGCTGTAAATCATTTGCAGTGCCAGGAATCACAGACAGCAGAGCAACCAGGATGGTGCTCAGTGAAAATGATAGATCCTTTGCTGCCTTGCCAAGGAGGTAGAGAACTTATCTACTGAAAACCACGGCATTATTACAAAAAACAAGATACAAGGAAATGGAAAGTTACACTATGTGAATTGGAAGAACAAAGATTATTTTACTAATTTCTTTTTTCAGGGAGGGCTGGAGTGATAGCACAGCGGGTAGGGTGTTTGCCTTGCACGCAGCCAACATGGCTGACCCGAGTTCGATTCCTCCACCCCTCTCGGAGAGCCCGGCAAGCTACCAAGAGTATCTTGCCCGCACAGCAGAGCCTGGCAAGCTCCTCGTGATGTATTCGATATGCCAAACACAGTAACAACAAGTCTCACAAAGGAGACATTACTGGGCCCGCTCGAGCAAATCAATGAACAACGGGAGGACCGTACCATACTGTACCGTACTTGGGGACTGGTCCTGCTATGTGCAAGAGGCTTCTCCTGGTGTTGCTCAGGAGACCATGTGGTACCAGGGATTGAATCAACTCAAGATTTCTGCATGCAAAGCATGTGTTCCAGTCCTAACTCCCTGGCCCAAAATAATATATACAGTCTTACTTAAGCAATCTATAGATTCAATGTAATCCTTGTCAAAATCTAAAGGCATTTTTCAAGAAAAAAGAACAAATAATTGTAAAACTTACATGGAACCACAAAAGACCCTAAACAACCAAAGCGACTCAGAGAAAAGAAAAACTGAGGCATCCCATCTTCTAATTAAATTATGATGCAATAGTCATTTAAATAGTATGATACTGAAACAAAAATAGGCACACACCAATGGAAGAGAATAGTTTATCCCCAAATAAAGTAATACATATATGGACATCTAATCTATGATAGAGGTACCAAGACTATACAATAGAGAAAGGAAATTCTCTTTAACAAATAATATCAGGGGAATTTGATAGTCATGAAGAAAAGGAAACCAGGTCAATTTAATATATGCTAACATATACTTATGCACATAAAATATTAATACACGATAATATATGTGATACTGCAAATAAAAATCAAACTAAAAATTCCTAAAGACTTGAATATTAGACCAGAGCCATTAAATACATATAAGAAAATAGGTGATACACTCCAGGAATTGAACATCAGAGACATATTTGGATGCTCAACACAACTGACAAATAAAAGCAAGACTATACCGTGGAGGGGCTGAAGTGATAGCACAGTGGGTAGGGCATTTGCCTTGCACGCGGCCAATCCGGGTTCGATTCCCAGTATCCCATATGGTCCCCTGAGCTACCGCCAGGAGTAATTTCTGAGTGCAGAGCCAGGAGTAACCCCTGTGCATCGCCAGGTGTGACCCAAAAAGCCAAAAAAAAAAAAAAAGAATATACAGTGGAGGGCTAGAGAGACAGTACAACAGGTAGGGCACTTGCCTTGCATGTAGCTGACCTAGGTTCAATTCCCCCGCACTCCATATAGTCCTCTGGGCCCTTCCAGGAGTGATTTCCTGAGTGAAGAACAAGCCCTGAGCACAAATCCAAAACAAATCCAAAAAACCAATTCAAAGGAGTATTTACATGTTCATTGCAGCACTATTCATAATATCCAAAACACAGAAGCAATCTAAATGCCTATTGAAAGATGACTGGATAAGGAAGTGTTCAATGAAATACTACTTTGCTATAAAATAAAATAAAATAAAAAAAAGGAACTGTCATTTGGGACAAAATGGATAGAACTTGAGGAGATTATGCTAAGTGAAATAAGAATATTAAAGACAGTAATTGGGGGTTGGAGTGATAGCACAGGGGGTAGGGCGTTTGCCTTGCATGCAACCGACCCGGGTTCAATTCCCAGCATCCCATATGGTCCCCTGAGCACCGCCAGGAGTAATTTCTGAGTGCATGAGCCAGGAGTAACCCCTGTGCATCGCAGGGTGTGACCCAAAAAGCAAAAAAAAAAAAAAAAAGACAGTAACTAAATGGTTTCACTCATATATAGAATATAGTTGACTGAAGCAAATGAACTAGCATAAACCAACTAACTTCTAAACTTGGTGAAAATTATTGTGAGTACTCATGAGGAAAGGGGTAGGAGGTAGAAAGGGTTGAGGGTTCTTTTTGGTGGTGGGATGGTATTGAAACTTTGGGGTGATGCTGATGAATTCTAGATATACAAAGTCTTAAGTTTTGCCCCTGAACTCTATAAAAGTGTAAACTTATGAGAATCAGTAAAATGGGGGCAGGGAATAAAGAAGTCACTCACAAAGAGAAAATTAAATCTTTAATTTAAAAATCCTAAAAGTGCTACGTTGGTTTTAGTCAGCACAGTGTATTTTCTCGTTAAATTCATCATTGGCTATATTAATGTTTTAAACATTCTGTTCTAATATCACATGTACTTAAACCAGTTGAAGCAAATATTAGATATACCACAAGGAAAATGTGGACGTTACAACTTATTTCTATTATTTTTATGTTTTTATGATTTTGTTTTATATGAAACCATACTAAGCCATTTCCAGGACATACTCCTGGTTTTGTGCTCAGAGGTCACTTCTGGTGATGCTCAGGGGACCATATGTGGTTCTGGGGATCGAATAGGGAGATTGGCTGTGTACAACTTTACTTCTTGTACTATCTCTCCAGCCTCTCATTTCTGTTATTGTACTTTTAAAATATAAATTTATAATTTAAGGACTTTTACTTTATATATAAAATTAATAACAGAATCTTAGGAACATTCAAGAAAAATGCTATTTTTATTTGTTTAAAAATTTTTGGTGGTATCTCAAGGGATTGCCCTGCCACAGAGGCAGGGGGGTATGGGGGAGGATGGGGGTAGGAGGGATATTATCCATGGTGGTGGAAAATGGGCACTGGTGGAGGGATGGGTATTTGATCATTGTATAATCGAAACCTAAGCACAAAAAATTGTAAATCTACAACTGTACCTCATGGTGTTTCACTAATAAAAATAAAGAAATTAAAAAAAATTTTTTTTGGTGGTATCAGGGAGAAAACCCCGGCGCCTCACGCAAGTAAGACAATTGTGTATGTTTGTGTTTTGTTTTTTGTAGTGCAAAGGAACAAAACTCAAGGTATCAAGTATGCAAATACCAATGAACAGCCCTGGCTCTATTAAAAAAAAAACATTTTTTAAGGGTTCACTGTGAGTTTCCAAGGAAAAGCATGGGGGTGCACAGGATTCCAGTGTTCAGTGGCCAAGAGCCGTTCCCGTGGCCGGCCCACAGCAACAGATGGACGAAGGACCAGGGGAATGGAGAAACAGAGCCCTTTCTTCATTTGGTAGACTGGTTGTTAGTCAGTTTATTTCTCTCCTCCTCAGGATAGTCTGATCTCTCCCCTTACAGCACACTTGTAGTCGTAGTTTTGGTCGTAGTCACAGTCATCATAGTTTCATCACTCTAGTTCCAGCCTTCCCTCTTTGCCCTTAGGGCATAGTTATATAAAAATCATGAAGGGTGGGGGTACACATAGGTAGGGTTGAACATTATGGTAACAACAAACAAATGTAACATTTGAACATTATGGTAACAACAAACAAATGTAACATTTGAACATTATGGTAACAACAAACAAATGTAAATCTTCTCCTTCAGGGGAAGTTCTAGGAGATTAAGGAAGATTTTATCTCAGGGTTTAGCACTCTAGATACTAGGAGATCTACTCTAGACTACTAGAAGATCCACTCAAGGGTGAGATTCCATCTAGGGTGTATTGCTTTCTCCTTTCCTCAGCTACTAATCCATTTAACCAATCACAGTAAATTTACTTCTTATAATAGTTTTAATGAATGTCGAAAATCAGATGGGCTGGTCACGTAATGAGATTTAAAGACGACCGTTGGACTAGAGCTGTTACTGATTGGATTCCACGGGATGTCAAAAGACCGCGTGGCCGCCCACCTACCAGATGGTCAGACTTCTTTGTCAAGGTCATGAACGATCGGTTTGAGACTCTCCATGTTCCCGGAGCGAACAGATGCCATTGGGCTACACTAGCACGCGACAGGGACAAATGGAGACGTTACTGGCGCCCGCTCGAGCAAATCGACGACTAACGGGAAGTTAAGTGATTAAGTGATTAAGTGAATAGTTTTAGTCATTTTTGTATGAACACAGTAAGAGATATATTAAGCTTAGAGGTTGGCTCTTCCTGGGAACATCTTGCTATATATTCCAGACCACAGTCCTCAGGCCAGATTAGTCTTTCCTCATGCCAGCAGGGTCCTTATTCAGTTACTTCGTTTTGGGTCATGACAGGACTTGTTCCATGACCATGCTCTTTTTTTTTTTTTTTGATTTTTTTTTTTTTATTATTAGTGAAACACTATGAGGTACAGTTGTAGATTTACAAATTTTTGTGCTTGGATCTCGGTCATACCACGATCAAATACCCATCCCTCCACCAGTGCCCATCTTCCACCACCAGGATAATATCCCTCCCCCCCCATCCCCCCAACCCCCCCCTGCCACTGTGGCAGGGCATTCCCTTTTGTTCTCTCTCTCCTTTTGGGTGCTGTGGTTTGCAAAAGAGGCATTGAGTGGCGAACATGTTCAGTCCAGTCTACTTTCAACCTGCATCTCCCCTCCTGGGAGGATCCTCCAAACACCCTCCACTTGGTGTTCCCCTTTCTATCTGAATTGCCATGACCATGCTCTTAACTTATAATACTTATGGTGCTTAGCTTGTCCTCTTTTGATGCCAGGGTAGCTTACAGCTTTCCCTGGGTCCATCCGGTCCCTTTGTCGGGACCCTCCTTTTGGGGGTGTTAGGAAGTAAGGGCAACTGAGGTTTAAGTCAGGTAAATATGATGGATGAGCAGGAGTAAATATTATTTGGAGTCAATTAATTCCCATGTTACAAAAGCATAGCATCAACTATCTTCCTGTGTCTATATAAAAAAAAACACTGCTAAACCATGCAAATGACATAAAGAAAAGAGAAAAGCAATATAGGATTGTTAGTGCTTGATGGGATAGGGTGTGCCTTAGGGGGCACTGTTGTGGGAGTAACTCAATAAACCTAAGCTCCCTGGGAGAGGAGCAAGAATAACTCAATGTTATCATCTAACAGTTCACTTTTAAGAGACTTCAGTGTAACATTTATATCCAAGTTTCTAAGTGCATTTAAGATGATCTGTTTAGAGATATTTAGTTTATAGCTTTTCTGGAAGAGTTTCATGTTTCTGTTTCATGGATGAATAAGTATTTCACATAAATGCAAATCTGTAGGTCTATTTAAGATACTAGTAAATCAATAAGCATTTAATGATCTCATATTCCTTTAAAGAGGCTGTACTGCAACCTGGAAGAGAAAGGTTGAGAGACAAAGATTCTGATCTAAAGAGGTTTCTCTCTAGCAAGGAAATAAATCAAACAAGCAGAGAATTAAGTAAAAGAGATGTTTGGGGATGAGGGAGCTACCCAGAAGCCACCCAGACTCTCTAAGAAGTGCTTAGAGAGTCCAGGGTACTCAGTGATATGGCGATAGTAAGACAACTAGGATGAACGGTTCACTGCTAGGGCCTGAGGATGCAGTGTCCTAAGGCCCTGCTATGCTGGAATGACTAGCGGCACCCTAGTGGTGCTGAGGGCCCCTACGGAGCATTTTATTATTTGGGAGGGGGTTTGGGGACACATCTGGTGGTGCTCAGGGCTTAATCCTGGATCTGTGCTCAGGCTTCACACATGACAGTACTGGGGAACCATATGGGATGCTGGAAATCAAACCCAGGACGGCCACGTGCAAAGCAGGCATCCTCACTGTGCTCTCCCTTCATCCCGATAGCATAGTTCTTTATAGCATTGGATACTTCACCTTTGTCCAAATATACCACTGTGTAATCACAAAATAAGTGAGTGTGCAGTGTGGGCTCTCATGTGCGTTCGGTGGCCACGAGCTGCTTCCCCAACCTGGCCTGCAGCCACCGCCAACAGATTCATGAAAGAGGACACAGGCTGCCAGGTGGTTGATCAGTAGCTGTTTATTCCATTCTCCATCCTACTGTTTATTCCATTCCCCCTATGTGCCTGTTCCAATCTCACTGAGCGCCCCATTCCAGTCTCACTCCGCCCCTCATTCCAGTCTCCTCTGGTCCCCCCATGCTATTCTCCCTGAGCCCAGTCTCACAACCTAGTCTAGACTTCAACTCCCCAGGATTAGGGGTAGCAATTATACCTAGGTCAACTAGCACAATCAACATACGAAAGCCCTTCCTTGGGTGAAACTCTTCTAAGATAAGACAAAGATCTCCTCCTGCTAGAAGGGTGGGATTTTGTCTAAGGACAAATTTCCTCGTTCCTTAGTCCATATCCATTTAAACAGTCACCTTAAATTTACTTCTTAATAATCTTACCAGTCATTTTGTATGGACACAGTTAGAGAAACATTAAACTTAAAGGGTAGTTCTCCTGGGAACATCTTCAATAGATCCCAGGCCATAGCCCTCAGGCCAGATTAGTTCTTCCTAATCCCTGCAGGGTCCTTGTTCAGTCACTTCTCCTTGGGTCATGACAGAATTTGTCCACGACATGCTTTTAACTTATTATAAGTTTTACGGCACTTGGCCTGTCCCTTTTCGATGCCAGGGTAGCTTACCATTTGTCCTGGGGCCATCCGGTCCTTCGATGGGACCCTGCTTGTAGGGTGCTAGGAACTAAGGGCAACTGAGGCTAAGTCAAGTAAATAAGAAAGATGCCCAGCAGTAAATATTATTTGGAGTCAATTAATTCCCAAGTTATCAAAGCATAGCATTAACTGTCTTTTTGTGTCTGTACAAACAGGACATTGCTCTAAAGTAAACTATGCCAAGGACATAATGAAAAGAGAAAAGCAACATTTCACTTACAAACACAAAACCAGAAATCTCTGAAGAATTTGACTTTACAAGTGACAATTTCTGGTTAGGGGAAATGAGTGATTAACAGAGATAGCAGAGCACAGAGAAGTAAAGGATGAATACTCACTAAGGAAATGGGAGAGCTTCCGGAGCATTATAACTCAATAAACCTAATCTCCTTGTGGCAGAGGAGAAAACACAAACCAATGTTACCCTACATACCTCAGAGAATCTTTTTACCTCCACCAATCAGGGCACTTTGTTATAGCCTGAAGAGGGTGGAAGTCTAAGTTCTTCCACTTTCCAATGGGACATCAGTTTTTCTGTGGTATTTACCTATAGTGGGTGGTTAGGACATAGATGATTTTTCTATAATTTTTCCTCTTTCCTGTTTTATTCATTATTTTTGTTTGTTTTGTTTTTTAAGCTAGAGAAAAGGCTTTTCTTGGGCCTTTTTTAAAAAGTAATTTTTTCACTGATTTAAAATACTATAATATTTTGGGAGCTCAACTTCATACCTTTGTATGCTTTGTATGTAGATGACACACTATACCAACCACCAAAATTCCAATGCTATCTCTCCAATTTGTTTTGTCGACATTGTCATGAAAGGCACATTTTTATGATTTTTTAGTAGTCTAGTAGCATTTCATTTATTTACCACAACTCTCTTTTGGAGATGTCAGGGGTGCATAAAAGGTGGTACTCAAAGATCACAGCATAGGAGGTCATGCTGTGCTATGCTCAAGGATAATTTTCCTGGCAGGGATTGGGGACTAGGTGCTGGAGATTGAACCTGTACTGGCTGTGCAAGAGCTTTCTTTGTACAATCTTTCTGTAGGAACTATACCCCATGCTCCCCCCCTCCCCCAACACACACCATTTTTTGCCATATCTGATGGCCGGTGTCAGAGGGCCATCAGGTGCTGGGAATTGAATCTGGTCTTCTGCATGCAAAGTATACACATTAGCCCTTTGAGTTATTTGTTTGGCCTACCTTTCAAAATTTTGTTTAATTTATGTTGAGGATATGGCTCAATGGCAGTGTACAAACCCACATACTGGGTTTCATTCCTGGTACCACAAAAAAAGAAAGGGAACATTATGCTTAATTTATATATGATGTCTAGGGTTTTTAGCTGCATTTAGCAATAAGAATAGGGAAAATATTTACTTTGGAATAAGAATTCATTTTCTACTATTTCTAAATGTGGATACATGACAATATTGTGGTAATTTAATTTTAGAGACATCCATTTGCAGATGAAATATGATAGCTTGGATGACCTTCAAAATTATTTGAAAGTAGATAATGGGTAGGAATATAGAACTAGTGAGATAAGCTATAAATTGATTATATCTCCAATTGATTTGTTTTCTTGGGCATCTCCATTTGTGCCGAAGGCCATTTGGGCTATGCCTGGCAGAGTTTGAGAGGCCATATGGCACCAGGGAATGAAACCAGGGTCTCATATATGCCAGGCATATGTACCAGCCCAGGGAACACCAAATGACCTCTGCACTGCTGGGATGGCCCTAGTGGTTCCTAACACCACAGTTCTAGAGGAGTACCACATCCTTTTGCTCTATGCTCTTCGTGATAGTATAAATCTGGTAACAAGGTCTATCTATCTTGGTCATGTTTATAGCTCCAAAGTTCAAAAATGACTGATATATAGTTGGCACTAAATTACCTTCTGCCTTAAAAGCTATCATAGATTATGAAATACCTGTATTTTATTTATTTTTATTTTTTATTTTTTGCTTTTTGCATCACACCTAGCAATGCACAGAGGTTACTCCTGGCTCATGCATTCAGGAATTACTCCTGGCGGTGCTCAGAGGACCGTATGGGGTGCTGGGAATCGAACTTGGCTTGGCCGTGTGCAAGGCAAATGCCCTACACGCTGTGCTATTGCTCCAGCTCCAATACCTGTATTTTAAATACCACTAAGTATTACTGCAGGGTCTGGAGTGATAGTGTGGGGGTTTAAGCTCTTGCCTGGCACAGTTTTTTTTTGTGGGGGGGGGTCACACCCAGTGATGCTCAGGGGTGTCTCCAGGCTCTGCACTCAGGAATTACTCGTGGCGGTGCTTGGGGGACCATATGGGATGCCGGGGATTGAACCCAGGTTGGCTTCTTGCAAGGCAAATGCCCTACCAGCTGTACTATCGCTCCGGCCCAGCCTGGCACACTGTTGACCTTGGTTCAATCCCCAGCATTGCATATGGCCAGGAGTGATCCCTGCATGCAGAGTAAGTCCTGAATACTTCTGGGAGTGGCATCTCCCCCCACCCCGCCCTCATATATGTATGTATGTATAATCTGCAAATTTGAAAAGAAATTTGTGGAATAAACACTGAAAACATTTATAAAAATGCTTTATACATGTTTAAGAGCAGAACAGGGTATATTATTGAGGCCATTACCAATTCTGTTGAGAATATAGTCATTCCTTGGCATCTAAAGGGAAAGATTCCAAGATTCCATGTAGTTACCCATGCATACTAAAGTTCCTTGTGCAAAATGACATAGTATTTGCATATAATTTGCATATTTTTCCATATGCCTTATGTCATCTCTCTACTACTTGTAATACCTTATACAGTGTAAAAGCTATGAAATTATGCTGATGTTTAAGGAATAATGACAAAAGGGAAAAAAATTACAAGTTCAGTACAGGTATGGACATGATAGGCCTAACTACATAGTAAATAATTTGGTTGAAAGGGCAGATGTTGAACCCAGGCTGGCTATTACTTCCCAAATCCTAATATTCTATGTTGAAGCTCATAACTTGTTGTAAGAATCCTTAACATAAAATATGACATAGACATGATAGTCTCTACCTTTTCACAATAAAGACTCCTTTTAGTATTTTATTCTGAAGGTTATACTGGTTTTACTAACTTGAAGTGGTATAGTATAGTGAAAAGAAAATGCCATTTGTAGGGTCTTAGATAACTTAGCCCCTTTCTATGCCTCAGTTTAGATATGCACAAAGAGTTGTTCATCTTTCCATCTCCAAGCAGAATTCAGTGACTACCCAGAGAAGTCACCGTGTCTGTGGATATGTGAATGAATGGAAGAATAGTGGTGCCCGGAAATTTCAAGATTTTTTTCTCTGTCCTTTATTTGCTCTCTCTTGAAGATAAAAATCATTTCATGTGTCTTTTGGCCATTTGTATTAAAAAAATGCTCTACATTACTAATCAATAGGGAGATGCAAATCAAAACAATGAGATGTTATCTTACACCACAGAGCATGGCAAACATCAAAAAGAACAAGAGTATCCAGTGTTGGCACGGATGTGGGGATAAAGGGACTCTCCTTTTGGTGGGAATGCTGACTGGTCCAGCCTTTTAGGAAAACAATATGGGCATTCCTCAAAAAGCTAGAAATTGAGCTTCTAGATGATCCTCCAATAACACTTCTGGGAATATGCCCTGGGGGATGAAAAACACACTGCAGAAATGACATCTGCACTTCTGTTTATCACAACACTATTCACCATAGAAAAAACCTGGAAACAACTTGAATGTCTAAGAACAGACGACTAGTTAAAGAAACGATGGTACATTTACACAATGGACTACTATGCAGCAGTAAGCAAAAATGAAGTGATGAAATTCACTTATAAAATGGATAGACATGGAGAGTATCATGCAGAGTGAAATGAGTCAGTAGGACAGACAGAATGATTGCACTCATTCATGGAATATTAAAAAAAGAAAACATGAGACTAAACATAATAAGGACATTAGAAACAAGGGCAAGGAGGATTAGTCCATGGTTGGAAGCCTGCCTTAAGTGCTAGGGGAGAGGGCAATTGGGATAGAGAAGGGACCATTATGACAAAGATAGCTGGAAATGATCACTCTAGATAGGAACTGCATGCTGAAAGTGGGTAAAGGAACATGACAACCTCTCAGTATCTGTGTCTCAGCCCAGGAGAGAGGGAGGGAGAGAGGGAGGAAGAGAGGAAAGGAGGTAAGGAGAGAGAGAGAGAGAGAGAGAGAGAGAGAGAGAGAGACAGAAAGAGAGAGACAGAGAGAGAGAGGTGGGAAGAGAAGGAAAGTGCCTGTTATAGAGTCATAGAGGCAGGCTGGTGGGAGGGAAACCGGGGTCATTGGTGGTGGGAAATGGATGGACACTGGTGGAGAGAGTGTTGGAGTGTTAGATCATTGTAGGACTGAAACAAGATCAAGAAAGTTTTGTAACTGTGACTCACAGTGACTCAATTAAAATTTTTTTTTAAAGAAAAAAAAACAAAAATTAGGACAAGAAAACAAACATGAAGTACATCACCTCAGGGGCCTGACAAAGAAATGAAGCTAAAGTAACCAGAATTCTCTTCGTCTGAAAAGTTCTTCATGCTGTGATGAATTAATTCTTCATGCCTAATATGATATGAAATAATCTACCTGCAAAATAACTTTTACTAGTGTGTGAAGCACCTTAAAAACTTTATTTTACTATTATAGGGGCCACACACTAGAGTTCTCAGGGACTTTTCCAGTCTTTGTACTTGAGCGTCACTCCTAGTCAGAGGGACCAGGTGGTGTTGGGAATTGAACCTAGGCCTCAAGCCTGCAAAGTATGCTCAGCCTGTTAATCTGATCTCTCTGGCCCACTCTAATATTGTAAAATGAGAGTATGCAAATGAAATTTCAAAAGCAGTGTGATTATTTGAGGAAAAAAAAAGTGGTATCAGGGGATCAGCATGTTTTTTTCTCTTCCTATAGAAATCAAGGAAAACATTTGTAAGTTCGAACTCATTATTACAAGTGGTAGGGCATTTGCCTTGCATGCAGCCAACATGGCCGACCCGAGTTCAATTCCTCCGCCCCTCTCGGAGAGCCCGGCAAGCTACCGAGAGTATCTCGCCCGCACGGCAGAGCCTGGCAAGCTCCCCGTGATGTATTCAATATGCCAAACACAGTAACAAGTCTCACGATGGAAACGTTACTGAGCCCGCTCGAGCAAATTGATGAACAACAGGAGGACCGACTGACCGTGAATCAGCCAGAAAAAAATAAATCCAGCTACCAGATGAACATTGGCAATTGTGATTGTCTTGTTTGGGATACTTGCTCTGACGGCTTGATTGATCTGTGTGAGATCTGATGAGAACTCAGCACACAACTACTAGCACAGAGAACAGCAGTGGGTCAGAGGATTTTCAGGGTTTTTTTTTTTTTTTTAGCTTTTTGGGTCCCACCCGGCAATGCACAGGGGTTACTCCTGGCTCTGCATTCAGGAATTACTCCTGGTGGTGCTCAAGGGACCACATGGGATGCTGGGATTTGAAACCGGGTCGGCTGCGTGCAAGGCAAATGCCCTACCCGCTGTACTATCGCCCCAGCCCCAGGATTTTCAGTCTTAATAAACATCACATTGAGATCCTCTTCCTATTTGTAAAATAGACAGGATTAAGTATTCTGAGCTCAAGTTCAAGCAATGTTCAGTCTTCTTTTTTTCTAGCAAAAAAGATTAGTGCAGAGCTAGATGATTGAGAAAAGGAAGTACAGACCCTCAACTATATCTTTATTATCTTTAAATAGACATAGTGTGAATCAGCATCCTATATGGTCCTTTGACCATATGGCTTCCTTACAGTGGAAAAAAAGAAAAAACTATCAAATGCAACCAAACAGGAAGTAAGTAGGAATCTACACAGTATCTTCTTCCTATGGAGGTTTTGAAGAACTCAATGCAATCCATTCTCTGCTCCATCATATTTTTTTTTTTTTTGGTTTTTTGGGTCACACCTGGCTAGGCACAGGGGTTACTCCTGGCTCATTCTCTCAGGAATTACTCCCGGCTGTGTTATGGGGACCATATGGGATGTTGGGAATCGAACCTGGGTCGGCTGCGTGCAAGGCAAATGCCCTATCCACTGTGCTATCACTCCAGCCCCTGCTCTGTCATATTCTTGGAAGTGGGAAAACTTAGTATATGGTTCCCAAAGCAACACATATTTAGTTAAATATGTAACACAGCAATCATGAGCTGTATTAGATTTTCTTTCAATCTCCATTTAAAATAAAAATTCGTATCTGCCTGTCCTAAAATTATTTCAACCAGAAACAGAATTCTTTCAGATAATTTTATATATTCCAACTGATAATCAATCTTTCATGTTGTAGTAGGAATTTGGTATAAGTTGAAGCATCAGAACATGTTTTTTTAAAAAAAATTTAAATCAAATTCCCTATCAAGATTAAGTCTCCTTTCATAAAGAACTCCTAGATGTTGAGATGGCATGTCCTAGCTATAAGGCATCTGTTAGTCCACTGGAAACTTGGAAAGTAAAATACAGCAACTAACAGTAAGTACTTTATAAGTGTTTCTTGGCCAAGAAGAACAAGGTTAACGTTTTTTTGGGTCACATCCAGCTATGCTAAGGGGTTACGCCTGGCTTTGCACTCAGGAATTACTCCTGGCATTGCTTGGGGGACCATATGGGATGCCAGGGATTGAACCTGGGTCAGCCACATGCAAGGCAGATGCCTTACCTGCTGTACTATCGTTCTGGTCCCAAGGTCAACTTTTTAAAAACACTAATCTATGATCATCACTATATACATAGCACTCCGCTTTCTGGACGCTCAAGCAGAGCCTCACGCAAGAATGAAGTACCACAGAACCCAGAAAATGTGGAAATTTGTGACCTTGGACTTTGGACTCAACGGAACCCGAATCAGAGATCCTCTGCCTGCTTCCCCCAGTCTCCCATGACTCAAGGATTACACCCATAAGCCACACCCTGTTGGCACCAGATAATATCCTCATCGGCCACCCTTTAGAACTCAAGGATGCTCCTCCAAGATGGGAAGATAAAAGGAGGCTCCCAGAACCATGCCACCAGGCTGCACCAGGCTGTGGGGTGGATGAGAGCCCTCTGCACCCCAAGGGACCCAGCCCCAGCAGCTGACCTCCACTGCCCAACCACCGCCATGCTCCATGCAGCTTTCTGGACCCTTATAAGACACTTCCTACCTATTTATGCCTCTTGGAGAGCCCGGCAAGCTACCAAGAGTATCTCGTCCACATGGGCAGAGCCTGGTAAGCTCCCCGTGGCGAGCTGTATATTTGATAGGCCAAATACAGTAATGACAATAGGTCTAGTTCCCCTGACCCTGAGTCTCCAATCGTTGGGAAAAGGCGAGTAAGAAGAGGCTGCTAAAATCTCAGGGCTGGGAGGAATAGAGACATTATTGGCGCCCGCTTGAGTAATTCGAAAACCAACAGGATGACAGTGATACATAGCACTGATTGGTGCGTAATAACTCATTTTCTGGATGATTTAAGAATAAGTTCAGAAATTCACTCTACTTTTGTTTTATTTTTTTTTGCTTTTCTGGTCACACCTGGCGATGCACAGGGGTCACTCCTGGCTCATGCACTCAGGAATTACTCCTGGCGGTGCTCGGGGAACCATATGGGATGTTGGGAACTGAACCTGGGTCAGCCGCGTGCAAGGCAAACGCCCTACCCACTGTGCTATCGCTCCAGCCCCCTCACTTTTTAATTTTTTCATGTTGCTGGAGATTGAACTCTGGAGAAACTCAGTTTATTAACAGAGGCGTAAAACGGTAGCGAGGTTTTCAGAGATTCTACGGGTCACGTAAGATTGGCAATCACTAGTTTTCTCCTCTATAAGACTGGACTCGAAGGCTGGAGAGATCGTAGTGGGTAGGGTTCTTGCCTTGCACACAGCTGACATGGGTTTGATCCCTGGCACCACATGTGGTCCCCTTGAGCCCAACCAGAAATGATCCCTGAACACAAAGCTAGGAGTAAAGCCGTGCTGGGTATGGCTCCAAATAAACAAAATCAAAACACTGGACTCTATTCGGAAGTGTAATAATAGAATAATTCCATTGACAACTCTTACTAAGTAGCTCCAAAATGATTATATCCATTATTTCTGAGGAACGTATTAGTTTTTGTGTGTGTGTGCCACACCTGGCTGTGCTTAAGGCTTACTCCTGGCTCTGTGCTCAGGAACCATCTCTAGTGCCAGGGATCAAATCAAGACCATGCATATGTAAGGGAAGTGCCTTAATCCCTATACTATCTTTCTGGCCTAGGAAAATATTCTTTAGGAATAGAAAGGTAGCTGGAGCTCCTTACTTGGGTAGTAAATAAAGTCTACTTAAAAAAAAAAAAGTAGGGGCTGGAGAGACAGTACAGTGGGTAAGGTACTTACCTTACTTCAAACCTGGATTCGATCACCACCACCCCAATACGGTACTGAGCCCATCAGGAGTGATCCCTGAGCACTGAACCAGCATTAAGTCCTGAGCCCCCCCCGCCCCCCCCCCCCCCGTTGTATCAAAAAAAAAAAGTAAAATCTGCCAGTAGTTTAAACACACCTTTTTTTTTTTTGGGTCACACCCGGCGATGCACAGGAGTTACTCCTGGTTCATTCACTCAGGAGTCACTCCTGGCGGTGCTTGGGGGACCATATGGGATGCTGGGAATCGAACCTGGGTTGGCTGCATGCAAGGCAAATGCCCTACCCACTATGCTATGGCTCCAGCCCCTTAAACACACTTTTTAAAACTTAGAAAAAAAAATATATTTATGAGCAGGGAAATAGTAGAGTGGTTAGAACATCTGGATTTGATCCCCAGCACCATACACTCCAGATATGTGGAACCCTGTAGGCCCCTATCACTCACTGCAGGGTTGAGCAGCATGGCATTCTCGGGCCCTTGCATTGAGCTTTGGTTGCCTAAGAATCCCTGGTGGGGACCCTGCCATGAAACTGCTGTGCCCTGCTTGAGAGGTCCTTTCCCACCTCCCAAAAAGAGTTTAAAAAAGAAATGTCTAAGAAAACATGTTTAAAAGTTGTAGATGAGACATACTGAAGTGATGTGCTATCTGTTACAAGGCTACTTGGTCCCCCAAATTACAGAGGTCTAATTCTTTGGGATTTGATGATTCAGATGTTTTTCCTCAAAGTCATTGTCCTTCTCTTCTATTTCTGAAAATAATTTTGCTCAAGTAATTAGTTTGGCTCAAGTACTTCATTTACAGTTTAAATGTATACTAAAACATTTGACAAAAGAAATGGCTAAGGTTTATCTGAAAAGAATGTTAGCATGACTGGGTGTAGACTTAAAAGAATACATGTGGTGAATAATCTATACTGTGGAATGATCACTGAAATACCAAGGACTCTAGTTTTTCATCTGTATCACAACAACTGTATTTCATCAATAAATGTATCACAACCATCCTGTTATTCGTCGATTGCCTCGAGCAGGCCCCAGTAACGTCTCCTTCGTCCTAGCCCTGAGATTTTTTAAAAAGTGCCATATTCAAGGCTCTTTCAGAGTTAGGAGAATGAGACCCTTCACTGTTACTGGTATTTGGCATATTGGGTACGCCACGGGGAGTTTGCCAGACTCTGCCATGTGGGCAGGTTACATTCGGTAGCCTGCCAGTTTGTCCAAAGTAGGAATGAGATGATAAGATGTCGCATGGCCACGCGCTTCCGGGAGCTGGGTTTTATAGTTTCTGAGTCTTGGCCGTTGATGGGATTACACGGCGCCAGGGGGTCTGTTGGTGGGTGTGACCCCCGCCTACTGGAATTTGGAGGATCTGGGTGGAGAATACTCAGCCCCGATCCGACTAGGCTTGGAGATCTCGGCCCCGGGACCCGCGTGGCTTTGTTCCTCTGCCAGTACCTTCATGTGTGCGGAGAGTGGTCTCAGCATGGTGGTGGCTGGTTCTGGAGGTCTTCGGCTGCCGGAGCCCTGGTCGGGGCGGGGAGGAAAACTCAACCCATACAATAAATGTATGTCTATAAAAAAATAATAAAGTGTTAACTAGGGCTATGTGGCTAGCATTTGAACCCAGCTAATCTAATTAAAAAATCTCATGACTTTCCATCATGCCACACTGTTTCCTTAAACTGTTACTGTATGACCGAGGAAAATAAGCAGCAAAAAAATTAGGGAGCTATATTAAAAACTTAAATTAAAACTGCATTAAAACTAAAAAATCATGTCATGCCTATATATAAAGGAAAAAAGGAAGGATACATAACATGAAATAAAACAGTAAACCCATATGAAAAAGAAAAGTGTACATAAAGGCCTTAGAATAAGTGTTAGATTTTTAAAGAAATTTTCAGAGGGTCTTTAAGAACAGAGTACTCATATTCTCTCTACCTTCCTCCCTTTTAAAAATGATCAATAGTTCTCTTCATATTCCATCTGCTTCAATTGTCCCAATCCCAAAATGTACTAGAACAAAAAATGGGGCATTTGTTTTATTTTGGAAAGTCCTCAACAGTGATATTCAGGTAGATAGCCCAGTTACTAAGTCTATTCTGTAGCCTGAGAATTAAGAGATACTATGTTCTGAATTATTAGAAAGCATGGTCCATTATTCTGGATAATGATTTCTCTACCACATGGACCATGTGCTTATGCAGCATTAAAAAAAAAAAACAAAACTTTGTTTAGTCTTGGGTCTGTGAAAGAGGAAAAGGATATGGAGACAGAAAAAGAAGAGAAGAAATAAAACCATAAATGCTGAACCTAAGTGTAGAAAGGGTTGGGAAGAGAGGACTTTAGTATTAGTGGGAATAAAGCCAGATGCTTTGAATTTAAAGAGATTAAGAATTTCTTTATACGGCAAAAAACTTAGTGAATGATGATGTAGAGCAGAAAATACTTTGTGAAAGACAAATGGCTGCCTTCAGTTGCAAATTCCTTTTAACTTCTCAATCTCCACAAAAGAGTTTAAAAAAGAGAAAGCAATGCAGACTTTGCTTGGAATCTGAACCAATGTTGGAGTTGTAGCCACATGCTAGGCAAATGCCTTTACCTCTACTATCCCTCTGGCCTTCTTCTACCAATATTAACATCAAGTGTTTGGGCTATCTAACTCCTTAATAGGATTTGAGCTTTAATAGTTTTTACTGGCAGCTGGCTGTAAACCAGGATTTGAACAGTATACTTTAGGACTATTTAGAAATGGGAATAGTTTGTGATTAAACTCTACTCTCAATTAACATAGGCTTGGTATGAGCTATTATCTCAACCTTTGAAAGACATATCTGGGGCTGGAGCAATAGCACGGCGGGTAGGGTGTTTGCCTTCCATGCGGCCAACCCGAGTTCGATTCCCAGCATCCCATATGGTCCCCTGAGCACCGCCAGGGGTAATTCCTGAGCGCAGAGCCAGGAATAACCCCTGTGCACTGCTGGGTGTGACCCAAAAAGAAAAAAAAAAAGAAAGAAAAAAAAGAGACATATCTGCTGACAGTTTTAGGTGTACAGTTATAAATAAAAGATTTTAAAACAAAGTTCTAAACTAAACCTAATCATTCTTCACAACTAGCATTTTATTTATATTTTATGTGTTTGCACACACACTTAAAGAAAACACACACACATACATACATATAAAATAAAGATGATGTGGAAATTCCTGATAAATGATTTCTTAAAGAAAATTTATTAGCTCTATAACCTTTGACTACTAAAGAAACGTCAGTATGTACAGATCAGCATGAAGTTTCCAGTTTCTAAACTGGATATGAATATGCCTCAAGCACCAGGGAACAAACAGTAACCCTAACTGGGGAAAAAAAAATCCAAAGAAATAAACAAAGAAAAATACCCTTCAACTCTCTTGAATATAAACATTTTTGAACCATATGGGAAACTACATTTCCATTCATCTTGGTCAATTTCCAATAAAAATTGATCAGGGAAAAAAAGGATAAACCATTACAAATAAAGATGATGTCTCAAAAGAACTTTTTGTAGAAATTGTTTTAAATAATAGTCTTACCCTATCAAATATGCATTATGTAACACATAGGGGGGAAGATTCTTTATTTTTAAAATCTAAAAACTCAAAATAGCACAATCATAACAAGAATTGAGTGAAAGTCTTCACAGGAACATTTTCTTTTCTTTTTTTTTTTTTTAAATGGTTTTTGGATCACACCCAGTGATGCTCAGGAGTTACTTACTCCTGGTTCTGAACTCAGGAATCACTCCTGGTGAGCTTGGGGGACCATAGGGGATGCTGAGGCCAATTGAACCTGAGTTGGCCTGTGTGCAAGACAAACACCCTATCCATTGTACCTATCACTACGACCCCCACAGGGTCTTTATTTATAAACCAAATAAAGAGTCTTTGGATTTCAACTTCTTCCCTGGCACCACTGGCATCTTCCAGCAGTGGTGAAATTTATATAACATATAGGCAAAGAAAGAGACTTGGTAGGCTGAGCACAACCTTCATGGGATTTCATAAGAAATCTCATGGGCATAAAAAAAGAAAAGTCAAATAATGAATAGAAATAAAAACAGAAAAAATATATCTAAGCCTGAATAAGTCAAGATGGGGAGGTTTTAAGTGTACAAATTGGTAATTGTTAAGTATGGAGTAAGGAATGCATCTTTAACTACAAATGTGGATTGTATACACATTTATATTAAGATAAGTCAGTTCATATATTACACTTGACAATTCAAACAAGATGTGTCCGATGAATGGTGGAAGGTGGTTTTATTTGCTCAGTTTCTCAGGCACCAGTCCTTTGTCCTGGCTGATTGGTACTCTCTGCACAGGATTCAACAGTGTGGTATATGAATGGATAAAGCTTGATATCTGGTCCAGGGGTAGAACAGTTTCTGCATTCTTCATTGTAATATCGGAGCAACAATTTATATACTTCTCCTAGAGAATGAAAGGTCAAACAATTTGCATATTGATTTTATAGATCAAGGTATTCAAGAACACTTCAATTTTGTCTTTTTTTAAATGGAACTGGGGGAAGGTAAACCCAGTGATGTTCAAGTCTTACTCCTAGTTCTGTGCTCAGGGATCACTCCTGCTGAGCTCAGGGGATCATATATGGTGCTAAGAATTGTACCCTAGTCAGCTACATGCAAGGAAGCACCCTACCTGCTGTACTATCACTCCATCCTCACCAATTTTGTCTTAATGTATATAACATATTTGAATTTGATTGGTGAAAATAAATCATGTATTTCACATGCCGAGAAATGTTTTAATTTGCTCATTTTGGGGCCACACCCAGTGGTGCTCAGGGTTTCTCCTAGCAGTGCTTCTGAGAACACATGGGGTGCTAGGGATCAAACCCAGAGTGGATGCATGCAAGGCAAGTGCCTTACCCACTACCTTATCTCCTTAGCCCTAGAGGGCTCTTATGTGAACTTAATCTACGTCTTTCCTCAGTTAATATTCTATAATATTCTACGTATACAGAAATTATCAACAGTGACTTCAGCTTCTTTTAAAGCTCATTTATTTATTTATTTATTTATTTTGGTTTTGGTGTCACTCCCAGCTGTGCTCAGGATTTATCCTGACTTTGCACTCAGGGATCACTCCAGGATGCTGGGGATTGAACTCAGGTCAACCATGTGTAAGGCAAATGCCATACCTGCTATACTATCTCTCTGGACCCAACTCTAGCTTCTTTATTTTATAGATTCTTACTTCAATGAATTCCATACTCACATTTAAGTTTGCAAGTAAAACTTCAGAAAAAAGCCTATAAAGGTTGCTCCTTCAGGGCTGGAGCAATAGTACAGTGGGTAGGGCATTTGCTTTGCATGTGACCGACCTGGGTTCGATTCCCAGCATCCCATATGGTCCCCGAGAACCACCAGGAGTAATTCCTGAGTGCAAATCCAGGAGTAACCCCTGTGTATAGCCTGGTGTGACCGCCCCCCCCCCCCAAAAAAAAAAACCAAAAAAAAAACCACAAAAAAACAGCCAAAAAAATCAAACCAAAATACACCAAAAAAGTTGCCCCTTCAAGAATTTGTCCTTTCCACTGAAAACCATACTTTCATTTTTTTCTGAGTCACTGAGATCTATCCAGATTTAGCAAGTATACCTCTTAGATATTGTATAATCCATCTAGATACAGTGTCAAGGCAATCTCCTACTTACCAACAGTCAGTTTCCTTTCAGTAAGGAAAGTGTGCATGCTGTAAATGTCTCTCATCAATTCTGAGTCCCCAAAGGTAAAATAAACCACATCTCGCTCAGCTACGGCTGCTGCCAGTATCTGTATTAAGGCTGAAGCAAAGAGAGAAAACACAGCCACATTATGTCACTTCTTATCAAGACACCTTTAGTTCTTTCAACCAGCTAAATTATTGTTGGAGTGTCACAGATTTATCCTGGATAGAAGATTTACAAATATAAATATGTATGTTATTTAAAATAGAAAATACAGAATAGGTATGAACCATCTAGTTATGAATGCTTTAGACATGTTGCCAACAGTGTCATTAAGTGACAATTCCCACATAAGCACATTTTCTGTTCCATAAATAAACGTACACTTGAGGTAGGACAGCGAAGGGACCAAGGTGATATACTTTTCAACTGTATTAATTTGGAACTGAAATTTGTGCACCTGATTTAATGATTTTTGTCTTATTACACAGTTCATCTTTTGTCTTACTGACTCGGGCAGCGCTCATTAACCCTTCCCAAACATTTTCAAAATGATTGAGAGTGCACCTTTGCCTCTTCTGCACTCCCTCCTCCACATCATCACTGCAACATATAGTGAACATGACTGAAAACAATGAGTAATAACTCTGGTAGGCTGAAATTGAAGGTCACTGAGAACTAGTGTCCTTAGGAATCAAAGGTAAAAATCATTAAGCTTGAAGTATGTTTTAAAATTTTTATTCTTGTGTAATCTTAACCTCGACAGATTTGTTTTTCCTCCATAAAAGAGAAGGTGGGATTCAAAATCTATAAAGGATAATATCTGTATAGTTTTGATTTGGAGGTGGGGCATGCTAATCAGTTGTATATGGAAATGGAAATTAGAACTCTAAGAATGGGAAGGGGGAGAGCCTACTATTTTTTTAAACTTTTTTTTATTATTATTAGTGAAACACCATGAGGTACAGTTGTAGACTTACAAACTTTTGTGCTTGGATTTCAATTATACAATGATCAAGTACCCATCCCTCCACCAGTGCCCATTTTCCACCACCATGGATCCCAGTATCCCTCCCAGACCCATTCCCCCCCCCCCCCCATCCCACCCTGCCTCTGTGGCAGGGCATTCCCTTTTGTTCTCTCTCTCCTTTTGGGTGTTGTGGTCTGCAAAAGAGGCTTTGGGTGGCAAACATGTTCAGTCCATAGTCTACTTTCAACATGCATCTTCCCTCCTGGGAGGATCCTCCAAACATCCTTTATTTAGTGGAGAGCCTACTATTTAAATTGAAAGCAAACTAAGATAAGTGAGCCAATTTTATTTCAAAAGAATAATATATGTCGAACAAAAACAATGAAAAACAGAACTAATCCAAGTAACTATGAAGACAGTATTTGACTAATATCTTTAGTACGAGGCAAAAAGGAAAGAATTGTAAACTAATATGTAACTATTTTTTACTAAGTTTGCTTATCATAGTAGTACAGGGAAAGAAATTCTGAAATGATTTTAAAATATGGTATATAATTGAGTGAAGGAGTAAATGCATCGATACTACTGGGAATGAGATGGAGTACGCAAACCTGAAATGGGGCAAAGCAAAATTAACTCTCTGAGGGTAGACTGAAAGAGAAAGCACTGTTGTGTACTCATGACTTCTGAAAAATATAAATTACCAAAAGGCTTAGTGGCTGGTGAGCAGTACTTGTATTTAAGGGTTACTGGGGCATAAGAGCGCAAACAGCACCTTGAATGTTATTGTAGAAAGGACAAAAGTATCTTACTTTTTTTTTTCAGCTTTTTCGGTCATACCTGGCAACGCTCAGGGGTTACTAATGCTCTGCACTCAGGAATCCCTCCTTGCGGTGCTTGGGGGACCATATGGGATGCTGTGAATCGAACCTGGGCTGGCCACAAATGCTCTACCTGCTGTGCTATCGATCAGGCCCCACGTACTTTTCAATTTACTTTGTTTTACCCTGTTTTTCAACTTGCATTTAAATAATATAAATGAAGTGTTTGAGGAAATCCTGGCTGGCATGTGAAAGATAGGCGTTGACTAGAACAAAGTAACTCAGCATGGCAACTCTGCCACTGTGGCAAAGTGAACAAGTCCCTCGGATGATCAGGGTTCAAATCTCAATCCCACTGCTTTCCGGTCCTGTGACCTTAGTCAAACTACTTACCTTTCAGTGCCTGCATTACCTGATTTTCAAAACTGAGATAATATTAATAATTTAGTAATTTTATAATATTAACCAATGTGAGCTTTTGTAAGTACTGGATGAGGGAAATCTTATAAATTTTGAGCTAGTGTCCATAAAACTGCTAAAACATAAGATCTCACTGTGAGTAGTGGTTACTAATATTAATTGCTGATGGCCTCAATGCATACCTGTGCAATTAATATCCATTATTTTATTTTTTGTTTTGGTTCATTTTGTTGCTGAAAGACAGTTTTTCCCCATATTTATTAGTACTTTTTGCGGGGGTTGAGGGCCACATTTGGTGGTGCTCAAGAGAATATTTCTGGCTCTGCGTTCAAGGATTACTTCTGGTGGGTTCAGGGGACCATGTAGGGTGCCATGGATCAAATGCGGGTCAACTGCATGCAAGGCAAATGCTCTACCCGCTATACTGTTGCTCAGGCCCTTGTGTTTTCTTTATAGCTTAATATTGATGCCAAAAAGTAAATTAAAACTAAGCTACCTGCAGGTCAATTTAAGTAATTATTTTGGCACCTCATTGTGCTTGCAGTCAAAATTTGATGCTTTTATATCATACTTGGAATCAGTTCAACAATCTGTTATATTTTTGATTCATTCTCATTTAATTTGTGATGCAGAGTTCACTTAAATCATAACATAATATTCTAGATTTGCAAAGGTCTTAGATATGTTATACATATTTAGATATGTACATATACTGCTAAATCTGATTTCTTTTTTTTTGCTTTTTGGGTCATACCCAGCGATGCTCAGGAGTTATTCCTAGCTCTGCACTCAGGAAATTACTCCTGGTGGTGCTTGCGCGACCATATGGGATGCTAGGAATCGAACCCAGGTTGGCCACGTGCACGGCAAACACCCTACCCACTGTACTATCGCTCCGGCCCCTAATCTGATCTTTTGTCAGTGATTATTAATGTATCTGTGTTCAAGGTTAATATATATTCCTAAATTTTTATTTAGGTCAAATAAAATATGTATTTATATTTTGCTTTTTGGGTTATACCCAGCGATGCTTAGGGATTACTCCTGGCTCTGCACTCAGGAATTACTCCTGGTAGTGCTTTGGGGGCCATATGGGATGCTGGGGATCGAACCTGGGTTGGCTGTGTGCAAGGAAAACGCCCTACCTGCCGTATTACTGCTCCGGCCCTAAAATAATTTTTATTTGTGTCTAATATTAAATGTAAAGAAGACAATTACAGCGGAATTTTTTTTAAACAGAAGTTTTCAGAGAGATTCACATCATTTGATTCAACTATTACTGCATAGCTGAGCAAAACAAGAACAAGAGAGTTAACTGACTTTATTTGAGAGTCACAGAGCTAGAGAAGAAAGAAGGACAAACTAAACTCTGGTTTCTGTCTTCAGTTCCATCTTGTCCGTATCATGCTTGTTATACTGTGTACCCAAATTGGTACATTAAATTAAAAATGTCATCAGAATAATTTCTTGTTAGGATTCAACTGTTTCAGTGACTCTAACAGGCTTAACTTCAAAAGCTTATACTGGCAACAAAACAGCTTGTGAAACATTTTAATTTTATTTGGGGAAAGGGACACAACCACCATTGCTCAGGGACTACTCTTCACAAAAGGCACTGACCAGGGACTGGAGAGATAGTATAGTGTGTCGGACACTTGCCTTGTAAGGGACTGACCCAGATCCAGTCCCTGGCACCGTACATGATCCTGTGAGCCTGCCAGAAGTAATCCTACAAGCTGGTAGTAATCCCTGAGCATCAGGAGTGAGACACAAACAAACAAACAAACAAACAAACAAGGCACTGACCAATGATCTAGCATTTTTGTTTGTAAGAGAGCCAAAAATCTTTTGCAGGGACTCTCTCCACCTTCTCTTCTAGTCACACCAGGCTATGCTCTGGGCTTCCTCCTGCCTGTGCTCAGGGGTACATGTGGTGCCGGGGACTGAACTCACGTGGGCCTCATGCAAGGCAAGCAAGCGCCTTACCCACTGTACTATCTCTCCAGTCCCTCTTTCTTTCTTTCTTTCTTTCTTTCTTTCTTTCTTTCTTTCTTTCTTTCTTTCTTTCTTTCCTTTCCTTCTTTCCTTCCTTTCCCCCTTCCTTCCTTCCTTCCTTCCTTCCTTCCTTCCTTCCTTCCTTCCTTCCTTCCTCCCTCCCTCCCTCCCTCCCTTCACACAAAATTCTTTCCTTTTTTGATGTGGGGGGAACACCTGGTTGTGCTCAAGGTTTACTCTTGGATCTGTGCTCAGGGATCACTCCTGGAGGTGTTCTGGAGATCAAGCAAGGATCAGCTGCATGCCAAGCCAGTGCCCTAAGTCTTGCACTATCTCTATAGAGTCCTTAGTAGAAAATTCTTAAAGCTAAATTTTCATTCTCACTGAAAGGTAAGAAATGACACCTTTCGGTATATGAAAATGACAATTCATTAGTCTCTATTTTTATAAGAAGTTTAGGTTAATTAGCAACCTTTTAAAATTTAGTGTACCGAAGCTTTAATGTATGTGTAAGTTGGTTGAGCAGTTTTAATTAAAATTTCTCTATTTTGAGATTAATAACTGATAATACTCCAAAGATTAATGAGGCCTAGTTATGGTACCTCACATGTTGTGGATACTTAAGAAATAAAGTTAGGAAGTACTTTGGTATTTTAGGGTCTCATATATTTTATACTGTTTTCCAAATCTGGGAATAAATATTCAACTATTACTTTTACTGTTCAACTTAAGAATATTTTTCTTGGGGCCAAACAGATAGTTCAGTAGGTAATGCCTACTTGCCTTCCATATGGTTGACTGGGGTTTGATCCCCAGCATACTATATGGGTCCCCCAGCAGATCAGGAGTGAGCCCTGAGCATAGCAAGGTGTGGGTCCAAAGCAAAAACAAAAGACAAAACCCCAGAAAATTCAAATCTGTGTGACATTTTATATTCATAATTCAACTTTGAACTATTTTAAGTAGTAGATTTTTTAGGTTTCTCTCCCACTTGTCAACATTCCAAGTTATCCTTCCATGTCCACAAATATATCTGCAATGGCTTTTAATGCCTGCCATATATTGTATAATTATGTAAATCAATCATTACTTTATTTTGAAAATCAATATGGTAAATAATCCTTTTGGATATAATGATTCCTTCTAATGACATTCAAAAATTATTCGAGTTGATCTAAATTTAAATCTTGAGAACTATGGAAAACACATAATGAAAATCTTTGAAAACTACATCTTATAGTCACTAGAAGAAGCAAAACTGCAGTTTGAGAAAAAGGTCCTTCTATTACAAAGAACGGCAAAGAAACAAACACATTTATAAAGCTTCCAAAATGGTACATCACAAATTACCAAGGCTTATGGCAGACCTGGTTTGTGGATTGATGATATGAATCTACTCATTCATTTTACTTAAGAGAAAAACAAAAAAAAGAGTATTTGTCATAAGATCAATAAATCCAAGTGAAAAACAGGTTTCTGCAAATTCAGGATGATAAAGAATTTCATAAAATAAGTACCACAAATTCTTTTACAGACTTTCAAAGCACTTGGAATAGCACCATACAATTTTTGAGTATGATGAAAATATAGCTTAAAATCTTTCTAATGAAGAAATAAAGAAGCTTTTATTAAGAATGTCATCAAATGTGAACACATAAAAATCAACTCTATTATGACACCCATTCAATAGACTAAAATACATTAAAAAAATTGAGAAAAACTGCAGTATAGGGCAGATACATAATATTTCTTAATATACAAAGGATTGGGTCAAAGTATAGGGGTTAAGATTCTTTCCTTGGCTGACTCCAGTTCAATACTTAGCATCATTTAAGGTCCCCCAAGCACCACTAGGAATGATACTTGAGTAAAGAGCAAAGAGAAATCACTGAGCACTGCTGGGTAGCACTGTAGCACTGTCCTCCCATTTTTCATCGATTTGCTCAAGTGGGCACCAGTAACATCTCACAACAAATTGTGAGACTTGTTGGCATCCCGTTACTCATAGATTGGCTCGAGCGGGCGCCAGTAACGTCTCCATTCGTCCCTGTTGCATGCTAGTGTAGCCCAATGGTGTCTGCTCATTCTAGGAACACGAAGAGCCTCAAATCGATCGTTCAGGGTCTTGACGAAGAAGTCTGACCATCTTGTAGGTGGACAGCCATGTGATCTTTTGACATCCTGTGGAATCCAGTCAGTGATGGCTCTAGTCCAGCAGTCGTCTCCAAATCTCATTACGTGTCCAGTCCACCTGATTTTTGACACCTTGGCAAATGAGACAGCATCCCTGATTCTTGATGATCGACAGAGGTCGGAACTCTGGATTCTTTCTCTCATTTGAGTGAAGCATGATACTTCAAGCATAGCTCTTTTGATTCCTCTTTGGGAGACCCGAATAGTGCTCTCATCCTGTTATCGTAGGGCCCAGGTCTCTGAGGTGTATGTTAATGCAGGAAGAATAGTGGAATCGAAGTGATGTGCCCGTAGCTATAGGTTCTTCGACCTCTTAGCTATTTCTTCGAAGCTCTTAAAGGCATTCCAAGCCGCTCTCTTCCTTCTGCGCAACTCAGGTGCCAGATCATTCGTCATGTTGACTTCTCGACCTAGGTACACTTAACTGTTGCATTTGGAGATGTTTGTTCCGCTGAGAGTGAATGGAATGTCAGGAATGAGACTGTTTCTCATAAACATTGTCTTTGTGAGATTCAGCTGTAGTCTGACCTTTCCACACTCACGGTTGAAGTTGGCCAGCATTTGTGCTGCTTGGCAAATATTTGTCGTTATAAGAACGATGTCATCAGCAAAGCAGAGGTGGTGTAGTTACCGACCGTCTATCTTCATTCCCATTCCTTCCCATTCCAGTTTCCACATGACATTCTCTAGGGTGGGACTGAAGAGTTTCGGTAAAATGGTATCACCCTGCCGAACCCCTCTCTTGACATGGATGATCACTTCTTTATAGAATGGTGAGATCCTGGTAGTGAATCTGTAATACAGCTCACAGAGGATTCTGATGTATTGAGTTTGAATGCCCTGTTTGGCCAGGGCTTTGATACTGCTTCCATCTCAAGAGAATCAAAGGCCTTCTTTAAATCAATGAACGTTAGACAGAGCAGCGTCTTGAACTCCTGAGAAATCTCAATATGCTTGGTTATCGTGTGGATGTGGTCGATGGGGCTGAATCCTTTGCAGAACCCGGCTTGCTCGCATGGTTGTCCTTCATCTAGTGTTCTGCCAATCCTATTCAGGATGACTCAAGTGAACAGCTTGTAGATGACAGACAACAGGCAGATCAGGTGATAGTTGCCAATGTCGTGGATGTCTCCTTTTCTATATAGTAGTATAGTCCTGCTGGTTTTCCACTGGGATGGAACCTTGCATTCAGACAGGTAGCATGTGAAGAGCCGAGCTAGTGTATTGATGAGTACTTATGGCAGGTTCTTCAGGTGTTCAGGTCTGACCTTGTCTGGGCCAGGTGCCCTTTGTTTCTTTACCGACGAGATGGTGTGTCGGATTTCGGACGGGAACGACATATCCATCCTGCGGAATTTGGTATGTGGGCAGGTGGACATGGCCATTAAAGAGATCTGAGTAGAAGTCATGAATAATCTTCTCCATTGCCCTTCTGGAAGATGTGACAGATCCATCAGGACGTTGGAGGGCAGTCACCTTGGTCTTGTAGTTGGCGAAAGACAGGTGGGCATTGTGAATGCTTTTCCCGTTTTCTGCCGCATCTACCAGCACTGCTGCTCTTCTCTCTTTGAGGTCTTCTTTTATCACTCACTTCTCTGCACTGCTTTGTGAGCTCAGACATTCGCCTGTGGTTGCCTGACGCTTGCATCAAGCCACGTTGGCGAATAAGCTCAAGAGTTTTCGAAGACAGGCGTTTTTTTCGTGGCTATCTCTCTTGTGGCGTTCCTCGCACAATCATGCAGGTGCTGAACCAGTTGATTATATTCCTCGTCAATGTTGTCAATGACAGCATGTTCCCATGTTGCTGCAATAGTGCCAAAGAGCTCCCAGTTGGTGGTCATTCTGGGAGTTCTCTTCTTTTTTTTTTTTTGTGATAACTAAAATTATACTTGACATTTTAATTTTAAGCTGGAAAAACATAAACAAGTAAACAACAAAAAACTTAAAATAGGCTTGTCAAATGATGTAAATTCATCCTTTCCAGGGAAGCAGAAGCTAGACTAGTGCAGGTTATCCTCAAGGCCACACACATCATGCTTCACTGCTGCCTGCATTCTACTGGGTTTTGATCCTTCTTTGAGTCATAGTCTGGATCATTTTCCTCATCTCCTTCTTCTTCCCCTTCCTCACCTGCTTCTTCACCTTCTTCATCATAATCATCTTTAATGGCTCCTCCAGTAAAGTGTAACACTGCTCTTGGAATTATATTCTCACGTAAAAAGTGATCAACTTCAGTCTGCAGCAAGGACAGCTTCAGCATCATCATCCAGATCTCCACTCTCAGGAACTTCAGGAGGCGCAAAGAAATTAAAGAAAGAATCACTGGAAACTGTTTTGGTCACAGTACAAACTGTTCCGTGTCCCGTGTGTTTCTGGTTCTTTTTAATGAAAAAAGTGACATTCTTTCCTTTTTTTCCAATCTATCTGGCACCCTGTACAACCCATAATTTCTGGTCCATTAAAAGAAAAAGGATCAGAATCATCTGGTTCTGATCTCATCTGATATGTCTTTGTCAATACTTCATTTGTGAAATATTCATTGGGTTCAAAGTGAAATTCTAAAACAAAACTCATCGGCTAGCCAGCATCTGAGAATTTCACCTTAATATCTTTCAAATGCTTCAGAATAGGTTCATCCTGTTCCTGAACCTTATCACTGAGCAAGTCAATGTTCTTAAAAACAGTTAATCCAAATTCAGGAATTTCCTTGGGGTCTTCTTTTTCTTCATCTTTTTTCTCATCTTCAATTGTGACCTTGTCTTGCATCTCCGGTATTTCATCTTCCTCATCTGGTTTCCATTCACATTCTTCTTCCATAGGTTCATAAACTGCATTAATGATCTCAAATCGCTTATCAAATAGAGGCTGATAGAGAACAGCATACTTTCTTTCAAGATCATGAACTTCCTCATAAAACTTGGCTTCTATCTGTGTACATTTAACTTGAAGGTTTTTGAGAGCATTCGCTCGTCTTTTAACAACCTTAGGCAAGCTTTCAATGTATCCTGTTGGTGTTTCTACCAGACCATCAAGTCTTTCTTGAAGGGCTGCAAGAATCTGAGGATTCTGCATCATCTGAACAGTCAACTGATGCGCTTTGATTTTTGTTTCTTCACCAGTTTCTTCCTCTTCTACTTCTTCAATATCATCCAAATCTTGATCAAGCTCACCCTGTTCTTTGTTGTCAATATCCGCCATGTTGTAAGAACACCAAGTATTGGCAGCGAGCGCTACGGAGCCAGGCAGTGACTCAGGGCGGCAGCGGTGGTGGGAGGAGCCAGGTGTTCTCTTCTTAAATTTTGCAGCTCTTTCTCCCCGCTCCGGGAAGTAGAATTCTGCACAAAAGAGACAAAGGTCCGATCCCGTTTGGAATTTTGGGACAACAGCGACATCGGTCAGGCAAAACCGTCGATTGAATATGATGTGGTCAATTTCGTTGTGGAACCATCCACTGGGAGACTCCCAAGTCCAACATTTAGATTCAGCCTTCTGGAACTGTGAGTTACCATGGATGGTCTTGGTCGACATGATGAACTCAGTCTCTGACTCTGTTCGTTCCATTCTAGGCCATGGGTCCTGATGTGGAGTTCTTCGGCTGATCTTCTAGGTCTTATCTTGGCATTAAAATCACTGACAATGATCTTGTAGAAGGTATGGTCTTCTTTATAGAACTTCTCCAGCTCCATGTAGAACTTCTCAATTTCTCCATCATAATTGGATGTTGGGCATAGACAACCAAGATAGAAACTGCCAGCAGTGAGCCACATCTATTCAACTGCAATCATCCACTTTGGGTTGTTAGGCATTCTAATGAATCAATGCTCATGGCCAAGTTTGTGTTGACAAGGACACCGACACCTGCGACGTCTCTTTTGTCTCATGTTCCGAGGAACAGTTCTTCTCCAGTGTCGAAAACGGCATGACGTGATTGATGCCTTCTTGTTGCAGTCAGACCAATGATGTCATATTTGATCTTTCGCACTTGTACCACCAGGTCCTTGATGGATGCATCTGATGCCACTGTACGTGCATTGAAAGTACAGGCAATCATTTTTGTCTTTCTTCATTTTGGCAGCCTAGTTTGACCTTGAGATTTTATCAGCCTCTTTTTCCTCATCCTTCTTAACACTGCCATATTGGTGGCTCTTTCAGGGTCAAGGGAATGAGACCCATTGTATTTACTGGTTTTGGCATATCGAATACACCACGGATAACTTGCCAGGCTCTGCTGTGAGGGCAAGGCTGGTAGTTTGCTAGGCTCTCCGAGAGGGATAGAGGCTTTTAGGGTGGCCTCTAATCGCCCTTGCAAGTGTTTCCATGGTTCAAACCATATTTGAACCCTATGAAATATGGCAATCCCGGAAGACGGGTATTAAGTGTCTTATTAAGGTCCAGAAAGCATCCTGGAGCATGGCGGCGGCTGGGTAGTGGAGATAGTGGAGGTAGGGGGACAATTTACAGCAAGTATTAATTTCAAGAGTCATACTCTGGTGTCTGAGGCTATACCCTATTATTCTATGCTTGGTGGGTCAATCTTTATGTTGTTGGGGTTTTAGTTTTGTTTTATTTGAGGCCTCACCCAGCAATGCTCAGGTGTTACTCCTGACTCTGCACTCAGGAATTATTCCTGGCCATGCCTAAAGGACCACATGGGTTGCCAGGATCGGACCTGGGTTAGTTAGTCACATGCAAGTCAAGCAACCTATCACTGTATAATCACTCCAGTTCCCAAGTTGGAGGGGGGGTCAGTCCTGTAATGCCAGTGAGACCAGGCAATTCTGGGATCAAACCCTGGCCTCAAGCATGCAAAGCATAACTAGCCCTTTGAGCTATCTCTGTGACCCATAAAATATGAACCTATAAAGTTTACATATTTTTGAGTCATTAATCTTCTAGGAATTAGACTTAAGAAAATAAAGGTGTCTACCATTGAGGCAGGTTAGGGAAGAGGAAGAAAACTGGGAACATTGGCAGAGGGAAGTGGAAAATGGTGAAGGGATAGATGGTGTTCAAACACTATACAACTGAATCTTAATCATAAAAAAAATCTGTAACTTTGTATCTCATGGTGGTTCAATAAAAAAATTAACAAAAAAATAGAATTACATATATCATATATAATTACATAATTCAGTATTGCTTCTAAGATAAAGAAAAAACAATACATTTTTTAATTAATTTTTGATTTTTGAGTTACACCTGGCTTTGTGCTCAGGGATTAATCCTGGTGAGAATCGGAGGTCCATACAGTGTGGTGGTGATTGAAATGGGTCAGCTGCCTACAAGGCAAAGGCCCCACCCACTGTGTTATCTCTCTGACCCCAAACCAAGACTTTCACTGGAAAGTAAAAATATAGTATGTTGGCAAACAAAGAAAATAAACCATGTAGCTATTATAAAATGCTGATCTGGATTTATGGCTGTTAAAAGTTATCCAAGAGACTAGGTTGAAGCACAGACTGTTTTTTTTTGTCTGCTCTTTTTGGGGCCATACCAAGAGGTGCTAAGGGATCACTCCTGTAATCCTGGGGATGAAACTGGGGTCGGCTACGTACAAGGCAAGTGCTTTACCCTCTGTGCCTTACTTCCAGCCCAGAGTATAGATTATTATGTGTGATTTTACTAAGGCCAAATAGATACACAAATTACATAAACATCTAAAATAATGATCACCAAAATGCTGAGGGTATATGGTAATTTAATTGTTTCTACATAATTTCTGATCTTTTTCTCATTTTCTAAAAAAATAATTCTGTCATTAAAAAAGGAAATAGGGTGGGAAAGATAGTGGGCAGGGTAATCCCTGGCACCCTATAGGGTCTCCTAAGTATTGCCAGGAGTGGTTCCTGAGCACAAAACAAAGAGTAAACCCCAAGCACTTCAGGTGTGGCTCCCAAACAAACAAATAAACCAATACACTTAATCTTTTCCAAATAGATTTTGGAAAAATCTAGGTTAGCTATCAAGACCAGCTGGACTATTTTATGTTTGCTCTGTTTTGTTGTTACAACTTTGATAACTATGATATAGTAAAGAATTTGTCTGGGGCTGGGGCTCAAAGCTGAGCTCAAAGGGCAGGCGTATATGCCTGCATGTGGGAGGCTCAAACTCAATTCCTTGTATCACATGGCTCCCCAAAATACACCATACCAGCCAGTATTTGGCTGGAGTAACCCCTGTTTGAGTGTGGCCCTAAAACAAAAACAAAAGAACTTGTCTGGTTATTGTCCTAGTTCCTGGTAGGCATATCAAAACCCATGGGATTTCCTAATGCCTTTGTTATGTTATAGGCTTAACAGAAGAAGGAAACTCCAGGTATATCCTAGATAGCTTCAGATTAGGACTTTCAGCACTTAGTTAGTCTAGGGAGTAAAGGGAGGCCTAGGAAATAATTAATGATCTAATCAATGATGCCTATGTAATATGGCTCTCCAAAGAACACTTGACACTTAAGTTCAGTGGAACTTCCTGTTTAGCAAATTCATCAATGTACTGGGAGAATATGCTTTGTGTGATGCCACAGGGAGAAATCATGAAGCTCTGAAATCCTTCCAGATATCATACTAGGTTCATACTTGTGGCTGGAGTCTCATATAGAGTCACTCTAGTTGAGGAATTTGTATTAACATGTGGGTTCTGAATTAACTTCATGTCAGGATCATAGTCTAACACATTCAGTTGGTGTCAGACAAGTTGGGTTGACACAGAAAAATAAACATCCCAAGTTATCATATAATATTCTATTCACATATAGTACTTTATGGTTGAGAATAAAGTAAATATAATCTGGTAAGTATTCGATAACTTTGTTGATCAGGCCTATGATTTTTCTACTACAAATAATAAAATGCAAAAGGTCTCTATCTTTCTTAGAAACCCACGTGCCTTCCTATTTGTGCTAATTATTGACCTCTCCCAAGTTCTACTCCGCTATACCATGTGCCTTAACTAAAACATTCATCACTCTGAATTGCCTTCGTTTTTTTCTTCATGCTGGACTGAGTATTTCAGAACAGGAACCACATCTTATTTACTTCAGAGCAGACCATAGTGCCTAGAGCATGGCAGATGTGACATAAGAATGGGGGAATGGATGAGTCAGTCAATGAAAAATAGCACTGTCCATAAAAATCACATCTGTGAAGGGAAGTGCTAAAGTCAGTGTTCTCAGTTAAAACGTCATACACTAAATTCAATTGTGTTTAGGTATTAAAGAGATAAACTATTCAGGGAACCAGTAAATAAAAGTAAGAGTTTCTTTAAATCCAGAATAAAGGATGGTATCAAATATTCTCCCCCCGCCCCACCACTTGGGAAATCTGGCTGAAGGACTAACGTTCCTCCACAGCAAGAAGACTATCCTTTTTTTGTGGGGGTGTAAGATTTGGGTCACACCTGGCTATGTACAGAGCTTACTCTGCTTCTATGCTCAGGAAATCATTCCTGGTGGTGGTTAGGGAAATGTAGCCCAGTGCCAGGGGTCAAAGTAAGGACAGCCAATGTGCAAAGTAAACACCTTACCCCTTCAGTCCCACTACCGTCCTCAAAACATAGTCATTCATTTTTCACTGTTTTTATTTTCCCTGTGGGTCACACCCATTGATACTCAGGAGTTACTCTTGGCTCTGCACTCAGGAATTACTCCTGGTGGTGCTTGGGGCACCATATGGGATGCCAGGGATCGAACCTGGGTTGGCTCTGTGCAAGGCAAGCATCCTACTTGCTATATTCTTGCTCCAGCCCCTTAAATTTTTTTTTGGTTTGTGGGCTATACCCAAAGACACCTGGGCCTGGTTGTGCTCAGGGGACTATATGGAGCCAGGGAAGTGCTCTACCATTAAGTCACAGTCCCAGCCCTCACTCACCTTTTAATCTTGCATCACCCCCAAAGGCACCACACCCCCAATTTCCTGTGGCCACTGCAGAAAGATTCTCTGAAGAAACTCCAGGACGAAGAAATCCACAGTAAGCCTAGAGGATAAAAGAAAGAGCAAAACATATGAATGACTAGACACTAACAGTATTTCTAACTGCTGTTTGAGGAACAGTATCCATTATTAAGCTTATGTTATCTCTCATCTTTTTTTCTTTGGAACTAAAGTAGAGGTAAGAATAGAAAATTCTGGGATAACACATAGAAGAAAGAAGTGATGATTTCAAATATTTACTTGTTTTGATGCTGGATAACAAAATCCCTTACGTCAATACAATTTCAAATCTTTTCCTGATGAAGCCAATGTAAGCAAAGATTAGTTACATCAAGAACCAAGAGGAGGGGGCTGGAACAATAGTATAGTGAGTAGGGCGTTTGCCTTGCACATGGTCGACCCGGGTTCGATTTCCAGCATCCCAAGTGGTCCTCCAAGCAACGCCAGGAGTAATTACTGAGTGCAAAACCAAGAGCAACCCCTGTGTATTGCCGGATGTGAGTCAAAAAACAAAAAAAAAGAACCAAGGAAAACCCAATTACAAACTATGACCTAAAGGTTGAAAAGGTACTTAAGATAATTGTTTTTTTTTTAAAGACTTGATCACCATTACTTTCATTAAGATACAGCTATTACTATTAAGCTACCTCAGCACTCTCTTTGTGAACTACTGGGCTAGAATAACTATGATTAGCTTTTATTGTGCTACTAAAGAGCCAAGCAATGAGCTAAACACAGGAGCTAAGCAAATACATATTAGTGAAAAGAAAAAAAAGAGTATTCTTGAGCTAGAGCGACGGTACAACAGGTAGGGCACTTGCTTTGCACAGAATCTACCTGGGTTCAACCCCTGGCATCCCACACAGTTCCCTGTATTACTATGCCAGGAGTAATTCCTGGGTGCAGAGAGCCTAAAGTAACCTTTGAGCAGCACCTACCACCACGTTCCCTACTCCCCACTTTCCCCCCAAAAAGACTTCTACAGCTGTTTATGAAATAAGTTTTAAGATCCTTTCCAGCTCTAATATGACTAATTCCAAAGTTCTGCTTTAAGCTAGAATTAAAACAAAATAGCCAGTCACCTGAGCATTGTGTGATACAGATAAGTAGCTCATTTTGTATATGAGGAGGCTGCAGTTTAAGATTCCAGAATTTTTGGTTTCTATTTCTTTGCCGTCAGCTTAGTTGGTCTTTGTGTCCCCTAAGGGTTCTTAGTTTTCTGAAACAATCAAACTATATTAAGAGGTTCAATATAATAGAAAAGCAAATCTCCTCTGGGTTCTCTAAAGCACTAAACAAAGTCTAAAATATAGCTTATGTATAGTAGTAAATAAATTAAAAAGAATGATCTGTGACAAATGTTCCCAGAGAAGAACCAAGAATAAAGAAAGATGCTTCTATAAAACCCACACATAGAAATACAGTAAATTGCTCTCTGAGGTTCCACAAAGGTATAAAAATGCATTTTACACACTGCCTGGATGGATTAACAAGACTATTCCTTCCACCCCCTCTTAGGCTGTAAAATCTGACAGATATTAATTGTACGTTGGTATCTGACCATTATTCAAGACTGGTACAGAGCTTACACTAGAACTCACAAATTACCTATGTAATCAGATGTATGGACCTTCAGAAAATCTTTCAGGTCAAAAATACCAAAGAGCTTACTATTTTTGAGGTGGTGCTTAAAAACTCTGCCTTTATGTCAACAAAGGGAAGGATCCAATTCTATCAAAATAAACAGAACGTAACTTGGCCACTTAGTTTCTGTCAAATTCTCCTAACGTAACTAAAGAGAAAGATTTTCTATTTTTCTATTTTGTCTATTTTATAAAAGCTGCCAAATGGTTTTCAGTTTTTCCTCACTGCTGTCTCACATACTTGGACTAATTTTTCTTTAATTAGCAAAAATCAGTTTACAGCAACTTAAAGTCTAATAACAGAAAACATGAAACAGATAATTATAAGGAACACTCAATGTAAAGTATTAACTAAAACATCTACCCAAAGCTGGAGATAGTTTAATAGGATGAAGCACATGTCTGCATGCAGGAAACCTGGGTTTGATCTCCAGCACTGCATGGTTTCCCAAGCACCCCATATCTGTGATCCCCAAGCACTGAGCAGTCACTGAGCATCACTAGACGTGCCCTAGAATTAATAAATGTAAACAAATTTTAAAAAACTATCCTGAAAAAGTGATTATAATAAAAACTGCAAAATGAAAATGTCAGTTAATTTCATGCTTGCACCAATCAAATAAAATTGTAAAAGTTAATCAGATAGAAATCAAATTATACAGAAATAGTTACATAATAATAAGGTATAAAGAATAATACATTATACTGATTAAATATGAGCTTCTCGGTTTGGAGCCAAACCAGCAGTGCTAGGAAAGAAGGTTGGGGTAGAGGGGGTGCTACTCCTGGTTAAGTGTTCAGGGTCTGAACCAGTGGTACTGGGGGGCTATGTGATGATGGAGACTGAACATATGGCTCAATCATGCAAAACGTGCTCCAGCCCTTTGAGCTATCTCCCCTGTCCAACACACTTTTCTATTAAATGTTTCATTAAAACTAAGCATTTTGTAAAGAAACAGTAGGGACATAACAAATGCCCAAAGGCAACAGAAACTGAGAAGGGATCTTCAGTAGGACGCTGACCCTGGAAGGGGTGGGGGTATAAGATGCTGAATTTTTTTATGCATGAAACTTAACCATTAAGAGTTTTGCAAATCACAGTGCCTAAAAATAAATAAAATACAGATTTTAAAACAAAACAAAACAAAACAAACTAGGCATTTCTGGGGCTGGGGATGTGGCCTGGTGGTAAAGTGACTGCCTCCTGTTTGTGAGACCCAGTGATTAATCCCTGGTACAAAAGCCTCCCCCTCCATTCTCCGCCCCCTGTGGTAAACTGATTGCCTCCTGTTTGTGAGAAACAGTGATACATCCCTGGTACAAAAGTATGCCCCCCCCCCCTTCCCCTCTCTCCCTCTCATTCCATGGGGTTTGAAGAAGTGACTTAGTGGAAGAGTCCCTGACTTGTATGGATGAGGACTCCTTTGATCCCTGGCACTCACTGCATTCCACCCTTTCTAAAATGGTGTCTCTCTGCTCTATTTCTCTATAAAAACCCCTTCCTGTGACTGTACAAACAAAATGGTTAGTCTGAGACATGAATCTGTCAGCCTTCTGCTGGCTTGTTGCCAGTAAAGCTTTTTCTGCAACCGTCACATGGTTCTTGACCAACATCACATGGTTCCTTGAGTGGCAGTGAAACTGAACCTTTGAGATTACATACCTTACTTTTCTCAAGTGTGAAATAAAAGACTGGATAAGTATCTCTATAGTCATTCTGGCTCTCTGTATTTAGAGTCTTATGGGAAAATTCACTAAAAATGACACATTTTGAACTAATATTCCTTATACACTTTTAGGAAAAGATTATAAATTATCAGATGTTGAATTTAGAATTAGCAGCACTGTTAATCATGTCCTTTCAAATCCAAAGATGGGGAACAACAATCAATCTACCTACCTACCTACCTACCTACCTACCTACCGACCGACCTTTTTTGAAAATTTTGGGCCACACCCAGCTTTGTTTAGGGTTTATCCTAGGCTCTGAGCTGAGGGATCACTCCTGGCATCCCTGGAGTGATGGGGAACTATCTGGGATCAGTCACATATGACTGACCTTGCCATAGCAAGGCAAAAGGCCTACATACTGTACAATTTCTCTGGCCCCAATCAATACATTTTTTGTTCTGTTTATTTTTGGGTAATACCCAGTAGTGCTCAGGGCTTATTCCTGGCAAGCTCAGGGGACCATATGAGATGCCAGGGATTGAACCTGGGTCTGCTGTGTGAAAGGCAGGCACCCGACCTGTTCTACTACCACTCTGGCCCCTCCAACTGATACATTTAAAAAATGATAAAATGGTGGTTTCTTGTTGGGGTGGTCTCTTAATTACATTTCTGACCCAGAAGTTTCATAAAATATACCTGTTACTTATCTTACCTGAATGAGTCTAATATGGTTAAATGCAACCTGTCACAGATGATTTCTTTCTTCCCTTACAGAACTATTTGCCCCTTTTGCCAAGTGGGAGCCATAAGTCCTTACACTTAAAAGGTAATTCTCTAGAAAGTTATCCACTAGAAAATACTCCTCTCACAGGACTGTTGCTACACAGTATGGAAATAAGGAGTCTGATTCCAGGGCAGAGAGATAACACAAGGGTTAAGCCTCATACAGCCGATCCTGGTTCACTTCTGATACTGGTATTGCATATATCCCCTGAGCACTGCCAAGTACAACCCTAAAAAGAGAGCCAGGAGTAGCTCCTGAGCACTGCTGGGTATTGACCATCAAGCCGCACCCGCCACCAAAAACAAAACAAAACAGAACAGAACACAACAACCAAAAAACCTCCAGTCAAACAGGAATCTGATCACTTCCTTTTAATAATCAACCCTCGGTGCAAGTCACAATGTGAATCCTGTAGAAAAGTCAGAGTTGGGAAGAACGGAACTGTTACCAGAACTAACAAAGTGCTATGTAGGATTGTCTTTATGATTACTATAATTAGGTGTGTATTCATAAAATGAGTAAGAAGCCAGCAGCTCTCTCTTGCCGCCTGCGTTCAGTGGTCTTGGGTTGCTTCCCCCACTGGGATGGCCAACACCATGGGCGGACGAAGGAGAAAACAAGGGTGAGGCTAGTTGGTATCAACTGCATTTATTCCAATCTTGTCTCTATTCTCCTGACTCTCCTTCCCCGAATCTCTTTTCCTTCTCCTGGATTCCCCTTGATTCTCCCAGATTCCCTGTTTCTTCTTGATTCCTCTCCCCTGGATCCTACACCTACCTACATTCTTTTCCTCTACATTCTTCTCCTCTATATTTTTCTCCTTCTGTCCCCCTTGCTAGTCTCTCTGTGCCCCAACTCTAATCCTGGTCTCTCTAATCCTGGTCTCTCTAGTCCTGGTCTCTAGTCTTTCACACCCTCCAAACCTTGTAGGTAGCAATCACACCCAGGTCTGGTAGCACAATCAACGTATAAAAGCCCTTCCTGATCTCCTGCAGTCAGGAGATCCACTCAAGGGCAGAAATACCACCTAGGGTGTGTTTCTGCTTTCCTTAGTCAAATAGCTATTTAAACATTCATCTTAATTCTACTCCATAATAATATTAGTCAATTTGTATGGACAAAATAAGAGATACATTAAGCATGTAGTGGCTCTCATGGGGGCATCTCGCTATAGACGTCCCTAAGACTACAGTGCTCAGGCCAGATTAGTCTTTCCTAACCCCAGCAGGGTTCTAATCCAGTTGTTAATTTTTGGATCATGACAGAATTTGTCCATGACCACGCTCTTATAGTTAAGTATTATGGTGCTTTGGCATGGCCCATTTTGATGCTAGGGAGGCTCACAGCTTGCCCTGGGTCCATCCAGTCCCTCATCAGGACTTTGTTTCTGGGGTACTAGGAAGTAAGGGCAACTGAAGCTTAAGCTAAGAAAATAGATGCCCTGTTGTGAATATGATTCGGAGTCAATTAACTCCCAAGTTACAAAAGCACAGCATTAACTGTCTTCCTGTGTCTATACAAAAAGGACATTGCTCTGAAGTAACTATGCAAAGGACGGAGGAGAGAAAAACAATATTTACAAGGTAACAGAGTCTGATTAGGAGATAAAGGTGACCGACCAGTTGGGGAAGCAGAACACAAAGAAAGAGGTTACAGATAAACACAGAGGAATTGCAGCGCCTCAGGACCACTGTGATGGGTATAACCCAATAAATCTAAGCTCCCTGTGGCAAGGCAGAAAGAACAAACCAATGTTATCCTACAATTAGGCACTATTATTATTATCATTTGATTTTTGGTCTACACTGGTTATGCTCAGGGCTTACTCCTGGCTGTGCTGAGGGATCACTTCAGGCAGGCTGGGAGTCCATAAGAGGTGCTAAGATGAGGCCCTGGTGGACAGTGTGGAAGATAATCAAACTAGTTGCTGTTTATATTGCTCCGGCCCCCTGCCTTTCCAATTATTATCTGGTACATAATACCTAAAGGTAGCAAACAGGCCCATTGAGTTCAGATACCTGCACTGAATTCTGATGGTGAAAAGTAGCCTTATGCTTTGCTGTTTTATTTAAAACAATGAAATATTCCTCCCTCCCTCCGTCCTTTCCTCCTCTCTCTCTCTATCTCTCTCTCTCTCTCTCTCACACACACACATACTCACACACACAAACGTAAATCATCTCCAAAGTAATTTAATATAGACTTCCACTTTAAACCTAAGTTTACCAAACACACTGTCACTGTCCTCCCATTGTTGATCGATTTGCTCGAAAGGGCCCAGTACCGTCTCCATTGGAGACTTTGTTGTTACTGTGTTTGGCATATCAAATACATCACAGGTAACTTGCCAGGCTCTGCCGTGCGGGCGAGATACTCTCGGTAGCTTGCCGGGCTCTCCTAGAGGGGCGGAGGAATCGAACTCGGGTCGGCCATGTTGGCTGCATGCAAGGCAAACGCCCTATTGCTGTGCTATCGCTCCAGCCCAATGAGTCCCAAAAACAAAACAAAACAAAAACAAAAATAAAAAAACCAAAAAACCAAAACCACATTTAACATAGTCACCAAGATGTGGGTAGGTAAAATTCCCTACTGACTGTAATTAAATTCATAACTCTAATAGGAAAACCTAAGAGGCCTGGGAATAACTTAGTGGTTGAACATCTGTTTATAAGCGTGAGGCCTTAAGCTCAGTACCCAGTACTGCTCCACATACTGAAGGTGATGCTGGCAGCACAGCCATTTGGGATCCATAGGTCCACAACAAACTGTGATATTCAGGACACCACAACCAACAAAAACACAACTAAAGTACACACCAACTAAGTTAGCTCCTTACTTTCTCTGTTGTTATCCTCCTCAAAACAACAAATGGGAGAAGACAAAGAGTTAAATATAATTAATAAATGATGGAATGCTTTACTTTAAAATGGCTAAATTATTTGAGTTTCTGTTTTTGTTCTTTTTGGGCCATACCTGGTGATACTCAGGGGTTACTAATCCTGGTTCGGTTCTGTATTCAGGAATTACTTCTAGCAATGCTCAGAAGTAATGGGATGCCAGGGACCAACCCAGGTTGGCCATATGCAAGTCAAAAGCCCTACCTGCTGTACTTTCTCCCTGGCCCCTATTTGAATTTATTTTTTAATTATCGATAATATTTAAAAAAAAACATTTACTGCTTGTAGGTAATTCTAGTATCATATATATGTCTTCTAGTATCAGTTACCAAATTAACATAAATGTTTAATAAAGAATATAAGGATAATCTATACATATATCTTCTAATATACTTGATTTGCAATATAATAAAAATGTCATGTGCTTAGAGACATTCTTTTTATTTTTTAAATTTTTGTTGAGTTTTTGTTTTGGGGCCAGCATTTCTCAGGACTTACTTCTCGCTCTGCACTCAGCGATAACTTCTGGCAGGGTCAGGGGACCATATGGAATGCCAGGGATTGAAATGCCAGGCCGTGTGCAAGGCATGTGCCTTACCTGCTGTACTATTTCTCTGGCCTGGAGACAATCTTTTTAAAATAAGTTTGGTACAGTGGAAGTACCTAGTGCAAAATAAAAGCTCTTATGTTTTCAAATACCCCACAAACCCAAGGAGAGCAGAAACAAGAAGTAGGAGGACTGGTCCATGTGTTGGAAGCTTGCCACAATTGATGGGGGAGGGAAGTTAGGAGAAAGAAGGGACCACCATGACACTGATAGTTTGAAATCAGCACTCAAGAGCGAGTGCTGAAATTAGGTAAAGAGACCAACATTATAACCTTCAGTACCTGTACTCTAAATCATAATGCCCAAAAGGGTCGGGACGCAAACACACACAAGGATCAGGGGAAGGGTGGGTTTGGGGGGACAGCGAGGGAGACAGAGAGAGAAACAGTGGTACAGGGTGAAAGGATGGGTACTGGAACACTGTATGACCGAAACCCAATCATGTACAATTTTAGAACTGTGTATCTCGTTTTTTAAAAAAAATTTTTTTAAAAAAAGCTATTCTTTTGGTATAGACAAAACAAAGAACTATCTTCCAAGGTAGTTTTTCTAAGAAACTATTTTAAGAAAAACAAAAAACAAACTTAGGATGCAGAGAGATATTGTAGAGGGTAGGGTTTCTGCCCTGTATGCATCCAATAGGGATTAAGTCCCAGCACCACAGATGGTCCCCGAGTTTGGCAAGGAATGATTCCTGAGCAGAGAGTACAGGGGTTAAGGTGCTTGCCTTGAATGCAGCTAACCCCAGTTTGATGACCCCTGCACCCAGCTGGGTATTATGGAATTCCCTTCCTCCAAAGATACTATATGTAATTATACTAAAAATAGCTACTGAGTTTAAGTGCAGTAAAAATATTTCTGAATTATTTGGTGTTTATTTTACTAACACTATGGAAAAACAAGATCTAAGACATTAAGAGCACTATATGTGAACCACTGCCTTAAGACCTAGGAAAAAGAGAAAATTGATATAGGAAATGCCAGACATGCTAATCTGAGGATATCCCCAATCTCCTTGTAATAAACAGTCTGCTGTTATCAAAAGTCTGTGCAGGGACAGACTGTATGTTATCACAGACAAGTACAAATAAATAATCATATAGCTAAATGCTATTCATGAGTTAAAAAAAAAAGGTTTAAGAATTCAGTCTTCTTGGCTGTGAGAGTAATTTGAAGAATTAAAGAAAATCTCAGATTTTAAATCTAGAGTACAGATTTAAAATACAGATTTATCATACAAGTATCATATAATACTTGTATGATAGTTTATTATGGTTACAGTGAAAATTTGTACTAACAATAATTATGGCTCATTTTATATTTCTGAAAATAATAAAAAGGAAATGATAATAGATACTACTAGGCACTAGAGAATATCAAGATTCTATAGTTGTACACCCAAATACCAACAAAAATTTACATATAAATGTATCAATAACATAATATAAGCTTGATTCTAATGGTTTATCTGTTTCGATCCTGATAATATACCTGGTAGAGAAAAGTATCATGGGAAGGTCAGAAAAAAATTTTAGGACTCATTCATTTCTAAATGGTTTTACAGTGATAATGTTCCAAAGGAGCTAAAAGTATTTGATGAGATAAATGCATGTGTAGGGCTAATATCAAGCAACAGTCTATCTGGCATCAGTAATCAAACAATTACGAAATGGAAAGTACATCTTGTACAAGCTGACAGAGCCATTAAATCAGGAGAGCCGGGGGCAGACATACTGACACTGCAAGAATTACCAGAAAGCATTAATTTCAGCATTAATAAAATGGCAGTAAACAGATGACAGTTGCCAGATGAATGAAGAAATAAGGTTACTGGCCTTGTTAAGTTCACGTCTGATTTTCTCTGGCACAAACTGGTCGAGGTAACGTCTGAAGTGAAGGGCATCAATAGCGACTATTTCTGTGCCACGACGCTGCCAGTCATCCCTGGGGTAGGACACAAGAGGGGAAAGATGAGATGAGATGAAACCTGTTCACAAAATGAACCCCCTTATAGGTTAATGTTTCTAAGACTTTTGGCAGGGTTAAAATATTAACAACTAGGACCAGAGTGATAGTATAGTGGGCTGGGTGCTTGTCTTGTTTGTGGACAACCTGGGTTCGATTCCTGGATTCCCATATGGTCCCCTGAGCACTGCCAGCAGTTAATTCCTGAGTACAAAGCCAGTAGTAACCCTGAGCATTGCCAGGCTTCAAAACAGAACAAAACAAAACAGTTTAAAGAAAAAAACAACAAACTTAACAAACCAGAGACTATTTCATCTCCGGAATTCAGAGAAACTTTTATTTTTAGATTCTAAGGCTTACACATGGTGGACTGTCAGGCATTACAAGATAAATTGTCAAGAGACAACCAATATGATGGACTGATGTACTAGAATAGGTGCATTGTTTTCAGTGGAACACAGAAGTTAAATATATTGGGGAAAACAAGGGTACTTAGCTCTCTGTTTTCCTCTAATACTAAAGACAAGGCATTTCTTATTTTATAAGAACTCACTCCTTTTTTATTTTGAAAGACCTACTCTAATCACTGTAATTCTAATATCAACATATACTACATACTAAATAATCTAAAAAATATTATGACAAAAGTATATAATGCATGTATCTGTATGCACTGTAGCACTGTACTCTCGTTGTTCATCGATTTTCTCAAGCAGGCACAAGTAACGTCTCCATTGTGAGACTTGTTCTTACTGTTTTTGGCAAATTTAATATATCACAGGGAGCTTGCCAGGCTTTGCCGTGTGGGCGGAATACTCTCGGTAGCTTGCGAGGCTCACGGAGAGGGGCGGAGGAATCAAACGCAGGTCGGCAGCATGCAAGGCAAACACCCTACCCGCTATGCTATCGCTCATACAGATACATACATATCTGTATGTAATGTATAACATAAAATGCGAAAATGTATATGACTCAGTACAATATTCTACCTACTTAACTCAATTGCCAATTATGCAAACTATTACAAAAATAAAACTAGCAAAGATATCACAGCAAATAATGAATTGCCTATGGAAACAGAAAGGAACAAATAATTTTGAAAAAATGGAATTCCAAATATTTAATCTCTTTATAAACTTTGGTATATGGGTAACTATGACACTTTTCACATAAAAGACAAAAAACCTTATTTTTGTAGTCTATATATAATGAAGAATTAAACATCAACATCCAGACAGATATATTGGTACAACCACATATTTTAACCAAAACAAAATAGAGAGGGGCAGGACTTAAGATATTAAGAAGTGTAAGTTTACAGGCCAGGGTGAAAGGGAGGAGGGCAGAAGTGTATACTTTGCATGAGGAACCCTGGATGACCCCCCCAAGCACCAAAGAGAGCAACCCCTGAAGCATCATTCTAGGAAGTATCCACACGTACTGTTGGGTATGACTCAAAAAACCAAATCACAAAAGGATGCTTGTATGGGTATGGCTACATTGACAAGGGCAGATTCTTTTGGCCATGAAAGTTCTATTTTGATTAAAAGTCACACACACACACACACACACACACACACACAGAGCTTTCAATGCATATATGTATGTATTGAAAAATGTAATTCAATAAGAAATAGAAACGGTCACTGCAACAAAATTCTCTATAGGTTCTGCTATCAACTGTTTTTTGGCATCCATCAAGCAAACAATCCCAATATATGTTCTTTTATCTAACTAATCTTACATAAAGGTTAAAGATAAGTAAACAAGCTGGTTAAAGGCTATTTGCTACAATTAGATTCATCCTAAGGTTGGATTGGGAAGTTAACCTCCAATTACGGGGTACTACTGGCAGCTGAAAACTAAAATACTTAAAAGTTCTGTCCATTTTGTTCTTGGATTTTTTATTTTTATATAATTTTATCACAGAAAATTTAATTATATAATTGCATAAAATTATAATTTTATCATAAATTTTTGTAAAATTTAGATTTCATGTTCTTAGTTTAGACTTTTTTTTTTGGTGTCACACCCGGCGATGCACAGGGGTTACTCCTGGCTCTGCACTCAGGAATTACCCCTGGCGGTGCTCGGGGGACCATTTGGGATGCTGGGAATCGAACCTGGGTCGGCCGCATGCAAGGCAAACGCCCTACCCGCTGTGCTATCTCTCCAGCCCCTAGACTTTTGATTTCTGTTCTTCCCTTTGGAATATGGAGTTAAATAATGTTGTTTTAACCACTAACAAAATTATAACATTGAATTTAAAATGAAAGTTGCTGAAATAAGAGGGAAGAGAAAAATGTACAAGGATCAAGTCCGTATTCCTTATCCCATATTCCTTGGCCATGCAATACTAGATGAAGAATCAAACTCACTTTTCACTCCCATCTTCATGACTCCGAGCCCAACGATAAGTTTCAGCATAGCCTGTGTATTCACTGTACTGTTCAGTACCTGAAATAAATGATTTTGCCACTATAATTTTTCAGAAGACTTTTCTTTTTTACTTTTTTTTTGTTTTTTGGGCCACACCCGGCAATGTTCAGGGATTACTTACTCCTGGCAGTGCTCAGGGGACCATATGGAGTGCTGTTGATCAAGAACTCGTCATCTGCATGCAAGGCAAGAGCCATACCCACTGTACTGTCACTAGGGTCCCAGAGAGACTTTCCATAAAAAGTACCTTCAAAAGGGTCTTCCCTAGGGTCAGAGAGATAGTACAGTGGGTAGGGTTTTTGCCTTGCACATAGTCGACCCAGGTTCAATCTCCTACATCCCATTTGGTCCCCTGAACTCCACAAGGAATGATCAATCCATGAGCACAGAGCCAGGAGTAAGACCTGAGCACAACCCAGTGTGACCCAGAAACAAAAAACAAAACAAAAAAAGTAAAAAAAAATCTTTCTTGATATACCTCAACCTCATTTGTAAGTATCAAAAGTAAAAACCACTAGTATTAATGAAGTATTATTATTTACTATAAAGGGAAAAAATATGACTGGTTCAACAGCATAAAGGGCTAGGGCACGTATTTTGCAAGTGGAGGGCTAGGGTTAGATTCCGAGCATTTCACGGTCACCAAACTACCACTAGGATCACTGAGTAACACACCAGGAATACATTGAAAACAGAAAAATTTCAAATTTGCCTATTGTATAGTGGGCAGGGCACTTGAATCCCCACAACAAATGGCCCCCCATGCCTACCAGGAATGATCCCTGAGCACAGAGCCAAGAATAAGCCCTGAGCACTGGTACGTAGACCAAAAACAAAACAAAATTTTCAAATTTACAAAGAGAGTAGCATGATAGTAGCAACATACTTGGATCAGAATTTACAATGAAACCAAAGAGAATCCTTTAGTAATCAAATGTCCCTGGATTTCATTTTAATAAGTATTACCTTTTTGTTTGTTTTGGGGCCACACCTGGTAGTGCTTAGGCTGGCTCCATACTAAGGGATCACTCCTGGTGGAGATCAGGGGAATAAAAGGGGTGCCAAGGACTGAATCCAGGTGGTCGCACACAAGGAGAGCATCCTACTTGCTGTACTATCTCTCCATACTGCGCCCCTCACCCCACACCGGTTAAAAAATCTAGTTGATGGAAGAAACCTGAATGCCCAAGAACAGATGACTGGTTAAAGAAACTTTGGTACATCTACACAATGGAGTACTATGTAGCTGTTAGAAAAGATGAAGTCATGACATTTACATACAAGTGGTACAACATGGAAAGTATCATGCTAAGCGAAATGAGTCAGAAAGAGAGGGACAGACATAGAAAGATTGCATTCATCTGGGGGACAAAAAGTAACAAAATATGAGATTAATACCCAAGAATAGCTGAGATCAACACCAGGAGCATTATTCCATAGCTTAGTGGCCAGCCGGGCATTCTAGGGGAAAGGGAAGCTCAGATAGAGAAGGGAGCACCAAATTAAGGGTGTTTGGAGGATCCTCCCAGGAGGGGAGATGCATGTCGAAAGTAGACTGTGGACTGAACATGTTTGCCACTCAATGCCTCTTTTGCAGACCACAACACCCAAAAGGAGAGAGAGAACACAGGGGATTGCCCTGCCACAGAGGCAGGGGGGGACGGGAGATGGGGGTGGGAGGGATATTATCCACCAGGTGGAAAATGGGCACTGGTGGATGGATGGGTATCTGATCATTGTATAATTGAAACCCAAGCACAAAAAATTGCAAATCTACAACTGTACCTCATGGTGTTTCACTAATAAAAAAAAAATAAATAAACTCCCACAGTAACAGCCCCCCCCCAAAAAAAATCTAGTTGAAATTACAATTTTTAAATTTAGTTATTTTAATTTTAGGCATTATGGTTTACAACAATTGTTAAATGATAGTGTTTTATGTATACAGAGTTCTACCACCACACCCTCTACCAGGGTTCCTGCCTTCCTTAACATACTCCCACATCCATTCACTGTAAGCTCAGTTCTCAGTAGTTTTACCTTTTTAACTCACAGAATTGCTTAGGAAATAAAATAAGTTTAAAATCTTTTAAAATCGTAAAGCAGCACTTACTAGTAATGTCACCCAACTTAATTCTGTATGGAAGAAAATAAATCAGAGATAAATTATCCTATTTGTATGGTTTTTTTAATTAAAAAAATTTTATTCTATATTAGAATAGTAAAAGCAATTCATTAGGATCTGAACAGTAGGATCTGAAGTTAAAACATTTCTATTATTATAGTAACTTTAGCAATCCCGATTCCCCTCAGATCTGCAACATCACGCAGAATTATTTATATGAGGTATAAAACAATCTAGTTGCTAGTATGACTGGGAATAAAAACAAAACAAAACAATAACAAAAAAAACAGCAAGAAAATTCTTTCCCATTTTCTGTCCTGCACTGTATAGGTTTTTATTTTCTGAAAAATACTGTTAACTCTTATTTATTAACTATAAAACATCTCCTGTATTTTTAAAACTATAAAATATTGTAATATTTCTATTTCATTTCATTTCTATTTCATTTCTATTTCTATTTCTATTTCATCCTAAGTTAGGATGGTTTTACATTCTTTCCAAAGAGAAACCATGTTAAATAAATTTCCCTCAAATATGGGAAATAAAAAGTGCACAAACACATGCTTTTGTTCTAACCATATTAAATCTGGACTTTCTAAGTAGATGTCTTTCAAATTTATGTTAAAAATATTGATTTTATGTTCTCAGTTTAGCACAGCGGGTAGGGCGTTCGCCTTACAAGCGGCCAACATGGCCGACCCGAGTTCGATTCCTCCACCCCTCTCGGAGAGCCCGGCAAGCTACCGAGAGTATTGGATATGCCAGACACAGTAACAACAAAGTCTCCAATGGAGACGTTACTGGGCCCGCTCGAGCAAATCGACGATCAACGGGAGGGCCTTTACCTTTTACCTTTACCTTATGTTCTCAGAAATGGGTGCCCTTAACTTGCTTTTAATTCAAATTTATTAACTATGATGTAAAAAGGTAAATAGTATTATCAGAAAAAAAGAGATGGAAGATTGAATGAATGCCTTCTGTGTCTAGAGATAGACTGTGAGAACACATGCTCAAAGATAATTTTTCACATAAAATACTAGAAGGATTTCTTTAAAATCAAGAGTTCATTACAGTTTTGTGAATTTTTAGATTTTGTATTGAAAACTATTATATTTTCTCTTTATAGTGAAAAAAAAATCTCTATTCACAAATAGACTGTGGCCTTGGAAAAGGTTTAAATAAAAGCCATCTACCTGCAGCCTAATTCAAATGCTAATTTTGTAGCACACAGAACATTTTCACTTCTCTGATAAATAAAAATTAAGATCTTTCCTAAGAACTTTTGTTATTCAGTGATGGATTGTTTTGGTACTGAAGCCCACCACCTGGGATGATTTCATTCATTAAGTGGCATCTTTGTTAAAGGTACAAACATTCTACCTAAGTTTCAAGTCTATGAGGCCAGAGACAGTACAGGGTTTACACACTCCCCTTTCCCTCCGTTCAATCAACTCTGGTTCAATCCCTGGCACCATGATATACATGTTCCTCCAACCACAGCCAGGTGTGACCACTCCACACCCTTGGCTTGCCCCGAAAAACAAAACAAAAGCCCACAAAACCAATATTGGTTTCAGGTCTAGTCCTCTGCTTTATCTGTTCACTAAAGAAACAAACAAAAAAAACACTCTCTATAACCAGTGATATACTTTATTAATGTAGCAATTTGCTGGATGTTATAGACCAATGGGGGGGGGTGGGCAGGAAAAGAAGTACTCTCTCTCTCTCTCTCTACACACACACACACACACACACACACACGTGTGTGTGTGTGTGTGTATTTACTGATTTTTTTTTCTTAAAACTCAACTGAAGAGCTGTCCAGATCACAGAAAATATCAGGATGACACTATGTGGATATAAATATTTGCCTGATTGCATGCATGACCTGTTTCATATTCATTTAAAAGCCTGATACCAACCAGATGCTCCACATTGATGATAAATTTAATTTACTTCCAATTTCTCAAACTCTTCTACAGATTCAGGCAGCACAGTCACAGCCATTAGCTAAGACTGAATGTATCAGTGAAGGAATGGAATTGATCAGGCAGACAGATTACAGTATACGGTTAAGAGTCTCCTAAGAAGGGAAATGGCAGAAATCCAACATCAAATAGATGATGAAATGGCCATTTCCATTAAGGGAACATCACATCACAAATATTAATTAGGAGGCACTATAATAAAGTTAAATAGATGTGGGGGAAAATGCTGAGTTAAAAGTCACCCTGGATGTCCTTAGCCTAAGAAAATTAAAAATCTGAAAGTTAATCATGGATGTGCAATTTCCCATTGATTTAACAATGACTGCAGGTAAGTTGGAACAGTCATAACTCCAGAGTGATGATCTTTTTTAAAACTGGAAGCAAATTATCTTCAAAACTATCAAAAATATTTTTTAAAAGATAAGTTTTTCCCCCTTATGTGATGCCCAAGAACTTGCACCTTTTATTTACAGCAACATTAGTACTTAGATGACAAGAGATTAAGAGAAAAGGACCAAAATGTCTTGAAGTGTCCAGCATTCTACCAACATTTTTGTTTCAAGTTTGTAAATGTACTTTACACATTTGTAATTTGAAGTAATGAGAAGTAATTTTGCTCTGAGTTTTCAGTTGGAAACTACAGCTAAACAGTTAAAAAATTTATTATTATTTTTTCGTGAAGCAAGATAGTTTTTGTCGAAACTTACTTAGAACAATGTAAGGGGAGAGAAAGAGAGAAGTACCTACTCGTGCTTAAAAGAGAACACAGGCCTTTTCAGAGTGAAACAGGTAAGCAAAGGAACAGAGATAAGCAAGTAAGAAATGTGTTCAAGAGAGACATGGACTTGAAGAGCAAGCCAAAAATTTCTTCCCTAAACCTTTCCAATTACATTCTTCCTTTCTATATACATAACAAGTACAGATGTGAGCTGAATTCTGGATGAAATACTTCAGGTGTGTATTTCAGGTAGCTACGTCAAACAGATGAGGTTTTATCCAAAAAGAAATTCCCTTACTATTTAATTTCCCATACAAATACAGTTAACAATTTTTACTTTTTGTCTTATTCACCAAAGCAGCAGAATCACATTCGGTAACCTGCCAGTTTGTCCAAAGTAGGAAATATCTACATGTAGACCAAAAAGTATTTATAAATGATATCTGTATATTAGTAAAACTGATGAGATAAAAATTTCTTCCATAAAAACAATAAGAACACAGACAAAAATTGTAAGATCAACTTTTTTTGAACCGTGCGAATTAACCAAAGACTTGAAGCAATCTAAGAAGTATTTATTAAAAAAAAATTTGGATGACCGCAGTCATTTGTGGGATATAAAAAAAACATAATATGAAGCTAATACCCAAGGACAAGGGCCAGGAGGATTGGTCCAAAGTTGGAAGTGTGCTTCAAGTGCTGGCAGAGAAGGCAGCTGGGATAAACAAAGGACCACTATGAAAAAGTAGTTGAAAATGATCACTCTGGATAAAAAATGTGTGCTGAAAGTAGAGTAAGAAACAAACATGATAACGTCTCCATATCTGTACTGCAAACCATAATGGAGAGAGAAAAAGAGGGAGAAAGAGAGAGAGTGAAAGAGGGAAAGAGAGAGAGGAGGGGGGGAGAGAGAGGGAGAGAGAGGAGGGGGAGAGAAAAAGAGAGAGAGAGGTGGGGGAGAGAGGGAGAGAGACAAAGAGGGAGAGGGGGAGAGAGAGAGAGAGAGAGAGAGAGAGAGAAACTACCATAGAGACAGGCTGGGGGTGGGGTGGTGCGAGGGACACTGGGGACAGAGATGGTGGGAAATGAGCACTGGTGGAGGAATGGGTGTTAGAACAGTGACTGAAGCCCTATCATGAACAGTTTTGTAACTGTGTATCTCATGGTGATTCAATAAAAATAAACAACTAAAAAAATAAATTTGGTTGAGTCTTATTTTTAAGCTGCATGGTAGCCTTAAACACCAACAGTCTATAATTATTCATAGTAAAAACTAGCAGCTGACAGCCAGTCACCTGAGGAGGCAAAGAAGATTGAAGTTACCTTCAAAGTTACCTTCACAGGGACTATCATGAATATCTATATGTATATACGTACATGAACATCTACATTCTCAGAGAACATTCATCATTTGACCTGTCTGGTGGTTAGAAAATCCAGAAATTGAAAAGCACAATAACCGATACTGCTAAGTATTTAAAAGCAGAAATTAGGTCTGGAGAGCCAATTCCAGTTTGATCCCTGGCATCACGTATGTTCCCCCAATCTGAGCACTGCCAGGTGTGGGGCACTGGGCCATCCAATTGATTTATAAATAACAGATTTGAGAGGGCAGAGGATGAATGGAAAACAGGAAATCTAAGATCATCTAGTCTTAAGAATAAAGAATAAAGAAAAAAAATAGTGCCTTGGAGACTAAGGAACTCATTACTATCTTACCAGCAAGATATCTCTCCTGCCTATTCCCCCTCTTTTTGACGGGGTTGTTGAGCTGCTGCTGAATTTTGTGAGTGCTTTATATCTTGGATATTAATCGATTATTTAGATAGAGATATGAAAATATTTTCTCCCATTTGGTAGGGTGTCTATTTTATTTTTTCCCGATTTTATTTTATTTTAATTAAGTAGTTCACAGTAATTTACCACATTCAGTATTCCAACATCAATCCCACCACTATAATACCTTCCCAAAGCCTTTAGTTAACAATCCCACCATCCAAGCCTGTCGTATGGATTGGAGTATAAAAACTTCCCATCATGTGACACTGAGTATGGTACTCAATAATAGTGCATATGATTGTACTCTACTAGACTAAAAAAGGCTAAAAACATTTAGCAATTCATCATCACTGACTTTCGTTGATTTTTTGTGTGTGTGTGTGTTGATTTATTTTTGATAATTATATTTGCCTTTGGACCAAGTAATATAAAATAAATTTGTTATATGCCTGCCAAGGGGTCAGGCTGGGGGCTGGGAGGAAACCTAGAGATATTGGTGGAGGGAAGGGAATACTGGACATGGATCTAGTAATGGAATGCTGTATGTCTGAAACATCTCTATTAGAAACAACTTTGTAAATCACAATGTCACAATGAGCATTCCTGGAAAAAATTGCATCATATAATAAAATTTCAAGCATAAAGGAGTATTTTCCCCTCTTTTCCGTGAATAAAAATGCCAAGAAGGAAATGGTGTAAATAAAATATCTTACCCAAGATTAGAAAAGTAATTCTACATGACAACTAATAAAACTAAATATAAATTACTAAATATACTGTAAATAATGTCCACAGTAGAGAAAAGCTATCTGTTTAGTCTCTCGTATCTATGGTGGATATATTTACAACTTTAAAAAAAATACTCCACTTGCCAGATTTTCCAAGACTAACCTGTGATGATAAGACATTCATTGTGATCCAGAACCTCAGTGAAGAGTCGGGAAACAATCAATTCAGGATTGATTAGAAAGCGAATTTCTTCTTGTACTAGTCCGGCACCAGTTACACCACCTCCTACAAAACGGTTTGCAAAATCCACCTATTTGAAAAAAATGAAGCATGTTAAATGATGGCCCAACATATATACAAATGGACAGACAGACACAAATACTTGCAGGCTAATATTTCTCTCTTTTCCATATAAATCAATGTTCCAGATTAGAACTTATCTTACCAGGAAAGAACAGATTGTGATAAACCACGCTCTATATATCTCATAGAAATGAGTATCTCTCTGTGTATAAATTTCTATCCCAAAACCTTAGAGAGAAAATAGTTTTTATGGTGCTGGAGAGAAAGTCCAGCAGGGAGGGTTTTTCCTTTGCATGGGAGTGACAGGGCTCAACCCTGATCAAAGCATATGGTCCTCTGAATACCATGAGGAATGAGTCCTGAGCAGAACCAAGAATAAGAACTGAGCACCACTGGGTGTGGACCAAAGCCCTCCTCTCACTTCAAATAATATGTTAAGCAGAAGCCTCAGTGTAATTAGACTTTTATTAATTTTGTGATTCAATGATTACAAAGGATATATATTTTTAAATTTTTATTAGTGAAACACCATGAGGTACAGTTGTAGACTTAAAAATTTTTGTGCTTGGGTTTCAATTATACAATGATTGAGTACCCATCCCTCCACCAGTGCTCATTTTCTACCACCAGTGATCCCAGTATCCCTCCCACCCTCCATATCTCCCATCCCACCCTGCCTCTGTGGCAGGGCATTCTCTTTTGTTCTCTCTCCTTTTGGGTATTGTGATTTGCAAAAGAGGCATTGAGTGGCAATCATGTTTGGTCTATAGTCTACTTTCAGCATGCATCTCCCATCCTGGAAGGATCCTCCCAACACCATTTACTTGGTGCTCCCTTCTCTATCTGAGCTGCCTTTCCCCCTAGCATGTGTGGCTAGCCTCCAAGCCATCTCCAAGCCATGGAGTGAACCTCCTGGTATTTATCTCAGCTATTCTTGGATGTTAGTCCCCTATTTTGTTTATGTTCCCCAGATGAATGCAATCTTTCTACATCTGTCCCTTTCTTTCTGACTCATTTCGCTTAGCATGATACTTTCCATGTAGTACCACTTGTATGTAAATTTCATGACTTCATCTTTTCTAACAGCTACATAGTACTCCATGGTACAGATGTACCAAAGTTTCTTGAACCAGTCATTTGTTCTCAGGCACTCAGGTTTTTCCCAAATTCTGGCTATTGTAAAGAGTGCTGCAATGAACAAACAAGTGCAGATGTCACTTCGACTGTACTTTTTTCCTCTATGGGATATATTCCCAGAAATGGTATTGCTGGGTCAAATGGGGGCTCAATTTCTAATTTTTTGAGAATTGTCCATACGGTTTTCCAAAAGGGCTGAACCAGTCGGCATTCCCACCAGCAGTGAAGGAGGGTCCCTTTGTCGCCACATCCGCGCCAACACCAGCTGCTTTTGTTCTTTTGTATGTGGGCCAGTCTCTGTGGTGTGAAATGATATCTCATTGCAGTTTTGATCTGCATCTCCCTGGTGATTAATGATGTAGAGCATTTTCTCATGTGCCTTTTTGCCATTTGGATTTCTTCTTTGAGAAAGTTTCTGTTCATTTCATTGCCCCATTTTTTGATGGGGTTGGGTTTTCTTCTTGTGGAGTTCGACCAGTACTTTGTATATTCTTGATATCAGCACCTTGTCGGATGGGTATTGGGGGAATATCCTTTCCCACTCTGTAGACTGTCTTTGTATTTTGGTCACTGTTTCTTTTGAGGTGCAGAAGCTTCTTATCTCAAGGTAGTCCCATTTGTCTATCTCTGTTTTCACTTGCTTGGCCAGTGGCGTGACTTCTTTGAAGATACCATTAGCTTTAATGTCATGGAGGGTTTTGCAAACTTTGTCACAATGTCCTTATGGATTCCAGTCTGATGTTGAGGTCTTTAATCCATTTTGATCTTACTTTTGTACATGGTGTTAGGCAGAGATCTGAGCCCACTTTTTTGCATGTAGCCATCCAGTTTTGCCAGTACAATTTGTTAAAGAGGCTTTCCTTGCTCCACTTCACATTTCTTGCTCCCGTATCAAAGATTAGATGTTCATATGTTTCGGGGGAGATGTCAGTATATTCAACTCTATTCCATTTGTCTGCAGCTCTGCCTTTGCTCTGCTCTGTACCATGCTGTTTTAATTATTACTGCTTTGTAGTATAGTTTGAAGTTAGGGAGGTTGATTCCTCCCATTTTCTTTTTCCCAAGAATTGCTTTAACTATTCATGGGGGCTTATTGTTCCATATGAATTTTAGGAGTGTTTGCTCCATTTCTTTGAAGAACGTCATGGGTTTCATTATAGGGATCGCATTGAATTTGTATAATGCTTTGGGAAGTATTGCCATTTTGATAATGTTAATTTTCCCAACCCATGAACAGAAAATATCTTTCCATTTTCTCGTGTCCTCTTTTATTTCCTGAAGTAGCATTTTGTAGTTTTCTTTGTACAGGTCCTTTACTTAGTTAAGCTGATTCCTAGGTACTTGATTTTCTGGGGCACAATTGTGAACAGGATAGTTTTTTTCATGCCACTTTCTTCTCTCTCACTATTTGTGTATAGGAAAGTCATGGAGTTTTGGGTATTGATTTTATAGCCTGCAACTTTACTATACAAGTCTATTGTTTCTAGGAGTTACTTGGTAGAGGTTTTAGGGTTCTCTAAGTATAGTATCATATCATCTGCGAATAGTGAGAGCTTGATTTCTTCCTTTCCTACCTGAATGCCCTTAATAGTCCACTCTCCCCTAGTTGACTGGCTATGAACTGGGGTTCCCATTTTAATTTTTAATTCATTAGGATCTGATAATTTGCTGAAATAGTCCACAATTTACTGGTTAACTATGAAGGATGGAATAAAGGATGCAGATGAATAGTCAGATGAAATGAACAAGGTTTGTGAGAAGTACACAAAGCTTCCTTGCTCTATCAGAGCAAGTCACTTTTCCAGCATTTCCATATATCTCTAACTTAGAAGTTCTCTAAATTCTATAATTTAGGGACATTTGTAGAAGTTCATCATGTAGGCATAATTAACCATTAACTCAATCTTTAGTCCTTCTCGCTTTCCCAGAGGATGGGGTAGAAAATTTCAAACTTCTAGTAGTAACTTAGTTTTTGTGATTACCATCATAATGGATTCTGATTAGCTTCAAATGATACTTCTGGAAATTACAACAATTTAGCAGCTGTGTCAGAAATCAAATATGAGAGGGGAAAAAATTCCTAGTGTTCTTGTCACTTGGGAAATTACAAATGCTTATTTATAAGAAGACATGCATTTAACACAGATTCTGTTGACATCCTGAGGTTGAGGAAATAGCTATACAAAAGCAAAGGTAAAAACAAATGTAAAAAGATTACTCATTCCTGTCTGTAACAGTGTATATGGAGGATTATAGATGATGATGAGGTGTCTAAAGTCTAGTACATTTTTACTTAATCCCGAGAGTTTTGGGGGAGATTTTGAAAAGAAAGGTAATAACAACCTTGCGTCAATCCTGGCACAACATGGACCCTGAACACTGTCAGGCGTGGAGGCACCAATGTGTCCTTGGGCCCTGGAGGAACCACAGGTTTTCTGAGCACCTCTGGAAAAGACCCTTCCAACACCAAAAGAAAACAAACAAACAAACAAACCAAAAAGCTGAGGAAAACAGTTCAGGTTAGAGTTTAAATAAACAGACATATAAAATTTCCAAAATCAGAAAAACTGGCTGGCAAACATAACCAGGGTTTCAAAAAAGAACAAAGAAAGAACAAAAAGAAAAGATCAACAAACAAGTGACAATACCTGAAAACTGAGAATACCGAAGATGGGGAGAGATTATAGGGGGCCAGGGACTTGCCATGTACATTGCCAACCCATTAGATTCCTGGCACTATATACAGTTCCCCAGGAATCAGCAAAAATGATCCCCTGAGGACAGAGCAAGGAGTAAGTCCTGAACATGTTTTTGCACCAAAACACCATGCATATATAAGAAAAATTTGCAACTGAGAATAGCTTAGTACTATTGTGAATAAAAATGAGAAACAAAGGTCTGAGACCAGCTAAATGAATTTTAACTAGAACAAGGTACATAACTTAAAGTGAAAAAAAAACCCATCCAATTTATATACAACCTGATATTAAAAAAATACCACGCACATGCATACTATTATTCAGTTTTTGAATAAGAGACCAGTATTTATTACCTGAAAGGTATGCCTAGAAACAAATAACCCGAAGCTCAAAACACCTCTGAAAGCAAGAGCTCGTTTAGAAAAACCAGTTTCCCCTGTAAGTTCCTGAACTTAAAAGCAATTTATTACAGGTGAGAAACCTATGCCAGAACATGAAAACAAAGATGAGTGCTTCTTTATTTCTAAGCCATTATTTTCCAAGTCATTTTTCTTTGAAACTACTTGTTCAGATTATTTAGTTTCTAAATTATAACTTGTTGACAAAGAAATGAAAACACTTTTTCAAGAGGTTTTATTCTATTACCATTCAGCATAATGCAATTTACATGTTACATGAGGAATTTTGAGGCAGGGGTAGGGAGAACAATTAATAGTGCTAGAAGCCTTTATGGTGGTCTTTTAATCTACCAAGGTCTTATATTTCATTTATATTTCTGGAAGTGGAGAGAATCTCAATCTTGATTATTGCTAAATGATTCTTTATTGAACTGTATTGAAATAAAAGGTCACCATTCCTTCAGTGCTAACTAGCAGTAATTTTGTTTATTGAATGTATATTAAGATTCTCTTAGATCATACAAGCTTTACTATAGGAAAGAATGTCATCATGAAGGAAATGTAGATGAAATGTGATACCTGAAATGAATTCTAAATGGACTTCACAATTACTGTTTTAAATGGAAGTTACTGATTAAATACAAATTCGAAACATTTTAAGTACAGAATAAACAGAAATATTAAGTTATCCTATTATCAAGGGAAAATCTGCCTCTTTTTATATTTTAATTACAAGTTTGTTGCATATATTTATTAATTTTTTAAAAAAGTTTTAAGACAGTACACAGATTAATAACAAAGATTGAGAGATGATCATAAATACCTGCTTTAAAACATGGGAATGATACCAAACATAGCTAGTTCATCAAGTGCCTAAAAGAATTACTTATGGGGAGAGACGGTTTCCTGAACAATCAGATGTCTGCCGCCTAGACCTAAACAAGGTTGGTGGCAAAATAACATTTCAAGCTGGTCATCATTTAGGGCAAAGAAAGGGCTTTTTTTTTTTTAAAAAAAAAAGAAGAACAACAACAAACTTGCCTGGTGACAGCTTGTCAAAACCATACCCCGGGAACTTCCTCCACTGTCAATCTACAATCAATGTCTGAACCTAGAGGCTGGATACTGACCTTATCTTGGGGTTTTCTGTCAAAGGTTTTCTTAAAAAGAAACATGTAAAAAACTGAGTGTGCACGATGACAAATAACAATATTACTATGTCTGTCAAAATGATCTGTTTGGTGTTATTCACAATTCTGCTATCATCCTTTATTTTTTGCATTAAATCGGCTTAGAAGATAATTTAAACAATTTAAATTTAAAATTTCCTTTGCTGTCAGAAGCTTGACATCCCCCCCCAAACAAACACTACAGTGATTCACCTACCTGCAGCATGCCTTGACCATTTCCTTCTATAGTACCTTCATAAGTGACATGTAATCGAGTTAGGGTTTTTTCACATCTACAAAGAAAAAGATATACCCTGATTAATTTCTTACAGAAAAATCTGAAAAAAATATTTAACCAGTACAGAAAAACTGAAACCAGCCCAAACCTCAAAGTCAAAAACAGATTCCAGCTCTTAACATTCTTGATAATACTCCCAATTTTTCTTACTCAAATACATTTAAATGAGATGAAATACTGTTTTAAAATGCAATTTTCCTCTATAAAATGTTTCTCCTCTTTAAGTATCAGAGAACTCAATATGTAAATTTTTTTTTAATCTATGAAATTTGGGAGCCAAAGGTATATAGTACAACAGGTAAGAAATTTCTCTTGCAAAAGGCCAATGGCTGACCCCCATGGTCAACCTGGCACCACATACAGGGACCCCAGCACTGCCAGAGAAATGTTCCTTAGCACTGCTAATTGAGGCCTAGCCCTACCCCTCTCTGAATCTATAAGACTTTATAATGCTAGAGTTGACAACTGAAGGAAAAATACAGTCAATGGTTGCAATAAATCATATATAGTTCTCAAATAAGCCCTATTTTCACTAGTCTGCTAACAACGTATACGTAAGTAGTGTATTATCTTGAGTAAAATACGTACCACAGGAATTCTTAACTGTGACATTTTTATATCAATAAATTGATGGTTGAACCTAGTATCTGTAAGCCACAATTATTTTCTTTCTTATTCATAAACCATGGTCACGAAGATGTCCATAAGGGTCAAGACATTCTAGTCCAAAATATGGTATACCCTGTCATACTGAATATTTTTAAAAAATCTGAGGAAATTGCAGAAGAAAGGTGATTCTGTTCTCTTCCTCCAGCCTTCATTCTTTGTCCCTGAGACAGGCAATAAAAACCTCATGTGTAAAATGCCCTCTTTATACCTAGAGGAAAGACACATCTTATATCTAAATACAAAAGAATGACAAGACGAATTATAAGAAGTGTTGCTGATGCCCAGAGTTTGCTTACTACATTTACTCTATACTCCTTAACTATGTTATTCTTCCACAACTCATCACTATTTAAGGAATATAGCATAAAAACACATGTCTGGGCTAGAATGATAGCACAGCAGGTACGGAACTAGCCTTGCACATGGCTGACCCGGCTTCTATTACCAACACCTCATATAGTTGTACGTGTCCCACCAGGAGTGATTCTGGAGTCGAGCCAGGAGTGAGCCCTGGGCATGGCCCCAAAACAAACAAAAAAGATTGAACCCAGGTCCACCTAATGTAAGGCAAGCACCTACCTGCTGTATAACTCTCTGTCCCCACAGTTTTTAGTTTCAAAAAACTATTTAGGAGATTGGCAGGGGAAGTGCTATTTACTTGTGGGGATTTGCTTCCTTCCTGCTTTCAATGAGTCTAAATATGTTTCTGGCAACATTCCCGTCTAAGAGACTGAATATTGTTAATATTGTTATTCAAAACAAATTGTTTTAAAAATTCTATTTGCATCAATTCTCACAATTTAACTCTATTATTAACACCTTTACAGACGAGGGGAAAAAGCACAGAAAGAAAGAACCTAAATAACCTGCCCAGAGCTTATAAATGAAGGAATAGAGATCTGAAGTCAAGTTTCCTAAGTCAATGATCCACATGATCAATTGGTATGCTATACTTTTAGATTACTACCTCCCAAGAATACATGAACCTTCAAAATAGAAGTTCTCATGATTGTCAATTATCCTCAATAACTGAGGATTTTTTTTCCAAAAAGGTCATCTTCCAACTTGCTGGCAGGTTTCCTTTTTGGCATCAGTAAATCCTCTGTATCACTATCACTATCACTATCCCAGTAATCGCAGACACAATCTATTCTGGCTATCCGAGATTAACTTAGTCTGACCAATAAATTGCTAATAGTCACAGGATAATTACCATGCCAGAAACTTGGAAACCAGAAATACCTCTAACTTCCTAGCACTCATTTAACACTTGGGAACACTAACGATACTCCTCTCTTCTACATCTTTCCTTTTTGTGTGAATACATGTCTCTGTTCTGTAAAGTATCAGGAATACTAATTTTATTTTTATAAATGTACACACACATTATATCACAGTCACAGTGCTCCCGAGCGGGCCCAGTAATGTATCCATCGTGAGACTTTGTTGTTACTGTGTTTAGCATACTGAGTACATCACGGGTAGCTTGCCAGGCTTTGTCGTGCGGGCGAGATACTCTCGGTAGCTTGCCGGGCTCTCTGAGAGGGGCGGAGGAATCGAACTCGGTTCAGTCATATTGGCTGCGTGCAAGGCAAACGCCCTACCGCTGTGCTATCGCTCCAGCCCACACGTTTTATATATATATATATATATATATATATATATATATATACACACACACACACACATATAGATAGATAGATAGATATAGATAGATATGTCTTTTGGACCATATATGGCTGTACTCAGAGCTCACTACTAGGTCTGTGCTTAGGGATCACTTCTGGCAGAACGCAGGGAATCATATGTGGTGCCAGGGACCAAACTCAGAGTGGCTATGTGTAAAATAAAAGCTTTATCTGCTGTGTGTGCAAACTGACATTCACTGACTTAATGTGAAAGTAACTAAAATACCAGAGATCAATTACTTTTTTTTAAAGTTATCAATTTTTAAAAAGTTATCAAAATTATAACTTTGTCTACCAAATTTAAGGAATACCTTGATCTTACATACAGGCGAAATTGTGGACACAAAACTTTACCGTCTTTAAATTTCAATCTACCCACCTTCTAAATAACAACTGTCATATACAAATGTGTATCCTTTCATATTAGTGTCAAGTGTCAGCTGTACAGTGTAGATCTTACTTGAATACTATACATACCAAATTGACATAAATGAAACATATGACAATGATGTAAGAAAAGAAATCTTTTATATTTTAATCTGGACTGATAATATACCAGACTGCCACTTTTATTTCCAGGAGCAACCAATGGACTGGGTATGACAAAAGCAGATATAAAGGAATAAGAATTCATATTATAATGAAATAGAGTAAATTTAATATGTACCTGTATGCCAGAGGTGGGGGAGATTAAAAAAAAAAGCATTAAGATACAGGACGCTAGCAGAGGGGGTTGGGATGAGGGTAGGAGTGGGGGAAATGAATGAAAATAAAATTAGATGTACTTATTGGAGGGCCAGAAGGAAGAACCAGGGAGTGGAAAAAGGTAAAATTATTTCAAGATTTTTTTAGGACATGTACTACAACATATGTATTACATATTAATACAAACAACCCACAATGAGATAGAATAAGATGAGACAATGAATTTCATCACTGATACTTTTCTGCCTCTGTCGCAAGTACTACAGTGATAACTGATATTTTACTAGATGATTCCTGGAATCTCCTTTTCCCTAACGATCACGACTCCAAAATGTATAAGTTTTCTTCTTTTCTGGTTCGATTTAATTCTTTCATATTGTCTAATCTTTCACCTATACTTGCTCTATTAAATAATCATCTCTGTTGTACATTCAGTTTCCTAAAGCAAGCTTGTCTTTCTCCTCACAAACTTTTGATGGACAGAAACACCTAGGGAAAAGACATCTTAAGGAAATTTACTTTCTCACATTACTCCTTTAAGCGTAAGTCCCTATAATCACTAATTCTAAACAGAACAATCATAGGAATTATTAGCGGGGCCTATGAGAGAGTACTGCATGTAGGCGGTTTGCCTTGCATGCAGTGAACCTAGGTTTGATCTCTGGAAGCACATATGGCTGATAAGAAACATATGACAATGATGTAAGGAAAGAAATCTTTTGTATTTTAATCTGGACTGATAATATACCAGACTGCCACTTTTATTTCCAGGAGCAACCAATGGACGGGGTATGACAAAAGCAGATATAAAGGAATTAGAATTCATATTATAGTGAAATAGAGTGAGTAAATTTAATATGTACCTGGGTGCCAGAGGTGGGGGAGATTTAAAAAAAAAAAGATAAAAAAAATGATCTCTCAGTATCACTGGGTATGGCCTCCTCCTCGGCCCAAATTTAAAAAAAACTACGCGCGCACACACACACACACACACACACACACACACACACAAACAAACACACAACACATGGGCCAGAGAGATAGTATAGCATGTATGGAGCTTGCCTTGCATGGGCCTAATATGGCCCCATGCCATACTGATCCCCAGAATCCCATATGGTCTTCTGAGCCCAGCCAGCAGTGATCCTTGAGGAAAAAAGCCAGGAGTAAGACCTGAGCATCACTGGGTGTGGCCCAATATAAAACCAAAAAAATAATTAGGAAATTTAAATGTGAACACATCTCACAACATCTACTATATAAACGGCTGAGCTTCACACCTTTACAACTAAGACTAGTCTCAGAAGAGATGCAAGCCTAGCTGCTGAAACTCATGGGTACACTGGTCTTCGAACCAAAAACTCTGGGGTGCCCTCAGAGTGGGGCAGGCTGAGTCCCTACCCTGCCAAAACCCTAGCAGTCATGCCCATGCCCCACAGCTATTACCATACAAAAGACCCAATTTCACTGCTTCATGACTAATCTCTCAAGAGGAGTCAAGCCCACAAAATTCTCAGGTACACATGCTCAACTACCAACAAACAGCTCAGTAAATCCTCAGACAATGACTTTAACGACACCATTGTGAGCTATAACAATTTTCACAAACTTTCTTTTACTGAACTACTTCTGATCACTTCACTTACCGTTTTGTTGCAACAAACAATATAAAATAAATTATTTTGTGCCAGCAAAGGAGAAGGCTTGGGGTGGGGTGGGAAACTGAAGACAATGGTGAGGGAAGGTCAGACTGGTGGTGGAATTGGGGTTGGAACACTGAATGCCAGAAATATCTGCATTATGAACATAGTTTACAAATAGAACTGTATTTAAAAAAATAAAAGTTAAAATTAGATTCACTGGTTAATACAATGCACATACCCAAAACATACCATTTAGTATGTTATGTTCTTAACAGTATGTTAAAAAAAAAGAAGTTGACCCTTTAAGCACTTCAGAAATTTGTTCTAGATCATGAAATCGGTTACTTATTTCAGGTGTTAAAAAACTTACAAATCTGAATAAATTCAGATTGGTTATTATTCTCCTTGGTGTTTACAGTAAACAATTAAAAAAACCAGTACACTTGCAATTTTCACAAAACCCACCAATAGATATACGCACATAGTCAAACTTCAAAACTGTCACTCTTAATTTTTAAAAAATTTGAACTCTTGTCTTTATTTAAAAAGAAAAGCCATCATGCACAATTCAATCAGCTAATCAGTGGCTGAATAAATAGCAGTACTCCTACATAAAAAAAAAAAAGAAAAGCCATAATACCTACAAAAGAAGGGTAAATGGAATATTGAAACATTGCTGTTTCAATTAAGTGTCTTTACATATAAAATTCCTTAGTTCTAAACAGAATTTTGCTTTAAAAAGTAAATCTACAAAAACAAAGGAGTAGAAGTTAAATAAATGGTTGCAGACTTTTACTCAAAAAAGGCAGGATTTTCTAATAATGACAGCGATCACTGGATTATTTATGAGATAAAACTCCCTATCATTAGGGAAAATGGAGATTGGAAAACCATATTTTTAGGTATTGTGAAATAGAATCCTATCATCCTATCATGTTAAAAGTCTTATATTTAAGATTCCATGACTGTTTTTATATTATTATTACCTTTCCCACTCTGGAAAATCTTCAAGACTTTGTCTTGTAAATGTCACCAACCCAGTAGGTTCTATAATAGTAATAAAAGAAAAATATACCCAAGTTAAGTTTTGATTATGAAAATAATTATATATTCAGTAAAAGGGTGGGTCTAACAATGGCTACAAAACTAATAGAGAAATACCAAGACTAGTGTTGAAAAACAATAGAGGACAGATTTGAGATATGATCCGTATGATAGGAACTTATAAGCGCTAATTAAAATAAATAGATAATAGTACAACATTAGAATTTGGGTTTTTGTTTGTTTTGGGGTCACACCTGGCGATGCTCAGGGATTACTCCTGGTTCTGCACTCAGGAATTATTCCTGGCGGTGCTTGGGAGACCTTATGGGATGCCGGGGATCGAACCCACGTTGGCCAATGCAAGGCAAACACCCTACCTGATGTACTATCTCTCTGGTCCCATAACAACATCTGAATTTGAGAGCTGGCACTTTGAAGTGAGATTTTCTAAACTGAACAGATTTTAAAACATAAAAATAGATGTAAGTTTATGAAATAAAGATACAACTGAATTTAATTTGTATATGTTCTCTCAAAGAAGATAACTCTAATTCAAATTAGTTAAGATGTTTAACTTGTTAGACATCTTACAATTTATAAGAGAACATATTCTTAACTCTGTATCTAAAGGTTGGTACATTTATATTTTAAACAAAATATCTAAGACTGAAAAAAGGAAACTATTGGTGTACTCTATGGGGTTGACAGAACTAAATCTCAGGCTCAGACAATAGCAACTGCTCTACTTAGAACAGTCTTAGCTGGAAGAATTACTGTGTTCTCTGCGGTCAGAAATGAAAGATGACAGTTTTCAAAGAGCAGTAAGATAGGAGAGAATCAAAATGCAGTAAATTTAGATACTTTCTTTTGTTAGGTTTATTTCTGGTTTTAAACTAATGGTGAAAGCAACAAATAAATCAGCTGGCCAAAAGTAATCTGTTTTCATTCAAATCAAAGAACAAACTAAAAAGACCAGACCATTTCTGCTTTTCCTTTTCTTCTTTTTTTTAAAAAGCTCTTAAGCAGAGAGAAATATGTCAGGAGCTATTAGTGATAATGGTGGTAGAGTACCAATGAAAGCTTGGCAATCATTTCATTCCTTTGGACAATTCTACATTCTCTGTTCTCAATCATAAGCAGCAAAATAAAATAAAAATTAAAAATAATACAGAATAGCAATATTAGAAAACAGAATTCTGTTAACATAAGTTAAATATTATTGTGTATAACTTTTCTTTTCTCCCTTGTACTTTAACCCCTTGATGTAAAACTTTTAAGAGGAATGAACAACACATTTAAAACTCACAATTTAAAATTATGTCAAACATTAGAGAAGCAAATCTAATCAAAGGAGACTACTGTAAATCTGATTCAGTATCTTGGCACAGAACATTAAGTTGTCCTTAGTATATACTGAGAGTCCAACAAGAGTTGAATACTGTGGGCAAAGAAAGACAAAAGAACCCAATGCTTCATAGCTGTAAATAGCAAAACACCTTCAAATAACCTATCTTTATTTCACATAAAAAGCAGTTTTCATAGAAGAATATATTGTTTAGGTTAAGCAAGTGTTTTCCTTAGTAAAAAAAAAAAATCACAAAATATACTACACATAATTTATTTAAAAAAATTTAAATTTAATATATAATTCAGAAAGCTCTTTTAGTCTCAAGATCTTCATTACAATTATACAGATACATGACAATACTGAATAGCTGGTTTTGATGAAATTATATTTGATTAACTCTAAGTTATTTCATGTATTAAATTTAAGAAACTGGGATGCACCTTTCACAGCTGAAGGCATTTAAAATTAAGTAGAATTTTTCCAGGGAAGTTGTGTACCATCAACCTGAGATCAGTCTGAATTAAATCCTCTGCTTCAGGCTTCTGTGTACCACACTGGTAACATCATTTCAGACCCTAAAATTGGGGCTTAGGGCTCATGTTTTCACCGGCTCCTGTTTTATCACCCTGTTACCTAGTGCTAGTATTAAAAATGGAAAAAAAAGAATTTTTTTGTTTTTGCTTTTCTTTCTTTTTTTTGGGGGGGGGGGGGCACACTGGTCAATGCTCAGGAGTTACTCCTGCCTTTGCAATCAGGAATTACTCCTACAGTACTTGGGGGATCACATGGGATGCCAGGGATTAAACCCAGGTCGGCCACGTGCAAGACAAACACTCTACCCACTGTTACCATGGCTCTAGCCCCTAAAAATGAAATTTCTTCAATGGTCCTTTGGGCACAATGTCCCTTTTCAGCACAATGTCCCTTTTCTGCACAATCAGGTAATCACAATCTCATCTACCTTTAGCATTTAGACTAAAGATGCAAACTTTTGGCAAAAGAATGGTCCCAAACACTCCCCACAAATCTCTATTTTTTTGCTTCCTAGAGGTCTACAAGTAACAATAAAGATGGTAATAGTATATAGTAATAGTAGCAGCAGTAATTAATAAAAGATGGTACTTCTTACCATCTACAATGTCATCGATTTGATAATTGTAGGTACTCTTAATAGGTTTCACATTAATTATAAGCCTCTTTTACCCTATCTCGTATCTCCTTCCCAAGACTGTAGTTTAACAGTCTGAAAATCTGTAACGTGTTTCTATAAAGAACTAAATTACCACATATTAGAGCAAGGAACATCTAATACAACCTTTATCTGCCTACTTTTTATGATAAAATCATAAATTTCCTGCTAATAAAACAAAATTTTACATATATCCCTCAAAATGCTTAAAAATCTAAAAATTTAGACAGCTTTTAGAGAAGCCATAGATGATTTGATATCAGGATAGAGGAATAAACTCTGAATTAATTAGTTATAAGAATTGGGCTCCTCCCATTGAAATTTGAAATATAAAAAAAGTATTTATCGTTCCATAAGCCAGAGCAACAGTTAAGTGGTAAGACGCTTCCCTGGAACCACAATTGATTCCATTCCTGGCACCACATATGGTCCCCTGAACCCCACCAGGAGTGCTCCCTCAGTGCAGAGTCAAGATTAAGCCCCGAACAACATCGAGTGTGGCCCCAAAACCAAAAGAAAGAAAAGTACTCATTTAAGAAATTTATTAAGTAGAGAGATGGGAGGGGGTCGTGAACTTCAAGGAGAAACAAAAGGCAATAAAATAATCAAGAGATGTTTGGGAAGACAGAGCCTTAATATCAGAAAGTGTTTGGAAAGACAAGATATAGTCTAAAAAGGGGTAAAAACAAATCTAGTACACTAATCACTGATGATGAAAGGACACCTTGATAAGGAACAAAGAAATCCCTAAGACTAAGACAAGAAAGCAGTAACCCTCAGCCCAAGCTGAGGTAGTTTAAGGAAACAGCACAATCCACAAAACCATTTTTCCAAAGTAATTGGGAGCACTCCATGGTGGAGTGACTCGTATCTCAATGCTGGGTGTTTAGTTCCTCTTTTACAGCACTCCTCTCTGGAGGTGCCTAAGGCTTCCTTTAGGGTAAGAACTTTTACTTTCTTGTACTTTTGGAGTTCTCTCACCTCTTTAACACACACACACACACACACACACACACACACACACACGAGGTTTGGGGAACAGTATTTGGGTCACACACGACTGTGCTTGGGGCTAGCTTACTCCTGAAATCTTCAGCACATGGTCCCCTAAGTATCTCCAGGAATGACTCCCAAGTACCACTAGATACTGTCACAAAAGAAGAACAAAAAAAGACAAGAGCTTGAACCCTTGTAGAGACTATAACTGACTTCTTTTACTAGTTCTGATTGCTTCGGGCACACCCCCACAAACAATGTTCCTACAAATTTTAGTTTGTTCTTATGTCTTACAAACCCTATATTTTCCTTAACATTTAATTTAGCATACAGCACTAAACTAAAAATCTCAAGCTATCATAACCCTTCATTAAAACAGCATATGATTTTCTCCTCAAACTAAATCCTGATAATTTCTACAATATTAGATTTAATGGGAGAAAATGATAATATGATAAATGATATTACTAGAAAATGTATATATTTAAAATAAGGATTTAGTGGTATACATCCAAGACAATCTTTTTGAGCACTGCCAAAAGAGGAACTCCTTTCATTTGGTCAGAGTTCAATAACTCTACTGGCAGAAACAAATTGGCAAAGCAAATTTTTTCTGGTCCCCTTCTCTAATAGATTTTAAAAAAGACATTGATTTGATAATATTTATGAACCATTTGATTTTGGTTAACGGTTAATATTCATAAGAACTCCATGAGTAAACAACCATTATTCTTTTATTTTACGTATGAAAAAAACAGAAGCTTATAGATGTCAAGAAATCTGTCCATGGTTACCCTGTTCCTAGGATAAGAGTAGCAATTACAATCTATTAATAATTGGTTATTGCCAGCAATGATTAAGACATTTACTACAATTACTTCAGATGCTATTATTTGCCTCTGGGAAAATGGCTGAGGTTCAATAGAGGAAGACAGACACGAATTTTATCTCGTGCTATCCCCCCTACCCGCTGTAGTAGTTGTTTTGATTTGTGGGCAGAATGCAGCATCCAGTGAATCTCAGGCAATGTTCTAAGCTGAGCTAGATATCAAGCCCACTGCTGAGGCCTGAGTTCTCTACCAACCTCAGTACAACAGTGTTCACTATTTTTAATTTATTCTGTTAAACTGCACAACACTGTTTAAAAGAACTTCATAAAAAAGAGTGAGGCATAAAAGAAAGGAGTTGCTAGGAAGGTAATGAACAGGTTGATCTGTGCAAATAAACTTAAGGTAATTGCAATAGTCAATGCTCGTTGGGGCTGGAGCAATAGCACAGCGGGTAGGGCATTTGCCTTGCACACCGTCGACCCAGGTTCGATTCCCATATGGTCCAGAGCACCGCCAGGAGTGATTCCTGAGTGCATGAACCAGGAGTAACTCCTGTGCATCGCTGGGTGTGACCCAAAAAGCAAAAAAAAAAAGGAAAGAAAAGAAAAGGTCAATGCTCCTTTAAATAAAAAGCATCAAAACTTTTTTTTTTGGTCAAAACACTTTATATACTGGTACTAATTTACTGTTTTGGAGAGCCTGGCAAGCTACTGAGAGTATCTCGCCCACATGGCAAAGCCTGGCAAACTACCTATGACGTATCTGATATGCCAAAAGACAGTAACAAGTCTCACAATTTATTGTGAGACGTTACTGGTGCTTGCTTGAACAAATCGATGAACAATGGGAGGACAGTGGACAGTGGATTTTTAGTCAAGAGAAACCACTAGTACATGTTATGCTGGTTTAATTTCAGTATAGAAAATACACACAAAGTTATAATACACACATATGTAGATAATACACATATAATCTATATTATAATACTAAATTGTTACTGTTTCAATGGTTTGGGCACAGAAGCTATGCTTAAAATACTGTCTTGATCTGAACTGTCCTGAGTGGAAAAAAATTAAAGAATGAAAGGAAGTTACTTTTTTCTGTGACTCTTCTAAAGTAGCAGAAGAGTGTCTTAAGCTTCTCTGGTTTCCGTGATGAGCGTCCTTCAAACAATCTGAAAGAGAAAAAAAATAAAACGGTAAAAAATGGTCAAAAATCCTAATGGAAGCCAGGGATGTAGCTTGCATGTAAAGCAATGCCTTGCATGTATAAGACTTTGAGTTCAATCCCTATAATCAAAAAATTTAAAAAAAATTTAAAAACCCCACCAAAAAACCAAAAGAATAAACAAAAAAACTTTAACACCAAATTCTCACCAAAATAAATTATCTGAAGATAAACAAAAAATTGAATCTATGTTGCTACCAAGAGGTAAAAATAATTCCTAATAATGCTTCTACAGCGCTAGAAAATTGGTTTGGATTCAAATGGTATCTGGAGGCCTAAAACAACTAAAAGAAGGCTTATAAAAAATTGTTCAAGGGGATAGAGAGACAATACAGTAGATTAAAGAGCTTGACTTGCATACATCCAATCTAAGTGGTATCCCCAGGACAACATATGTTCCCCACACACTGTCAGAAGTGATACCTGAGTACAGAGTAGGAGAAAGTCCTGACCATCTGCAGGCATGGCCAAAACACCAAATCAAAACAAAGAAGTTATTTAATTCAAATGGCACTCTCTAACAACCACCTTTCTCTAATCTATCTTCCTCCAGGGAGAAGGCACCATCTGGTCCCCCAAAGTCAATTAGGCCAGTGAATTAATGCTTTATCATTTTCTCAATGACAAATATTATTATAATTCATCACATGAAATAGTTAAATGAATTAACAGGAATGGTATCAGAAAATTCACATGATCCTGTCAGAGAACAGGAAGGGGGCCGACAACCACCACATTTAAGACTGGATACTGGAAGAGTAAAACAAATAGATCCTTTATATGGTAACCAAAACTGAGTCTGCCCTATCTTGTTTCTAACAATCTAGACTTGCACTACTTAATTTAGTTTTCTTTGAAATGATCTGACATTCTCTGTTATTGGCAATACATAATGCAATATATCCTGAGGAAAGAAAAGCAGATGCAAGTAGATGACCTGACTAAGTAGTTCATTGAAATACAAAAGCATGCTGTGGGGGACAAAATCCAGTTTTCCAAAGGCATTTAAAAATTAAAGGAAAGTTCTGTTGCTACAAATTGATGAGATATTATTCATCTGCCTCCAGTTTTTTAAGTGTAGAAATGGGAAAATCGTTTCATAATTAGAAATTCAAACTTACATAACAATGAAAAAGAGAGAGAAGTTATTTCCATGACAAAATTCTGTTGACTGAAATGTATTAGAAAGAAGGGAGAAATGCAGATTTCAAACTGTCCTATTTTTAATGATCTCAAGCCCTGTATTCAGCATCTATTTCTGAAAAATATATATACAAATACTTATTTCCTGAAGAGAAAACTAATATTAAAAAAAAAACCCAAACCATTTTTCAGAGGTGGGTCAGTCTCCCAGTAAGTGGTCAGAGGTCCTTGGACCACTCCCAGGGATGTTATGCCCAGTAATACTTGGACCTAGCAGTACTAGGGCCACCAGAGAGACACCCCAATGGGACTTAGGGGACTATGCAGTGACAAGGTCTCGGTATTCCAGATATGTGCACTAGTCTTCTATGATATCTCCCCAGCCCAGAAAATATTTTAACATCGTAGTCCTTTAAAATAGTTTGAGTGTGTGTGTGATCATTTTTACTTATTTAATCGATTTTTCTAAAATCTTTATTACAAATATTCTTAAAATTCTGCTGCCTGCTGAAAGGCTCTTTGAGAATGTAGGTTTCAGCTTGGCTTCTTTTGCAATATGTCAACCAAAATAGTTTGCTTAAATCAAGATGAGAGTCAAAATTAAATCACCTGGCTTTTTAATTAAACCATACATCAAATAAATTTTATTTATAAATAAATACAGTGGGATCCACTGTAAAATCCCTTTTAGAGTGCTGTTTGGGAGAGAAAGTAGTGTAAATTCAACCACCACCTGTTCTTGAAATGATAGCAGGGGGCAAAGTTCCTCTTTCACAGATCTTGTTACACAGAGGAGAAAATGGTTTAAGAAATAACTCTCCCAGGGCTGGAGAGATAGTACAGCAGGTAGGGCGCTTACCTTATACGTGACCAACCCAGGCCAACCGAGGTTTGATCCCTGACATCCCAGATAGTCCCCTAAACACTGCAAGGAGTTATTCCTGAGTTCAGAGCCAGGAGCTCAGGTGTGGGTCCCAAACAAAATCAAAAAGCAACCAAAAAAGATAATTTCTCCAAACAAGGGCAAGAGAAATGTTACAGTGAGTAAGGTGCTTGCCTTGCATGTGGTTGCCCAAGGGTTGTATGGACCCCTAAGCTGATCTCTAGGACTGATTTCTGAGTGTAGAGCCAGGAGTAACCCTTGAACATTGCTGGGTATGCGCACTCACTCCCGCTCAAAAAAAGAAAATAACTTCTCCAAACACAAAAGTGTCTTGTGTCTTTATGTGGTCAGATATTAGTAATATATCACAAAAATTAATGTATTTCATAACCATGATGATAAATTATTAACATTAGGAGTCTTGAGGGACTGCAGATTTATCCTGCCAGGGACAAGGCATTTTCTAAAAGATTGATATTAGGTCACTACAAATGAACATCAGTTTATTTTGCAGGTGAAAATGTTACAGGTACAAATCAAGCAGAATTTTCATGCATTCATTTTATTTGTTGATCTAAGTCTTATTTCAAATTACTATGTTACCAAATATGCTTGCCCATCTTCCTAAAGGAAGGGAAAGTGTGTGTTGAAAGAAGAGAAAGAAGGTGGAGATAAAGTCCTTGTTAATTCTGATTTGCATTTGTGAAATTATGAAGTATTAAGTATAGCTAACCAAATAAAATGAATTCTAATATGAAAGCAAGCAAAAGTAACATAAAAACAGAGGTAACTGCTGAAACATCACACGAGTGTGATGTTATCTGAAATGCCAAATTTGATGGAGGAAGAGGGAAACAGATTGAGAACAGAGTCTGAGACTGAAGAGAGAAAAATGATACAAGATAGAGGAGAAAGATTCTGACAGAAACTGAGACAAAGCCAAGGAGATACTTTAAAGGTATGTATGCTTTGCATGTGGGAGCCCAGGATTCAACCCTTGGCATCAAATGGTATCTCAAGCACTGTGAGGAGTAGACCCGAAGCACTTCTAGGTGAGTGATCCCAAAAAGCAAAGAAAAACAAATTAGAAATGGAGAGAGAGGAATGAAACAGAAACCCAGAGAGAGAAATACACACTCAGAGACACAGAGATCAGAGACTCAGAGAGAATGAGACCATTTCATAATAATCAAGCATCATCCAATTTTTCGTATTTTAAAACCAATTTCTTTTACCATCTAGACTTTTAAGCCCAGGGATAAGTATATTTGAGGGTATATTCTGAACCAGCAGATGTGCAAGTAAACATGCACATATTCTCAACTATAACTTCTCTGCACAAAAGAAAGACAATTTTTTACATTTAACTGAATGTTAATTACAGAGCACTGGAAACATAAACAGAAAAGGCCAGTCAATCAAGGGTATCTTTCCATATATAAAAAGAGAAACAGAGTTTAATGAAGTCTTTCCCTGAGTAACTTTCCTTGAATGTGCAATGTGCACAACACTACCTCCCCGTTTTTCCAAATTGGAAGTAAGTGATAATCCAGGATGCAACCAAAAAGTCTTTCTGTTTTTTTCTGCAAAACACTCCTCCTACATGATCTCAGCAACATTTTTTAATCCAGGGAAGAAGCAGATGTAAAAGCCTCCTGGGTTGACCATTGCTGTAACCCACAATTAATCTCTGACCATCAGTTTCTAAGCAATCTCAGAAGCATCAATGCTAATCACATTGGAAGCCTTTATATGAATGTTTAGGCCCTGAAAGGCAAGCAGGGGAAAAGGTCAGGGGTATTTAACATAACTTAGCAGGGCTGGGAAGAACACAACAATAAATTAAAGAGGGAAGACTTATTGAATTATGATATCATCCTCCCATAATATTCTGTTACCATTTTGAGATTAAATATACAATATATACATATCCCTCCCAAATGCCAACATAAGCATAAATAGCAACAATGCAACAAAAAAATACAACAACAAAATAATCCACATAAGCTCACCAAATGACCTATCAACTTAGGTACTTGATTTTTCATAAAATACATGATAAAGGGAATCTTTCTTTTGTTTGCCATTTCTGGTGTGCACCCAGAGCATTTTGTTCTTGAAAAGATGCAAGACAAGACAAAAATCACTGAGTATTTACAGAAGACAAAATTCAAGTCCTAGATCTGCTAACAACTCATTTACTTTAATGATATAGAAACTTCTACCTAACACCTATGAAATATTAGTAACCGATTGAAATGGAGACTGTAGAGCATAGTAGAAAAGGGACAGCAATTTTAGAAATCAGTTACATCTCGAGTATGAATCTTAGTTATACCAGTTAACTTAAAGTAACCTAGTCTCTTGAGGCATCCATCATTTCATTTAAACAATAATGGGGAGGAAAAGATTTAATCCAGAGGGCGGACTTAATTCATAGGATTGATGTAAAGATTAAGTACAGTATAGTCACTGATGTAAGGCTGGTTCTTAGCAAATATTAGCCACTGAAGAGAAATTTATATGCAAAAAAATTTCAGATCACGCTGAATAAGCAGAGGAGCTTGGGCTAGAATAAGGCCATATATAATGTCCATATTATAAAAAAAGATCAACATCCATTTACATAAAACGCTTTCACAGTTCTAATCAATATTCCAATCACTAAGAAAAATGATCCACTTCCCATCAAACCTAACTTGCTGAAACTCTGAGCTAACCGTTTCAAGCTCAGGAAAAATTACTGTGGACAATGAAAAAGACAAACATGCCATTACCAATAAGTCCCGAGAAGTTTTCCTACCTAAGGTTTAACTGTAGAATCCAGGAAATGACTAAAAGGCTAAAGAACGTGTATTACCTGCAGGAATCCCAGGTTCGATCCCACTGAGCACTACTGGGAATGCCCTGCAAACCTCCTCCCCCTGCCCCCGCTGCCCCTCAACCTCGTTCCCACACACAATAAAAACATAAAACAACAAAAACTAAATACACCAAAAGAAGTTTAGCTAGCAAAAAAAAAAAAAAAAACGTTTCAAATTGCTTATTTTTGTTTCAGGGCCACACCTGACAGTGCTCAAGGCTTACTCCTGGCTGTGCTTAGTGTTCATTCCTTACGGGCTATGGGGACCACATGAGGTGCTGGAAATCAAACCCAGACTGGCCGTGTACAAGGCAAGCAATCTACTCACTATACTACTTGTCTAACCCCAAGTCCTTACAGAAATAAAAAAGGGTCAAAAGGGACAGCTCTTTGTTACAAAAGTACTGTAATTACTAATTACAGAAGAGGGAAGACCCATGATAGCAAACACTGTAGTAATAACTATTGCAAATATATTCCACAATCAAAAGATACTAAAATCAGTGGGGGATAATGTGAGGAAAAACAACATTTTCATAACATTAACATACCTCCCCCAAGACATTTACTGATCACAAAGGAAAAGTCAGTATTTGTGAGTAAAAACCCCAGCAGACAACATCTTTACAAGGAGCTCACATACCAACTTATATAGGTGCCCTGAGAAAGACACAGTATCTATTCTGTGACATTCTTCACAAAAAATGCATGACCCTATTCCATTTGCAAAATCATCTCAGGAAAAAGGAAAAAAACCAGACTGAGGAACAGTCTACCCCAAAAAAAAAAAAAGATGAATAATTCTGGAAAGTGTTAAGTCATGAAAGAACAGGAAAAAACAAGAAGGTAGAGATCACTAAGCAAGCCAAACTGCAATGCAGAATAGTGGGAAGACCCTGAGACAAAACTGCAGTAGAAAAATTGTTAGAACTCAAATGAGGTCTGCAGCTCAGTTAACAGTATCATACCACTGTTACCTTACTAGCTGGTATAATTTTACTATTGCTAGTCAGTATGGTTACCTAGTAATGTTAACAAAGTTGATAACTGAGTTACATAATAAGTATGGTTTATATTTCATAGGGCCATCCTGATCCATCTGGTGATATAGTCTGGCAATTCAGTTCTGCAGATTCTATATTAGGCCTGGAGGTGCTCAGACCCACTTGTGTCTAACAGGCACTAGAAATACACCAAGTGGAGCTGGATCGATAGTACAGCAGGTAGGTAATTTGCCTTTAAACATGGCTGGGCTCAACTGACCCAGGCTCAATCCTCAATACCCCATATGGTCCCCAGGAATGACTCCTGAGTGCAGAGCCAAGAGTAAGCCCCAGGCACCACTGAGTGTCGCCCAAACCAATCTACCGCTTGCCCCACCACACCCAACCACCAAAAAACTAGAAAGAAAGCGGGGGGGGGGGGGGGGGCGCGGGAAAGATGTACACCAAATTGTACTCAGGGCAATGCAGTTCAAGGACTCAAACTTGGAATCTAGCATATAAGGCATGTCCTTTAGCCTTTTGAACTATGTCCCTAGCAAGAATCTGCCACATTAATAATACTTTTGATAAATTAGTTGAAGAATTTCAACATATTTTTGTCTTTCTTTTAAAAATATATTGATAAATTCCTCATGTCTACAAAGTGTTGTTTGTAGAATTTCACTTTTAATTTAACAAGTGTAATTTTCAAAACTCCTAAATTTAATGACTTGATGTCCAGTTAACATCATTACATTATACCAAAACCCCTCATACAAATGTATATACATCTAGAAAGAGTTATTGTGTGAGATTATGTATGTATACATATATACACAACAACTAGTCTGTGAATTTCGTGCACTTGGAAGACAATCTGACTGGGTAAAAAGAACATGTAGAGTAGTACAGTCCATAATCAAGTTCTATAAGGTTCATAAACGTTAATTTATGTCAAAAAAAAAGTTACAAATACTATACTACTAGATGTATGATAAAGATGAGATGATACAAATGAACATAATATATTTTCCCTATGGAAAATCACTTGATAAATACTAGCATTTCCTTCTATTCTTCTCTATTTCACTTTAAAACATACCTATTGAAGTTAATGTCTGGGTAACTAGAATACTCCGATTTCATTTTAGCATTTCGCCGTGGAAATGTGCAGAAGAAAGCATTAGCTAAAAGACTGGCAATTTGTTGCTGTGACATTGTGATGGAATGATTCATCTTCTGTTTCAGGAGTGGTATTGGCTGATAGAGAAAACAAAAAATACAGACAAGAAGAGCAATAATTAGTTTAGCAATTTCAAAAGCAGGGGCACCAAATTACATTTGCCAAATTAAGGCAGGAGTAATTTCAGGCCACTCTTGAATCCTTCAATCAGAAATACTGTTGAAGTCAAGGGCAGGTCATCAAGGAAGATTGGGAAAATATACTTGTTTTAACAAATTGCAGATTTATAATTAAAAAAAAATGGCATGAAGAGAACACAAAACATTACTTATCTGTAGAAATAAAGACTGCTATAGAATATTAAAAATAAAAACACATTACCCACATAATAAAAAATTAGAGGAGGAAACAGAAAACTGCAATGCTGTTCAGTTCTTACTAACACACAAAATTTTGTTATCGCTTATACTGAAGATTATTGGCTAGAGTAACTTTTCTATTTAAGTAAAATGATCTCAAGAAAAAAGTTTAATAAAGTTTTTTCCTTCTAAGTTTGAATCATACTTCACATAACAAGTTCATCACTGAAATAATTAAATATATACATATATATTACTGTACCACTTATAAGAAGACAGACTATTTCATACATTATCAAAGTCAAGGAAGATGCAGCGCAATTTTGAACCAAATTTCATATTCTAAAATATCTTCAGGCGGTACCAAATCCAAATTCAATGATTTTTAAATTTCCTGTATAATCTACAAAACTGCATTTTGTATTCAGTAGATTTTATTTTATTTTAAATATTGAAAAAATGTATTTTAAATTTAATTTTATTTTTTTTTCTGGGGGGCAGTCTCACTCAGCTATTCTTGGGGTGTTACCATATGAGATCCCAGGAATCGAACATAGATCGGTTATGTTCAAGGAAAGCATCTTACCTGTTGTACTGTTTCTCCAGCCCCTATAATGTCTGATGTTAAAAGCCATGTAATTTTGATATAATTTGTTACTCATCAATAATCAATACCTTCCAAGCAAAGTGAAATAACACCAGCTTATTTCATTTTTTAAAGTTTAAAACTCTCTCAACTATTATTGATACACTGCTTTGGGGGAGGGAGAGAAAAGGTGAGTAAGAGTTATTTTGAAGATAAAATGTTCTAAACCCATTAGTGTGGGTTTATTTTTTTTAAGTTGGACTGTTTAAACAAACAAAAAAAGTAGAGTAAGCAAACTTTAATAGTGTAAACTGAAGCTCAAATATTGAATGCTGCATTTTTAATGTCCATTTGCAACATTGTCCCTAGCCTATCTTTATCATACTCTTTTAGCAAAAACTGTTCCCCACTTCCCTTTTCTCTTTAACCTTGTCCATGAGAGTTTAGAGGAAATTCATTGTGAATCTCAAGGAAGCAACCAAGGAAGAATTTATTTCCACCAACCTGAGTGCAAATATTAGGTAGAGAGAGTGCAATCTTTACCATATCAGGCAAAATGGACTGATATAAATGTTGAGCTTCTGCTTCTTCCAATACCTAAAAACCAATAAAATGTTAACAGTAAATAAAAGCCAAATTGAACAAATTTTGTGAAATTAAATTGTGTAGCTACTTCTTATAGGATACCCTAAGGCACATTTTCGCATCATTAATCATGTGTAGATGATTACCAACAGGTGCGCTACTAATTTTAATAACTTATTTCTAGGAACTTGAGAGATAGAACAGCAGGTAGGACACTTGCCCTGAACACAGTCAACCCAGGCTTGATCCCAAGCATCCCACATGGTCCCCTGAGCCTGCCATGAGTGATTCCTGAGTGCAAAGTCAGGGGTAACCCCTGAGCACCATCAGACATGGCCCCAAAACAAAAAACTTTATTGCTAAGTGTATGACCTCATCTTAATCCTTACTGGAAACAAATGAGTATTATAAATAAATATCAGACACCTAGCCTATCAACATGCACAATAAAATAAAAACCTTGCAAGTGAAAAACATCCGCGGTATTTCACAGCTAATATTTGTCTTTTTTCATTTCATTGAGAGTTTCCTGGTTGTTTGTGATGAGTTTTTTTGTTGTTGTTGTTGTCTGGATTTTTATTATAAAACTTTCTGAGCTGTGCTGAGCGATAGCACAGCAGTAGGGCGTTTGCCTTGCACGCAGCCAACATGGCTGAGTTCGATTCCTCCGCCCCTCTCGGAGAGCCCGGCAAGCTACCAAGAGTATCTCGCCCGCACAGCAGAGCCTGGCAAGCTCCCCGTGACGTATTCAATATGCCAAACACAGTAACAACAAAGTCTCCAATGGAGACGTTACTGGGCCCACTCGAGCAAATCGACGAACAACGGGAGGGCCTTTACATTTTACCTTTACCTATAAAACTTTCAATCTAATTTAAATCTTGTTTTTCAGGCTTTCTATGACTTTCTATAATTGCCCCAGTATGCTAGTTGCTAGTGAAAACTCAAGGTTCTCTATTTGGCTTTTGTTGACTCCATGGGTGGAGAAGAAAAGTCATCCTGTTGCCACCTAGTAGGGGTGCAGATAGCACACTGGTGCTGTATCTTTTCTACAATCTCACGAATAGTCAATGTTTCTACCATTCACAGTAGTATTATTATTTATAGTGTCCAGATTTGTTTTTGGTGTTGTTAGCTTCTTTTAGGTCTACTCCTGGCAATGCTCAAGGATTATTCCTGGCTCTATACTCAGGTATCACTCCTGGTGGTGCTTAGGGGAAAATAGGGAATGCTGGGGATCAAATCCGGATTGGCCCTCGCTGTACTATCTCTCTATCCCTGACACTGTCCAGATTTTTAAGCTGTATTTAGCAGGAAGGATAAGGAGAAATGTCTATTGAAGATTTTGTAATCTTAAGGACATTTAACCTTAAATTTCTAAATAGTCTGACAGCTTCTTTTCCTTTGGGTACCTGTCCTTTCAAAACTGGCATATAAGTAACTGCTGACATGCTTTGCTGATCGACACAAGGTTCAAGATATACTTTATCTGATAAATTTTTATTACACTGAACTTTAACACCATTGTCAACACAGCAGATGTATGCCTAATGTTTTAGAAACACAAATGAGAACATTAAAAATATCATTTGAGAACCTAACCAAGCTAATTAGTAAGATGAAAAGCATAATTTAAAACACCAGCATAGCTTTCTACCTTCCTAGATGTTTTTTATTTTTTTGTATTGGTGTCAGGGATCAAAACTAGAGTCTCATACATACAGAGTAGTGCTCTTCCATTGAGCAACATTCTCAGCCCTCCTCCAATATGAGTATCTTTATGCAAACCTCATATTAAAAAAACTTCTATACTAATCTCTATAATTTATTCATCTGTATAATGCAAACCAAAATATTAGTAAAAATATTTTATAATACATAATATCTTTAAGAAGCAAGAACCATAAATAACACTATCATAATATAATAATAGGGATGATAATAATTATAGGAAAAATAAGCATTTACATGATGATAATAAAAGTTTTATTAAATTTTCCCATAAGCACTGCCATCCATTGAATAATCTGCATATATAATTATATATAACAAGTGTTTCTGGTGTATATTCATATACATAATGTCTTTTAGTCAAACCTTATAAATTGTACAATATATCACTCAGAATTGATAGTGAGATTCAAAGTTTTAATGCAATTTTGCCCATATATTTTAGAGTCTAGATCTATTAATTCACTCAAATGGCCAGTAAACAAATATTTGAGCATCTATTATGTAGAAGAAACTCTGTGAGGAATGAAGAGAGAACTGTAAATAGTAACAGATGTCACTGACCACATGAATTTCACAGCTGAAAACTTCTATGCTCTCTCTATGACCCTTCAAGACGTCAGTTGTAACCTTGAAGGATAGTAATTACTGAAATCTCATCATGGTGACTGTGGAGAGGCTATCTTTCTTTCTTCCTTCCACAGACAGAAACATGGACAAACTATTATAATATAGTAACTGAATTTGTCAAATGTCAAAACATTATGGATGCCTTCAATATCTAGAAGGATATGAATAGAAAATAAGTTTTTACCTATTTCTGCTCAAAAAAACTTCATCAACTATAACTAAATCTGAACTGTGCTGTAAAACCAAGGACTTATTCATTCATCACTAAGCACAGTGCCTGGCACAAAATAAGTGAAAGTATCACAGGAGCAGAATTCTAAGCAATATGTATGATGCAATCCTGGAGTACTAGGTTTATCCAAGTGAAATTGTGAGCACCATGTGAAACTGTACACCACTCAAATCATAAAAATTCAGGATAAAACACAACAAAATAATGTGGAACAACAAGTTGAAACTTTTTCTGGTGTCTACAAGCTCATAAGTAATGATGCTAATTTTGAACTTCCAGAGTTCAAACTTCCCGTAAAGAAGATTAAATACCATTCTATTTTTAAAAATTTCCCACCATGATAGTTTTATAAACGTCACTAGAAACAAAATGTGTTTCCATCATGTCTTTCATTATAAAAATTTAAAGAAAATAAATATCACTCATAAGCTAAATATATCAGAATATTCACTACTAACATGTCTTATTTGAATAAATGTAACTATACCACAAATTTTAATGGCTGGGTTTTTTTTTCAGGGGGGATTGTTTGATATTCATTTGCTTGAGGGCTGGAGCGATAGCACAGCGGTAGGGTGTTTGCCTTGCACGCAGCCAACATGGCCGACCCAAGTTCGATTCCTCTGCCCCTCTCGGAGAGCCCGGCAAGCTACCGAGAATATCTCGCCTGCACGACAGAGCTTGGCAAGCTACCCGTGATGTATTCAATAAGCCAAACACAGTAACTTGAAGCCTCATGATGGAGACGTTACTGGGCCCGCTCGAGCAAATCAATGAACAACGGGAGGACCGTGACCGTGATATATAATATATACACATACCCTCGGAGCTATGATATCAGGGACCTGAATTAAAGGCCTCACACAAACAGGGCATGTGCTTTACCACTTGATCTACATTCCTACTCACTATTTTCATTTTATGTTTTTTTGATTACTAATGATGCTAATATTTATATTACAATATATGCAAGCCCCTCTGCATAACGCTCTTAACTCAAATTAATTTCTAAGTAATAGGTAAATACAATCTTACCATCAAAACAACAGTGATGTTGCAAGTATATGGTCAGCCGTTCAAATCCCCAGTCTCTGACATGCACCAAGTACAATTTTAAAAGCTTTGTTGCTATTGGGCCAGAGCGATAGTACAGTGGGTTAAGGCATTTGCCTTGCATGTGGCTGACTGGGGTTTAATCCCATATGGTACCCCAACCACCACCAGAAGTAATCCCTGAGCATGGGTGTGCCCCCATGCCCCTGGCAAAATAAATAAATAAATAAATTTTTAAAAGCTCTGCTGCTTAGCCCTAAGGTGCTAGGGATAGCTGGGTTACTCCTTCCCTTCAGTGCTGGGAGCACCAAAGGCCATACCTGGTGTGTTTGGGGGCCTCAGAGCTGCATCCAGCAATGCAGAGAATGATGCGCTACTGGGAACTGAATATGGGTCAACACATGCTATGCATGAGCCCTAACTGCTGTACTCTTTCAGTCCCACTGCTACATAATTCATCCTCTGCCTTGCCTAACATTTCATCATAGTTAAATTATTTTGTTTCAAGATTCATATCTCCCTGGAAAGACTTCCCTAATTTTCCTAGTTCCTTTCTATTACTCTAGAATCACATGTACAGACATTTACTACAGCTTCTTATATTCACATGTTTTTCTCCTCAAATCTGTAAAATCCTGCAAAAGCAGGATTTGTATTTTTATATATCCTGTAATCTAATACCAAGCATAGTTCTTAGTACTCATTTTCTGATTAAAGACTTCGCTAAAAATTTTTATTAAAAAATACATTTTATTCTGAAAGTATCACTGCAAAGTAGAAAACGTAAGAACATCTGGAGAAATTAAAACTCAAAAAAAAGGTAAAAAAGAATGTCTCATATTCAAAAGTAGCAGCATAATTTGGGACAATATATCAATGTTTTTTCCCCCAAGTTTATAAAGAAGGGTATTTTAGGTAAACTGACCAAAAAAATAAAAGACAATTATAAGATTTATATTTTTTCTCTTTATTATTTTAGAAAAATCATTGAATTCTTTATTTCCTCAGCAATAATAAGAAAAATTCTATTTAGAGTGTAAAGGCTTAATAGTGTTTTATGAATTCTAAAGTCCATAAAAAATGCAAAATATTATTATCTAATGGGTGCCCGTAAATCAGACCCTTTCTGGAGCCTTTTTTTTTTTTACCACCAAACATCAAATAAGTGCCAACTGATTGATCCAGCAGGATCTTACATATTCATTACCTCCTCTTAATCACCTCTAAGCTACCCTGATTTAGTTCTTCATTCAGTCTTTAACTGCTTCCCTGCTGGAAGCCTACCATTAGTTTCTGCTTAAGTACACCTGGGTGTGTCCCTGTTCCACTTGAAAGCTTTCAATGGCTTTGTGCAGTCCTTTCAATATAGTACAAACTCCTTGAACTAATAATTCAGCTATGTACATGGTCCATCTATGTTCATTTAGTCATATTTACCATGCATCTGTATACATGCAAACACACAAATATGTGCATTACACATAATAAAGACACAGAAATTGACTCTTCTCTAGTAAGAAGTGCTTCTATAGATACACTTGTCCTATAGCTGTCCTACTCAGCAATAAGACTTAGCTAACTTTTCTTTTTAGAGTTTTTATTTTATTTCCTTTTAGGTTCTGAGTAACACCCGGCTGTGCCCAGGGCTTACTCCTGACTCCATACTCAGGGATCACTCCTGGCAGGCATGGGGAACCATATGGGGTACCAGAGATTGAACCAGGTTTGCTGAGTACAAGACATGAGCCCTATCTGCTGTACTATCTCTCCAGCCCTAGACTTAAGAAACTTTTTAATGTCTTGCTTAAGAGTCTATTCAAATGATTTCACTCTATTCAAACTAATTGTCTCTCTTGGATTTTCTTTGTATATTTCTTCAAAAGACACTTAAGACAAAATGAGCTTTAAAAAAAAATGTTGTTTTCAGGGCTGGAGCAATAGCACAGCAGGTAGGGCTTTTGCCTTGCATGCAGCTAAACCGGGTTCAATTCCCAGCATCCTAGATGGTCCCCCAAGCACCGCTAGGAGTAATTCTTGAGTGCATGAACCAGGAGTAACCCCTGTGCAACACCGAGTGTGACCCAAAAAGCAAAAAAAATTGTCTTTTTTTTGTTTTAGTCACCTTTGATTCCAGAGTGTAGGGGGTGAAGGCCAGAGAAGAAAACTTGAGGTGGGGAGGGAAGATGAGTAAGGGAATTAATGGGGGAACAAGGGTCTGGGACTTCGGGTATAGTGGTGATGGGGAGAGTGACATACATCCAAGCACAGACTCAAAAACAATTAAGAAATGAAATCTAAACTCCAATCACCCTTTGAGATATGACTAACAAGATGGCAAGCAAGAAATAGGGACGGGGGATAAGGGATAGAACATGGGAACACTGGTAAAGAGAAGTTGACACCGGTGGTGTTAAAATATTGTGTGCCTAAAACTCAACTATCAATAATTCTGTAAATCAAGGTTCTCTAATTAAATAAAAATTTATTTTTTACAAAATACATTCAAGAAAGAGGAGAGAAGAGAACCCCATACAGGAAGAAAAATTACATAACCGAGTTGAAATGCAAGCAACTCTAAAAGTTCTGTTTTGTTTTTGAAAGAAAAGCAAAGTAGGGCCATGGAGACGGCTTGATAGGACCTAATTCAAACACTGGCACCACATGACCTCTCCCCTCATCTCCATCCAGCACCAGTGTGTGAAGCCCCTGGGACACTGCTGGGTGTGGCCCTACAGACCCTGAACACCACCTGGGTAAATTATGGTAGTCTCCACCACTGCAAGGATGGAGCGGAACCACAACTCTCAGTACTGAGCCATCTGTGCCTGGAAGAGATCTACTGGATAATACTTTGATCATCACCTCTAAACCCCAAGTAAATTAAACTGCATATGTGTAGTTTAATTAAACATTCTGTCATATATCTGAAACTTAGCAAAGAAATCTATCACTAGAGTTTCATAACTCCAAAAGATCAATTTATACTCAAAAATTAAAGTGAAACAACATAAACACAATCATTAGAATCTTTCAAATTTACTTATTCTTCAGGCATGTTTTTTACTAACAAAACCAAACATAGGCAAGGAAAAAAAATTTTTGAATTGCTAAAATGATGTAAGGGTAAAAAAAAAAATCCAATGGAGAAGGTGAACACTTCTAACATTTATTTGTGCGTGACTCAAACTGACACTCTGAAGAGAATAATATGACAGTTAACAAGAAAACAAACTCACTCATTCCATTTAATTCCTGAAGGCTCATGCAAGTCTGACAGGCCAACCACAGAGTGATCTCTCATGTGTATCCCCATGACAATTATGGCATCAATAAAAATGTACTCAAATTTAAATAAAGTCCAGTTGGTATAAAGAAATAGCCAGCCTAATATTTTCATATTCAAGACACAAATATGAATTTGTGGACCTAAATAAGACTGTCCCTGAATTTTATAGGGTGGCATCAAAAAAAGTACAAAATGAGTATGTTGGCAGAGAGCAAGAGGACAGGAAAGGCTGAATGTTAATATGAGACAGCAGTGGTGACAGTGAAAAAGATCAGTGTTCACAAGTCACCCTACCTCTCTACCATCTTTTGGCTTGACTTAATTTTCCCCTTCAAATAGCTATTAAAGATTTTCTTATGGATTTTTAAAGTGCAATTGACTCAAACCTGGGATGCACGATAAAAATCACACTTCATTACACACATCTGAAATGATTTGGTTTAGGAACAGAAGAAAACAGCCAGCTTATGGTATTTGTCCTATAATTTACACCGAAAATAATCTGTATTAGTCAGTAATTTGACTATTACTTGATATGAAATACATCAGGCTGATCAAATACTGTTGTTTCCTCCCCATAGCTGACAGTTTAAGGAAGAAAAAAAAAGTACAAGGTCATGAATTATCCTTTTATTCTTCATTCCAATTCCAAATCCAGCTCTTATCAGCTAGTGCAGGGATAAGAAGAAATAAAATGAGAGTCTTCCTGCTGATCTTTATAACTCAATTTCCAATTTCACCTAAAGACTGTTCTGTTTCTAATGACAGAACTCAACATGACAATTCTCACTTCATTCAGAAAACAAGCTGTCAGTGGCTTAAAATTCACAGGCTTTTATAGATGGATGTGGAAATTTCACCATCATGTACTACTTAATCCAAATAAGTAACAACCAATCTGGGAACACAACCAATTTAGTAAGAATACCTACATCAAATTTTTAGAACAGAACATACCTCTAATCAAAAACAGCCACACAATTTCCTACACAAATTTCATTAGAACAACATGAAAAATAGAATTGTGTAAGTTTATGAAGCATTAAGGAAACATTTCTCTAAACAGTATTTACTCATAATCACTATGCTTTTTTCCATGCTAATAATAAAATGCAAAGAGTGGTTTTAACTTAGAATGGACAAACCATAACAACACATCCACAATGCCCTGTGTCTCCAAAAAAAAACTTTTCAATACTGTTATGGTAAATGATTACTCTTTAGGGAATAATCCCCACACTTGCACAAGATGCGCTGATCGGTCTTTCTCATCTCTCACTTCTATTACTGTAAGGCTACATGGCCATATCTATCAATCACTTTTAGCAAACACCACCAAACCACAATGCTATTACATATAAGTCAAGAGACACTTTCAATACCATACAAACTATTATCCATCTTTCACAGACAGGCAATCAAATTCAACATGACAAGATTTCAGAGAAGTAACTAATGGTTATCTGGAAGCAAAACAAACCAAAAAAAATTGTTCAAGAAATACAGTAAATAATAACTTGAATCATTTCCTATAGCTTTTAATTTAAAATTCAATAAAGAACACATTTTAACTGTAAGAAATACTTTTAAGTTATTTGTTTTTATATATTTGGGGGGGGCAGGGGCTGCACCATACCTGACAGTGCTCAAGGCTTACTCCTGGCTCTGCACTCTGGGGACTATTTCTGGTTCCAGGGGTCAAACTTGGATACATCACATGGGGTTCCAGGGACTGAACTCAAATCAGCCATGTTCAAGCCAAGGGCCTGACCTGCTATACAATCTCTATAGCCTCTGTTTTAACTTTTAAATAATTTTCAAGATAGTTCATTGGTTGAGTCTCACACGCAACCACTTAGAAAACAACTTAGCATACAAGTCAAATGATATGCACGCACATTACAGAGCTTAATTATTAATTTTATTCTTCAATTACCTACTATGAATACAGTCTGAACTTCACTCAATGAGGGTGAAACAAATATAACATTTCCAAAAGGTGAGGGCCCCCCCTGGTGGCAGAAAATCTAGATATTTACCCTTGATCTCAACAGAAAGCAATGGTGGAAGAATATTTACAAGAAAAATATCACAAATTTATTAAAAATTAACACAAATGTTATTACAATAAAAACATTCCTTTAAAATGGGCTATGCTATATTCAGGTGTGAGCTGTAGAAGGAACTTTAGAGATGACCTATTGCACTGAATGAAACTTCTGCTCTTCCCAAAAGGAATGCCACCAGTCATGCTTATTTTCTTACTTATTACTTTATATGCATGCGTGTGTGTGTGTGTGTGTGTTTGTGTGTGTGTGTGTGTGTGTGTGCATGTATTTTTTTCCTGCCAGGATCTTAGCACTGTACTATCTCTCCAGTCCTTTAATTTCAATTTTAAACAGTCATATATGGTAAGAGGTTCCTGTTTGGATACATGAATCTAATACTATCAGTTATGCCAAACCAGAGAAACGGTCAATAGAGCTGTTCAAGGTTCAAGATTCAAAGGTTCCCAGACATATGTACAGCAGGATGGTATAAATATGTATACCTGAAATTTTCTGTTTGGATTTCCCCATCCCCCCACCCCCCACCCAACTCTCCAACTGTGATTTTTAGGTGATACCTAGCAGACTTCAGAGGTTTCTCCCATCTTGGACCATATGTAGACAAGGGGATCAGATTATTTATCTGCACATAAAGCATGGGCTCTATTCTGCTTAACTATCTCTCCAGTCTTCAGTTGGGGATTTTTTGGGTTTTTTTCAGGCCACTCTCAGTTATGCACAGAGCTTATTGCTGGCTCTATGCTCAGGTATCACTGCTTGCAGGGCTCAGAAAACCATATGGGATGCCAGGGAATGAACTTGGGTTGGAAGCATGCTGGACAAACACCCTAAATGCTGTACTCTTACCAGCCCCTACATCGGGGATTTTCTAAATGCACCTAATTTTATTCAAAAGCATTAGGCTACTTTTATTAACTGCAATTAATTTTAAATACAGATGAGTCTGAAAATAGTCACTGAATTTTGGTCAGAAACCATGCAATACTGAAGAAGTGTGGGGCTGAATGGCATTAGTTACATCAAATAAAACAGGTTTAGAGAGTAGGTTTAATAACATCTGAGTCCTTTGTTATTTTTTCACATGTACAAAATAAAGAAGAAAATGGGCCCCTGAACCATGGATCGGTTGAGCCAAAGCATAGCCCAAAAGGTAAGGCATTCGTGGCTTACATGTGATTTCGATCCCTTGCACCCCATATGACGTTAAGGCTTTGCCAGGAGTGAACCCTGAATGTAGAGCCAGGACTAAGCTCTGAGCATAGCTAGGTGTGGCCCAAGCACCCTCCACAAAAATCAAAGAGCCCAAAGATGAGAACAACCCAATAAGTCTACCTATACTTTATGCTTGGGCTGGAGCAATAGCACAGCCAGCCCTGCCGAGCTGGGTTCGATTCTTCCACCCCTCTCAGAGAGCCTGGCAAGCTACCGAGAGTATCTCGCCCGCACGGCAAAGCCTGGCAAGCTACCCGTGACGTATTCAATATGCCAAACACAGTAACAAGAAGTCTGAAAATGGAGACGTTACTGGGCCCACTCTAGCAAAATCGATGAACAACAGGAGGACAGTGTGTAATACTTTATGCTTGAATTTACTTATACGTAGGTAACAGATATTGATTAGTTACTTTGTCCAGGGAAATCATATTGAGCAGCAACAGAAAGAAACACAAACATAAATGATAGAAGGTTTTGATCTCCAAATGCCATTTAAATAGTCCAAGGGATTGTGTGTACTGGGTTCAGTACACTTGGCTTCACCTTTCTTCTCTACTGTCACTTTCAAATTGTAAACTGTCACTTTTCATAAATAATTTGTAATAATTTGCAAAAAGTTGAGTTGAGTCAAGGCAATATATTGTTATAACCAGTTTCAAAGCAGAACAACTTTCTTTGACCAATGAACAAAACATTAAAGACTGTGACCTTCTACAGTAGCCTTTTGTTGTGTTCTTCAGGCAGTTCTTCTTAATTTATTTTGTGAGTCTTCAAAGCTTAAAAGATTTAAAGTGTCCTTTTTACATTTGTCATAAAAGAGCCCATAGCTAAAATCTAATCAAATGAAAGCAACCTTGAATGTTCCGTAAGACTACAGCTAATGTCTTTATCTCTCTAGCTTTCGAACCTCTGATTTGGAGTTCATTGGGAATTTAACCTTTTTGGATTTCTTCCCTCAGTGACACAATAGTGAATCAATAATGTCTGCATTGCTTTACAGCTTGAATTAAATTAATTTATGAGAACTGTAGGAGCCAAAAGAGAGCTAATCAGAGTCACTAAAATATTAAAATTTAGATTTGTATGAAGTTCCCCGGGAAATCTACCTCCTTTTAGTGAACAAACAGAAAACACTCCCCCTATCCCCCTTGCCCATGGCATTCAGAAATACTGAGGCCCTCCTGGGTCCTTCCAGTCCCCCACCCCCAGGGACTACTGTTACCCATTTTGGGAGATACTAATCAAGATTTTTCTAACCATTCTTCCCTTCTTACCTTATTTCTTTTCTGTGCTTCCCACCCCCACCCCTCCTACTGCATATCCACATTTATATAGTCTTCAGCTGGGCTGGAGCGATAGCACAGTGGTAGGGCATTTGCCTTGCATGCAGCCAACATGGCCGACCCGAGTTCGATTCCTCCGCCCCTCTCGGAGAGCCCGGCAAGCTCCCGAGAGTATCTCGCCCGCACGGCAGAGCCTGGCAAGCTTCCCGTGACGTATTCGATATGCCAGACACAGTAACAACAAAGTCTCCAATGGAGACTGTTACTGGGCCCGCTTGAGCAAATCGATGAACAACAGGAGGGCCTTTTACATCTTGAAATAACTTGGGGCCCACACAGGAGGTTTATGATCCCCAGCTGAAAACTGATACATAGTATAACTTGGAACTGAGGGGGTAGTGGAAGAAAATGTGGAATATTTGTGGAGGGACCTAGAATCACTATTGAAGGGATTACTGTAGAGCTCTGCAACTATCAAATGATGTCATTAATATCATATAAACTATACTGCAATAGAAAATAAATAAAAAGAAAAAAAATGCTGAATCTAGATTCTCCTTCATCTTTGCTGTCTGTACTTTCCAAGTCTGATAATATTCACCTACCTGCTTCCTTTGCTCTTAACAAATGAAACTTATATTTGAAAAAGGGAAGGAGGAACAGGAAGAGGAAGGAAGTAAATCACAATTCTTACTGTTAGTCCTCATCGAGGATTTATCATTAAATCTTGGTTTGTACTTTGTTTCTTTTAGCCATCTTTGCCGTAATTCCTCATTATTTTTTTGTTCTATGTTTATTTTTTTCCCCTTTTGAAATGGAATCTTTTAAAAATTTATTTTGAGCATCATGGTTTACAATACTGTTAATAATACAGTTTCATTATAACATGGTTCCGTTAATGATAGGTTTCAAGTATAACACTCCTGCACCACACCCTTCTCATTATTCTTTGGTTCTTAATCTTTTCATTGTTTTTTTCTATCTGTATTTATATCACTCTCCAACTACTTCTGTTTCACACTTCATAGATTTGATGTTATCTTAAAGGTAAATTATTTTAGTTCCTTTATTTTGATTTTCAGTATTTTTATCTTAGTTTTATCCAAGAAAGAAAAAAAAAGGCCTATTTCTTTCCTCAAATCCATCGTACCTAAAAACAGAATTACACTTTAGGATATTTCTACCAGCATACTTTCCTGGACTTCTTCCCCATGCCCACCTAGCATTTTCTTGTCCTTGAATGTTTTAGTGTAGGTATCACTATTCTTACTGACTTTTAACTTACCCATTTCCCATACTCCTCCTTGAGAGAGAGTCTGTAATTTAGTTTTTGTTTTACTCCCATCACTAATACAGTACCATGACCTGTTGATGACACTGAAATCTTGATCTTTAGCTCTCCGTTATCTTCTTACATTAAGGCAAAATAATTTTATTTCCTAAATACTTTTTGACTACTCTTATTTTATTATCCCTGTCTCATCTATGCCATCACCATGACTCAGGTGGTTTATTGTGACAATATACAGCTGACCTTATGTACAGAGTTTCTCCCTTCAAATTCATCCTTCAAGTTGCTATCACAAAATGAGCTATCAGTACCATATATTTTAAAACCTCATCTATTTTCAGTCCTATTAAGTTATATTTATCATATTCTCCCACTCATTTCATCTCTCCAGTATTATCTTGTGAATGTTACCAAACCTGACATACAAATGACTAAATCACTTTTCAGTCGTGCAGCTTAACTTTACTTTCTTTTAGACTCAGTTAAGCTTTATCTCAACTGGGATCTCTTTTCTGTCTTCCCTGCCTCTTTGTACTCAAAGTAGTGTCTATATATACTTTCAACCTTTTAGCACATAATACATTTTTTTATGGCAGCAATAATACTACAATTAATTTTCACATATAACTGGGTACAGGTATAATAGGTGAGCTCTACATAAATAAGCTCTTACTGAAATTTCTTGATTTTAATACTGCATTAGTTATGTAATGAGGACAGTGGGATGAAGTACATATAGGGTCTTCCTGTACATTTTCTTTGCAATGTCTTAAGAATCTACTATTTCAATAGAAAATGTTTAAAAAATATAGTGTGAGAACCCAACTGCTACTAAACTCATGGTTGATTTCCACAGGCCTAGGATAAGCCCCTTATGCATGAGAATGAATCCGCTGAAAAACCCAGGTATGCGGTTATTGTGACTGAAATCTCTAGGCTCACACAGAATCAGGAATGGGCGCCCTGCGCTCCTAAAAGCGAGTATTAAATAATAAAGAAAATATTTCACAAAAAGTATAATAATAACTGTGATAGCAATTGAATTAACAGGATGTTTATTCAATTCTTATAGAACTGTCATATTATTTTCATGGTTAAAAGAATGAACATTTTACCTTATCCCAGAAATCAACCAAAGCAGTAAAGTCCCATTTCTTCGAATATGCCACATTATATTTCAGAATAGCTTCCTGTGGAAAAAGCATAAAAACCAAAAATTTCATGATAAAGCCAAGTGAAATAGCTATAAATAGTCTACTTCCTTCATGAACTTCCAGTAAAATTTTTAATACTAGATAGCTTCCTCCTACCATTAGTTTTCCACATCAGTGTTTATGAATAAATAACACATTAATGTATTATTCACTTAAAATGAGATTAGAAAGATTTGAGTTTAGGAAAAAAATACCATTATTGACTACACATGTAAACGACATGTAAACTACACGATAGATGATAAACTCCAAATGCACAAAAATAAGATCCTGGGACATTAAAAAAGCAAAGGTAGGGTCAGAGAGATAGTACAGGTCTTAAAGCATAGGCTTTACAAGCAACTGTTCCCATTTTGATCTCCAGCAAAACATGGTCCCCTGAATATCACAGGTACAACCCTAGGATTCCCCAGCACAACATGGTGGTCCCTATCCCACATAGCCCCAGCAGTATCAAATCCTTTGATCCTTACACTGACCACCAGCCAGCTGGCCAAGAATAACTGGGAGACAAAATAACAACAACAAAATCCCAAAATAAGATAATGATTTTTGGCCGTCAATTATTATTACACTATGTTGTCAAATATGAATTATAAACTACTATCTCAAGACATCTATGTTATGCTGGGACAGGAGCCAAGAAGATAGCACAAAGGACTAGAATGCAAGCATTGAATTCTTAAAGTCCTGAGTTCCAACTTTGGCACTGCACACCATCCTATCCCCAGTATCAATAAGTGTAGTGCTTAACACCGTAAGTTCCAAGTAGCAAGCACTGACCCTAGCCTCGCTGGCTGAACATTACTGAGAGTGACCCCCTGAACACTATTTGGGAAGACCCTCCCCTGCCAATAAAAATAAGTAAAATTTCATGGAGAAAGTTAAGTTGCAATAAGAATGTATATGAAGGTTGTCAGGTGAGGAAAGATCAGTAAACAATGAGGAATACTTTCACAAGTTATAAAAATTGGTTCTCTTCCAGAAGGTGACAGAAATTACACATTTATGTAGTGAAACGTCAAAGCAGTATGCCACCTACTGGTGTGACTTTAACTGCTGAGTACATCTTATACACCAGGTTACCAAAGAGGAATATATAAAATAATTTATCAGTTATGCAGAAAAAGCGATTGTTTACGATTATATTCCACATCACCTTTTAAAATTCTATTTTGAAGGACAAGAGATGTATGTAGCTCAGTGGTAGAAGGGATGCCTGTCATGTCTGAGGCATGAGATTTAAACCCCAACACCATACATATATGCTCACCAAAGTAACGATATGATATCCTATGTTGTAGAATGCACAGCTATATTTGTATCATGATAAATATGATTTATAAACTACTAATTATATTCAAACACATTCCAAGCGATTTTTTGTTTTGCTTTGCTTTTTTGGGTCACACCTGGTGATGCACAGGGGTTACTCCTGGCTCTGCACTCAGGAATTACCCCTGGTGGTGCTCAGGGGACCATATGGAATGCTGGGAATCGAACGCGGGTCGGCCGCGTGCAAGAAAAACGCCCTATCCACTGTGCTATTGCTCTAGCCCCAATTCCAAGTTTTTTCTTTCCTTTTTGGGTCACATCAGGTGAAACACGGGGGGTTACTCCTGGCTCTGCACTCAGGTATTACTCCTGGCGGTGCTCAGAGGACCATATGGGATGCTGGGAATTGAAGCCGGGTCGGCCGCGTGCAAGGCAAACACCCTACCCGATGTGCTATCACAACAGCTCCTCCAAGTTATTTTTAACTAAAGATATATATTGACCATAAGATTGAAAAAACACTGAAATAATCAATATAATCTTTCCAAATGTTCTTATTGTTGAAGTTTTTAAAAATGAACAAATTAAAAAAAAACTTCCTGAAAAATACATGCATAAAAACTGTCACTAAGCATCTAGGTTAAAAAATAAGGTAGGCTGTAGAGATAGTACAGGGAGTAAGGCACTTGCCTTGCACATGGCTGACTCCAGTTCAGTCCCAATAACTGCTTATGGTCTTCTGAGCACTGCCTGGAGTGACCCGAGCATTGTTAGGTATGCCTTTCCCCTCTCCCCAAATATGACTCAACAAAATTTATACAATTTCCTTGGAATCAAAAGATTTCCAAGTTCCTTTAAGAAAGCGGTGGGGGAACTGAGTAGAACATCAAAAAATAACATTTTAAAAAAAAAGCCTTTTATTTCAAAGTAATAAAACATTTTTAATGAAGAAAGAAAAGATTGTAAGACTTGTTTCTCATCTCTGGTATCTGGTTTCAGAACTACACACAAGTTATTACACAAAAAAGTCTAATGGACCCAAACACAAAAATTTGTAAGTCTATAACTATACCTCATGATGTCTCACTAATAAAAATTTAAAAAAAATAGTCTAATGGACAAACTATGCATATACTGGAGAAAACTACTGATATACTCAACAATACAGATAAATCAAGAAAATCTTTCATTCAGAGTAAAAGAAGACAGACATACAAACATACAAAGCAATTTCATTTATACAAAATAAAAATCAGCCAATAGGTTTTTGATTCTTAATTTTGTTTTTAAAAAAGGGCAAATGAATAATAGGTTGGGGTGAAAACAGAAAAATAAATCAATCACAAAAAGGTAAAGAAATCTTTTGGGATGACAGAAATATATATGTATTTTTTCTTTTTGGGTCACACCAAGATGCTCAGGTGTTACTCCTGGCTCTGCACTCAGAAATTACTCCCGGCAGTGCTCAAGGGACCATATGGGATGCTGGGAATTGAACCCAGGTCGGCCATGTGCAAGGAAAACACCCTACCTGCTATGCTATCACTCCAGTCCCACAACAGAAATATTTTGCAGGTAACCTACAATGTAGTAGAAACTCAAAGGAAGTGCAAAAGCTAAATTTCATGAAATTTTACACTTTAAATAGATTTTAAAGGACATGAAAGAATCCTCAAAACTGTTACATTGGTAAACATTTTAAATATCCACTTACTCTAATCCTTTTATGGACCTTATAATTAGCGTTAAGTATTAATTTTCAGATCTCAAAACTATTATGAGATGTTCTAGTGGAAAAACTGCAAGTTATTTTATATTCCTATTTTTCAACTGTTGAGAGCTTTTCAGTTCATAATTCATAATAAATACAATAAAGTATAAAGAAGTCCATTCTTTGTCTTATTACACAGCTCACTTACGTAGATATTACTTTGTAAATCAATGTTTGAGGAAACTGTTCCTTTCTAAAAGGAACTTCTTAACTTTTTAGCAGTACTGACCCTCTCTTAATTTAACAGCAAATGGCTAAAAACAGTAATAAATACAGTAAATTCCGCAAGAGGGATTTGGTATTTCCTTTCCCTCTCACAGTGTTCTTTCAGCAAAGGAAACAATTACCATATGCAGGTAGAAGAAAATCTCGATGGATTACTCTGTTCTGTTGAATCTACCATAAAATAAACAAGAAAGGGCAATTCAGATTAAAGCAATTACCCTTCCTAAAGTAATCATGACACACTAAGGAACTGCTTAAGTGGTGAAAAAAGAATGTAATTTAGAACTCTATGATTATTCTGTGTTTACACTTAAGAAAAAAAAAGCAGGTTCTTAAAAAGAGCCTTCTTTATATAGTCAAAACACTAAGATAATGTTTCTCATAAGAATCTGGGTAGTATTTATGGGTGTTCTGCTTCTGTGTTTGTTACAGTTTATAGTGGTAGTTTGGATAACAAAGTCCAAATGACAACACACCATAGGAATCAAGGCCAATAAATAGATATAAATGTTGGAAAGATTGAGATATCCCAAGAAATACCACAGTACAATGTTAAATTATACATAACCTTGTTCAAAGTGGTCACTATTATATTTATCTGCAATGGTATTGTGTATAGAGATTCCATCTTTGCATATGCTAACATCAATGGACTGTGATTAATAAATATAGTATAAACAATTTTTTTCTTTATACATTAAAAAAATCCATACTATGCTATTTTGAACTTCAATTTAAGAAATAAAAGCCCCTGGTTTGATGTAGGGTTTGTTGAATGACAACAAATGGTTTTGACTGTGATAGTGAACACAAGTCAAATCATGGTTCATAACACTTAAACAGAAATAAAATCAAATTGAAATAGCTATACAAGTACCAAACTATTAGTTTTATGTTTACACAAATATAATTAATGTTATACTAAAAATAAGAAAGCTCTGGAAAACCCTGATGATTTTTTCCATTTAAAAGTATATTACAGGGGATTAGAGTGATACCACAGTGGGTAGGGCATTTGCCTTGCACATAGCTGACCCGGGTTCGATTCTCAGCATCCCATATGGTCCCCTGAGGTACCGCCAGGAGTGATTCCTGAGTGCAGAGCCAGGAGTAACCCCTGTGCATCGCCAGGTGTGACCCAAAAAGCCAAAACAAAATTTAAAAAGTATATTACAGGGGCTGGAGTGATAGCACAGCAGGCAGGGCTCTTGCCTTGCACACGGGCGACCTGGGTTCGATTCCCAGCATCCCATATGGTTTCCCAAGCACCGTCAGGAATAATTCCTGAGTGCAGAGCAAGGAGTAACCCCTGAGAATCTCTGGGTGTGACCTAAAAAGAAAAAAAAAATAAAACAAAGAAAATAAAGTACATTACAAAGAACCACAGAGGCAGCTCACCAGCAGAACCTCTCATGTTTGAGGAGGTCCTGGGTTCAATTCCACCCCACATTTAAAAATGAAAAACGACAAAATTTTCAAAACCTTTGGAGCACATTAAGGTTGTTTTTACACTTCAAAGACAAAAACAAAACCTGCTGCAGCAGAGAGAGAGTACAGCTGGTAAGATGCTTGCACACAGTTGACCCTGGTTAGATCTCTGGCATCCCATTTGGTACCCTGTGCACCGCCAGGAGTGATCCTTGAGCACAGTGCCAGGAATAAGCCCTGGCACCACCAGGTAAAGACCCCCAAACCAAAATAAATACGTAAGTACGTTACAAGATTGAGAAACACTACCACTAAGAAATGAAACTTTTAAAATACATATGGCACAAAATATCAATGTTTTTCACATAAAGAAAAAAGAACATAAAATAGGAACTACAAAATAATATAGTATAGACAGTTTAAGAACAGCACGCAACTATACATGGAAAAGATGATATAAAACCTGAAACTACTCTAAGAAATTCAGTTTCTCAAAAAAAAGTGAAAGTCATATACAAAGAAGTATAAAAAATGTTACTGTTTTAGTTATAAAAACTTTAAAAGTTTACACAGATGTAGCATGAAATATATATATACATATACACACTTGTCATAGTTTGTATATTAGAAAAACTACCTCTACCCTTGCTGTTTAAAATATTTAAAATGAAAAAATTATCCCCCAAAGATCAATAAATTATTAAACTGCTAGTAGCTAAAATAAGAGCAATGAAAAATAGAAAATTTTTGCAATAAAAAATATGCTTATTGTGTACTTCAATCATTACAAAAAAGCTTCCCCCTGGGCAAATACTGCTGAAGTCATAAGTCTTTCTTAATTTACCTTTAAACACATTTCAGAAATATGATAATTCTGAAACAAAAGAGAAGTCTGCATTGAAGGAAATTGGGTAGGGAAATCAAGAAACAGAGGTCTTATTCCTGATTCAACAAATTATTCTGCAAGGCTCTAGGCAACGCAAGTCATATACAATTCTCAATTTTTCTATTCATATTCTAGTAATAGAATGGAAACCAAGAATGTCCCTATGGAGAGTTCCTTCCTCAGGAAGTATGCACTTTGTATATAAATGTATTACCTGTGTCTATTAAGCATCAAAATATATATTTGAGGGAGAGACACAGAACCCACTTCTAAGAATAACATGTCAAAGACAAGAAAAAAACACACCTTTAGGTTCTGGGGTCGTGTGAATTCACTGAGAAGTGCAGTCTGAATGAGCTCCCACCGGCTTCCTGCAGTTCGCTCACCATTCTTTAAGTAAAAGGAAAAACAGATGAAGAAAGCATTCTAAGCTCATTTGCATCATAAAATCAGAAGTCAACCAAGCAACTATTATAATATTTTCCATAGATTAAATCAACACCTATCAGAGTGTAGCCGAAACAAAGAAACAAAAATAACCCAGAAGTATTTGGGGGGAGGGGGGTATTTTTTCTCTTAATGATTTACTATAGTAAGTTTATTCAAAAGAAACTTCGTGGCTTATCTGGGTAACTCAGGTGGCCACTTTCCAACTGGTATCAAGCTTACTTTGGTATTACAGGTGCTACCATGTCCACCTGAATTATTTTTACATGACAGGGGTTACCACCCAGCAATATCTGGTGGGCGCAGGGGCTAGTCTTAACAATGATGAAGGGGGCTGGGGCGGGGGACATGCAGTAGTACTGGATATTAAAAACAGGACCTTGCAAAGGTATGTGCTCTACCACTTGCGCTATCTTCCCAGCCTCTCCACTTGAGTATTTGTCACCATGCCAAGGGAAAAGGAGCAGCAAGAGTTCACACCTGTTGTCTATGCTCTGTTACATGTACTACTTATGATTATTATCCATAAGATAATTAATCTTATTACCCCATCTAACCATAAGGACACTGGGAAAACTGAACTCCTATACCCAAGGGTGAAAAGGAAGATGCCAAATACTAGCAATATTCATGATTAATGTTTTCCTCAATATCCAACCTATTTTCTCAAAATATTTTGTGTGTGGTTATTTTTAAAATTAATTTGCCACTGGTTTAACAGAACTTCACATCTACATTCTTACCTCATCTTCCACAGGATACAAGTTTTGTTCTGAACAAGGCATCTTAACATGTTTATTGTCCCACAAATCCTTAAAGTGTGTTGGAAAGGGTTTAGGAACTTCTCCCGCCCGTAAAAGATCTACCTAAAATTAGATAAACAAAGAAAGTATAAATACATAAGAGATAGACCCATTTTCTCAAAACAGACTGATAAACCAAATGCTATAAAATACAGACCAGTTCCCAAACAAGAAATCTCAGAGTTCCTCTTCTCTGGTCCCAGTCTATATCTCCACTTAATAGGAATCCAAGTAGCATGCCACTTTGTGGCATCAAACACAAAAACATTAATTCAAAAAATGATATGCACATGTACGTTCATAGCCAAAATAAATAACCCAAAAGCCCAACGACAGAGAGATGGACCAAAATATTGTGATGTATATAACAATGGAATACTATGCATCTCCAAGAAAGAACAAAACCATGCAATTTGCAGCAACATTGACAGAACTAGAGGATATCATGCTGAGTCAAGTCAGTTCGAAGGAAAGGGATACAATAATGACCTCTCTCATAGGTGTGGCTAAAAGATACAAACAAAGGTCCAAAGGCTACAAATAGCACAGCGGATAGGGCGTTTACCTTGCACGCGGCCAACACAGCCAACCCGAGTTCGATTCCTCCGCCCCTCTCGGAGAGCCCGGCAAGCTACCGAGAGTATCTCGCCCGCACAGCAGAGCCTGGCAGGCTCCCCGTGACGTATTCGATATGCCACACACAGTAACAACAAAGTCTCCAATGGAGACGTTACTGGGCCTGCTCGAGCAAATCGATGATCAACGGGAGGGCCTTTACCTTTACCTTACCTTTTAATCTACACAACTGAGTTGGATGTGAAGGAATGAGAGGGATGGGTGTTGAGGTGGTTCGGGGAAAGATTTGGAGACTCTGGTATACAAGTTTGGTGTTGGAATTATGTACATAAGAAAACACTATTAGTGGTACTGTAAATCACAGACTCTCAATGAAAAAAAAATTAAACTCTTAATCTTGCTTGGGAATAACATTATCTTTGTATTTTAAGGATTCTAATCCTTTAATTGCGCCCCCTCTGCCTAAACTCTGAATCCAAATGATGACCTCAGTTTTCAACATTTTCTTTTTGTTTTTTTTTTTTCTTCTTTTTGGGTCACACCTGGAGATGCCCCCATTTCCCCCCACCTCCACCCTACTCCCCCACAGCACTGCTGAGAGTAAACCCCCAACTACCTCCTAATATGGATCTAAATTCCAAAATCAAAATGATTAAAAGTGGCTTAGTCATCAATAATGTTGAGTGTATTTTCTCCAAATGGAGGCCCCAAGGTGTTTTTGTAAAGATGTTCCACATAATCTGTGGTGAGAATAGGTACCAGTCAAGCTCACTAACAGGGGACTAAGCTTTGTGTGCATGCATGAATATATATGTATACACATGTGTGCATCAGTATGTGTGTATGTGTGCTTGTGTATCAATGTGTGTATTCATCAGTGTGCTTTGTTTTGTTTTGTGACACCAGAGACCAAAGCAAAGGTTATACTACTGAGCTACAGCCACAGACCCCAGGTGTTTATTTTTAATTCTCAAGAACTGGGTGTCACCATGTCTACAAAATTTCAGACTGCTTTATAGCCCTAATACCAATGTAAGCTTTATTTTTATTACTTCAAATACTGTTGGGCTGGAGAGATGGCACAGCAGGTAGGGTGTTTGCCCTGCACACGGCACACCTGACCGACCAGGTTCAATTCTTCCGCCCTCTTGGAGAGCCCGGCAAGCTAGCCGTGAAGTATTCAAAAATGCCAAACATAGCAACAATAAGTCTCACAATGGAGACGTTCCTGGGCCCACTGGAGCAAATCGATGAACAATGGGAGGACAGTGCAGTGCAGTGCAGTGCAGTGCAGTGCAGTGCAAATACTGTCACTATTCCTGCCTCTTAGAAATGTAACTATGGGTTAGTCATTTCACTGTCACTGTCCTCCCATTGTTCATCAATTTGCCCAGAAACGTCTTCATTGTGACAATGGTTACTGTGTTTGGCATATTGAATACGTCACGGGCGCTTGCCAGGCTTTGCCGTGAGAGCAAGATACTCTTGGTAGCTTGCCAGGCTATCCGAGAGGGGCGGAGGAATCGAACTTGGGTCGGCCATATTGACTGCTTGCAAGGCAAATGCCCTACCCACTGTGCTATCACTGCAGCCCATTTAATAACTATTTATTACAAATGTATGTTACCATATTCATGAAAAAGAATCTGGAAGAAAATACACTAAATTGTTAATTCTTGGATTAAGATGAAGAGAACATCAGTTTTCTGATTTACATATTTCTTCATAATAGCATATTTTTTACAATGACCTTCAAATATATCTAATACAATAAAGATTTTTAAAAAATTTTTTTAATTAAAAAAATTTTTAATAGTGAGACATCATGAGGTACAGTTGCAGACTTATGCATTTTTGTGCTTGGGTTTCAATTATACAATGATCAAATATCCATCCCTCCACTGGTGCCCATTTCTCACCACCATGGATCCCAGTATCCCTCCCACCCCCCATCCCCCCCATGCCCCCCTGCCTCTGTGGCAGGGCATTCCCCTCTGTTCTCTCTCTCCTTTTGGTTGTTGTGGTTTGCAAAAAAAACATTGAGTGTCAACCATGTTTGGTCTCAAGTCTACTTTCAGCATGCTTCTCCCATCATGGGAGGGTCCTCCCAACACCTTTATTTGGTGTTCCCCTCTTTATCTGAGCTCCCTTTTCCCCTAGTATGTGTGGTTGGCCTCCAAGTCATGGAGTAAAATTCCTGGTACTAATCTCGGCCATTCTTGGGTGTTAGTTTCCTATTTTGTTACTTTATGTTCCCCAGATGAATGCAATCTTTCTATGACTATCCCTTTCTTTCTGAATCATTTCGCTTAACATGATACTTTCCATGTAGTACCACTTGTATGTAAATTTCATGACTTCGTCTTTTCTAACAACTACATAGTACTCCATTGTGTAAATGTACCAAAGTTTCTTTAACCAGTCATCTGTTCTCGGGCACTCAGGTTTTTTCCAGATTCTGGCTTAAAATAAAGATTTTTAAAGAACCCTCACACACTACTCATGAGAATGTAAACTGATTCAGACCTCTATGGAAATAGTATTGGAGAAATCTCAAAATATTAAAACTAGATCTTCCAGGCATTCACTCTAAGGTATCAATCCAAATCATACAAAACACTAATTTGAAAAGACATAGACACATCTATATCCACTGAAGGGGTTTATAATAAAGTACGGGGGAAAAAAATCAAGTACCCAATGACAGATGGATGAATGAATAAAGAAAATAAGGTATACATGAATAACGAAATAAGAAAAGATAAATCCTGGGGCCAGGTGATGGCTCAGTGGCTAATGTGCCTGCTTTGCCAGCACAGTCTGAGATCCCCAATGTCACAACTGATTTCTAGCCACACTGCAGTCACAGCCATGGAGCACTGAAATAAAAGCATTCATCTCCTGGTAACTAAAAAAACACCCAAGCACTGTAGTCAGTTCAACTTCCCACATGCTCAGGGGCAAGCACTAAAACTAAAAGGAATTCAACACCTGGCACTATGGCTGTGTGTGCTCTACAGCTGATATTTAACTTCCTAGTGACCACCACAACTAAAATGTGTGAGCATCACAATCAAGTATGTGTATTCCCCAATATGCCCCCCTCCACAATCACATCAATACGAAAGGGAAGGAGGGGGAAAAAGAAAATTGAAGATGAAATTTGTCTTTCATACTATGAATGGAATAGGTCATCTACCTGAAATACATTAGAAGGAAAAAGATAAATACTCTCATGTGGGACGTAGAGAAGCAAAACAAAGGAACAATCTCCTGGCACTGTGCTCACTGGTCACTTCTGCAATGCTTGGGAACCCATATGCAATGCTAGGGATTGAATCAGGTTTAGTGTTCCACTATCACTACTGGTGGGGCTTGGGGAACTATATGGGGTGCTCGGAATTGAACATGGGTCGCCAAATGCAAAGCAAGTAGTCTACGTGCCACACTATCATTCCAGTCCTTTAACACATTTACTTTTAAATTTTTGCTGGTGTGAGATGTGTGTGTATAAGATACCCATGGGACAGTGATAGAAAGGTCTAGAAAATCTGAAACACAGAAAAAGAAGGCAAAAGTAGAGAATAATTTGAGAAAACTGGACTATATACAACTTAGAATTTTAAGGACTAAATCAGTAACTAGCATGCAACGGATGCTCAATAAATACTGTCAATAGGAAAAAGGAAAAATAAAAAGAATCCAGTGCATTTTATTTAAAATTCTAAATTCAGAAGGGAAGGGTCTGAGCACACTACCATGGTATCAACATAAAGAAAGTAAAAAGACCTGAATTAATCAAAGAATCCTGCATTGAATACTTGGAGAAAATCCACTAGAGAATAAAGTCACTATCTCTAAGAGATCTGTGACTGCGCAACACAGATGTCTGATTGATATCGCATCTAAGGAGAGTGATCCCAATAGTAGGAAGGGTTTGTAAAAGTAGGCTGAAAGTTCAAAAATTCAACTGAGAAAGGAAGAGTAGGCACCAGGATTTACAATTCCACTCTTGGCAAAACCTAATTGGAGACAAAATAAAAAACTGAGAATGGCATGATATTCTGTTCCTTAGTAGTCCCATTACCTGCTGTGAATGCTTTTAGAACAAGAAGCACCTTAGGGTTTATACTTCCACAAGTATACGGTGGAATAACTGTGCAGGATTACATGCTAAAAGATTAAATATAAAACTACCATAGGACCCTGTAATTCCACTTCGTGGTCTCTATTTCAAAAACAGAAAAACATGAATTAGGAAAGATATACGCACACCTATGTTTACTGCAATGCTATTTACAGTAGCCAAGGCCTCAAACAACCAATGTTCAACAAAAATAAGTGGATAAAAAATTTACGGTATATTAGAAGGCAGTAATGTGACACCCAAGCACTGCAGGCCATTTTCCCCAGAAAATGGAGGACATTAATGCTAATCACATGGTGACATCACCACAGGTGCTCTCCAGATCCTAGTTTCTTAAACTGTGGGTCACAATTCCATAAGGGGTCATATAACTGACTGTGGAGGTTTCTTTATAAATAAAGAAAATTTATGATTAAAAAATGGGAAAAAAATTACATATATACCCAGAGCGATAGCACAGCGGGTAGGGTGTTTGCCTTGCAAGCAGCCAACATGGCCAACCCGAGTTCGATTCCTCCGCCCCTCTCAGAGAGTCCGGCAAGCTACCGAGAGTATCTCGCCCACATGACAAAGCCTGGCAAGCTGCCCGTGATGTATTTGATATGTCAAACACAGTAAAAATTATCACAATGGAGAAGTTACTGGGCCCACTCTAGCAAATATATACCCAGTAGAATACTACTCACTTTTAAGAAAACATAAAATCCTGCCTTTTGCTACAACTTGGAAGGAATCAAAGGGTGTCATGTAACAGTCAGAAGGAGGAAAAGTGCCAGATGATCTCACTCACATGTGGAATATAAAGAAATAAAGAAAGGAAATAGACAATGGTAAATGAAAACACTAGAATTCTGACAACAGAACTGAGATTATCAAATGAGGGGTGGACAGGGGACTGGAATGGATGTAGAGAACTAGAAGTGACATAATTATAGTAGTGGAGGATACTGGGCACTTTGGCGATGGTAGAAGTACAACACATTATACAGCAGAAGTATACATATCAACAGCTTTATAGAAAACAATTTCTTTTTTAAAAAATCAAAAATTCAATGTCCTAATCTGCTGACAATGAGTCATTGTTATGAATTCCTTAAGTAAAATTAGGTTATTATTCTATTCTATCATACTGTTGACTTCTTAATATTTCAAATGTGAAGAATGAAGAAGTATGCTCTTTTTCTTCACATTAATTAGTCTTGCAAGAAACTAAGACTTAGAATTTTCTCTTTAAAGGTAAGAAGTAATACTGACCCTAACAGTTACTGTATGATTGGCAGATGGTCTCAAAAGAGGCAGCCGGATCCCGCATCTAGGCATTCTTCTCATCTCCTCAATAGGAGTTCCAAGCCATTTCTTATCTGGAGAAAGGTGAGGTGGAATGTATTTAGGGATCTTCCTTTCTGCTCTTTGATGTTTGATTTCACACTGTTCTTTTCTGAGGTTGAAACAAATATACTCAGTCACAAATCACTTACACAAATACAAAACTTACCAAACATAATCATTTAAAATGTGCCAGGTTACCCCCAACCTTGGTATTCCCTCAAGCATAATAAAGATGATCATAAAACCAAAGGACTTATTTTCAGTAATCTGCGGAGGAAATTTCCCAACTCATGTGAATCACTTTTTGAAAAAAGATTATCAGAATATGGATATTGCCTAATGAATTGTGGTATCTTTTACAGGCATACGTCATTTTTATTGTGCTTCACTGATATTGTTTATTTATTTCTTATACAAAATGAAGGTCTGGACTTAACCTGAGTGATGCCAAGTTTATCAGCACCATTTTTCTAATTTCATTGTTTATCACCCTTTGGTATTGGCATATGTTCACTTCATTGCTTTGTTATTATCTTTTGGTAAATTATCATATTTCAAACTTTTGTTCGAGCGGTAACATTGTGAGATTTGTTATACATGTTATGGTAATTTGTGATTACTGATCTTTCATGCTACAACTGAAATTGTTTGGGAGTACCAACTTTCTTGCCAATAAAAGGCAGTAAACTCAATAAACATGTATATTCTGACTATTCCACAGACCCCAGTTATTCCCCATGTACTTTTCATGATGCTTCTCTATTCCCTGAGACACAGCAAAACTGAAATTAAGCCAAACATTGCCCTCTAGGTGTTCAAGTGAAAAAATTACACATTTCTAATTTTAATTCAAAAGCAACTGGTGCCAGAGCAATAGTACAGCAGGGAAGATGTTTGCCTTGCATGCAGCCAACCCAGGTTTGATCCCCAGCATCCCATATAGTACCCCTAGCACCTCCAGGAGTAACTCCTGAGTACAGAGCCAGGAGGAACCCAAACATCACCAGGTGTGGAACTCCCTCCTCCCCCCCCAAAACAGCAAAAAGCTATAGGGGACCAGGAAAGTAGATCAGTGGTAGAGTGCATTCTTTGCATATGTAGACCTTGGATTTGTTCCCTACCATCTTCTTTACCACAAAGAAGCTAGATATGACTAAGAATAGTAAAGAAGACATGTCAAAAGTCAAAGCAGGCTGAACACTAGTCTTTCACCAATTAGCCATTTTGGGAATATCAAAAAAATTATTGAAGGAAATTAAATGCACTTCTCCAGTGAACACCAGTGAACAAACTAATGATAAGAAAGTGAAATAGCCGTAGAGTTCATGCAAAATTCAATCAGCCTAATCAGTGGCTGAATAAATAGCAGTACTCCTACATTAAAAAAAAAAAGAGAGAGAGAGAGAGAGAATTTACCCAACAAACTATTCATGTAAAGTTTGTAATCTAACACACTTATTGTAACAGGAAAAGGGCTCCTTTTCATTAAATAGAGTATACTTAACTGTTAAAAAAAAAAAAGTGAAATAGCCTTATTTGGCACATTCCCTTAAGACAAAGCAGTTGAGAGGAAAGGAAGCTACAGAAGAAAAATTCCACACTAGCACAGGTCTATTCATGAGGATAGACGAAAGCAGCGTAACATGTATACAACACAAAAACGCAAAGTAAAACAGCAAATGGCAATGGAAAAGCAGTAGCAAGTTTTTCAGTATATCTAGCAGAGGTAACTGAAAATGGTAGCTACAGCTAACAAAAGATTTTCACCATAGACAAAATAGCCTTATATTAGAAAAAAGATGATTTCTAAGACTTTCAAGCAAAAGAGAATTCAATGCCTGTACTCAAAGTGTCCAAGAAAATGTGACTGTCTTATTATAGGCTAACAAATATAGTGACATGTAAGTTGAAACCACTCCGAAAGTCATCAGATTCATTAGCCCACGATGGTTAAGTCTATTCTACCTTTGCACTACAAGTGAAAAAACAAATTTGATGACAACACATCTGTATATAACATGGTTGACTGGATATTTCACATCCTCTGTTGAGATCATGACCTTGAGGAGCTTAAGAAGTCAATGAAAAAAGTAACTGAAGATAAGAGAACTAGAACTAAAAGTGTAGTTGAAAAGGTACACCTGAACTGACACAATCTTAAAACAAAATTTTAACAGATGAGAAACTGGACAAGCAGTTACAAAATTTTTGCTCTTGAGATTGAATCCTAAAGATACCATAAACATTGTTTAAAGGACAAAGAGTTAGACTATTATACAAAATTGAGACTAGAGCAATAGCATAGTGGGTAGGTCACTTCCCTTGTACATTCCCAGCATCACATATGGTCCCCAAAGCCCTGCAAATAGTGATTCCTGAGTACAGAGGCAGGAGTTAAGTACTGAGCACTTCTGGGAGTACCCCTACCCCAAAAGCATATTATATAAACTTAACTGATAGAGGAGCAGCAGGGTCTAACAGATTGACTCCAATTTTTAACATTATGTCACTATCACTGTCACTGTCCTCCCGTAGTTCATCGCTTTTGCTCATGCGGGCACCAGTAACGTTTCACAACAAATTATGAGACTTGTTGTTACCGTTTTTGGCATACTGAATACATCACAGGTAGCTTGCCAGGCTTTGCCGTGCGGGCGAGAAACTCTCGGTAGCTTGCCGGGCTATCTGAGAGGTGCAGAGGAACTGAACCGAGAGGTACGGAGGAATTGAACCGGGGTCGGCCCCGGTCGGCTGCATGCAAGGCAAGCGCCTCACCTGCTGTGCTATCGCGCCAGCCCTTGAACATTCTACCATAGGTAAAATACTATCAAAAAGCACAACACATCACAAAGAAACCTTCCGTAAAAGAAGTACACAATATTGCAAACTTCAATACAGAAATTTTTTCAGTTTGTTTTTTTTTTCTTTTTGGTCCATACCTGGCAGTGGTCAGGGCTTGCTCTTGACAGGATGCTAGGGATCACACCAGGGTCAGTAACATGAAAGCAGTGCCCTACCCACTGTACTATCTCTCTGGTTCCCCAAATTTAAATTTAATACTGTTTAAGAAATTGCCACAGCTGTCATGATCTTTAGCAACCAACACCAGTAGTCATCAACATCAACATCTTGAGAGAAGACCAGATTACCAAGAAGGATCAGGTGATGGACAGAATTTTTAACAACGAAGCTGTTTTATTTTTAATTGTTGCGTGACCATACCTAGTAGTGCTCAAGCCCATCAGTGCCCAAGCACTTTTTTTCTTTTTTTGCCACACCCGGTGGTGCTCACAGCTTATTCTTGGCTCTGCATTCAGGGATCACTCCTGGTAGTGCTAAGGCAAACAGGTGAGATGCCAAAGACTAAACCTGGGTCAGCTGTAATGAAGGGTAAATACCTTATCTGCTGTTCTATTTCTCTGGCCCACAATAATGTGTTTTTTAATTAAAGTATAACATTCCTTTCTTTAAAGGCAGAATGCTATTGTGCACTTAATAACTACAGTGCAGCCTAACAATAACTTCTATATGTACTGGGAAACCAAAATACTCAAATATTCACAGAGTATAACTGTAGCAGCCTGGAGCAAGAACACACAATAGTTCCAAAGTACCCTATATCTACTGCTTCTCAGGTTTACAGGCAGTAATTTCAACAATGTGAATTAAACATGCATACTTGTAAATAAAGATCACGATTTATGAAGATTTTAAGATTCCACATGATTAATTTTTTAAATGTCTGCTTTGTAATCAGAAGGAAACTGAACTGAAAATGAAACTGATGGAGCTGGAGCGATAGCACAATGGGTAGGCCATTTGCCTTGCACTCGGCCGACCCAGGTTCGATTCCCAACGTTCCATGTGGTCCCCTGAGCACCACCAAGAGTAATTCCTGAGTGCAGAGCCAAGAGTAATCCCTGTGCATCGCCGGGTGTGACCCAAAAAAGCTAAAAGAGAAAAAGAAAGAAACTGAATCCCAGCATAACCACCCACAAGTTAATTCCAGTAAATTCTCACCCAAACATCAAGTTTTCTCATTTGTGAAATGAATACAGTATCATCTACCTGCAGCAGAGAAAGACAGCTAAACAAAAATACATCTAGGAAAATGGCTAAATAAGATGTATCTTTTTCTCTTTTTTTGCATTTGTTTTTGGGTCACACCCAGCAGTGTTCAGGGACTTACTCCTGGTTCTGTACTCAGGGATCACTCCTGATAGTCTCAGATCATACTGGGTGCTAGAGATCAAACCCAGTCAGCCACATGCAAGGCAACCACCCAATCTGCTATCCTATCACTTCAGTCTCCAAACTGTAACTGATTAACTACAATCTGATTTTTTTTTCTGATTATTTCCATAAATTTCAGAAGGAACTTCATGATACTGGAAGTCTGACAATTTTTTTTACTTCCTACTATGTTTCAGGCCTTTTTAGAGTTTAAAATTTTAAGGGTGTGTGATATGGCTCAGTGGTAGAGCACTTGTTTTGCATATATAATGCTGTGGCACTGACAAAAATAAAGGAAAACAACCTTCCTAGCATAGTTTATGAGACAGCTCTTTGTTCCAGTGTAAACAATAACTTTGTTAAATCACTTAACAATATTATATAACATACAGGGATAATTCCTAATAGAAAATAATACCTTTTGTCCTCTGCTTTGGGTATTCGCATGAAATGATCTGTGATTTTAGAATCCTTTTTTCCATGCAGCTTGGAGCTTCTGCATTCCATATTCATACTGGAAGTGTTTCCAGGTGCTTTGGTGTTTAAATCATTTATGCCGGTACGACTCTCTCCTCCTTCAAATTGGAAATGTAGTCTCATTTCCCCTCCCTTAGCAGAAGACCGTTTTCTCAACTCAGTGTCAGCTTCCCTTGCTTGGAACCTTGATTTATTTGCTATTTGAGAGGAACTGCTCTCTTCATGTTCATCAAAACCTGGACTTGTCTCTTCATCTGCTTCCGAGTCCTGACAACTATATTTGGAATTATCTACATCCATTGGAGACTCAGGTTCACTTTCCTTCTCAAATGGAGAATTCCCTAAACTACTTTCTTGTCTACTCAATTTATTGGCATTTTTCAGTCCAGTACCAACATCATCAATGTCTGACAAAGGACTCTCTGGTCCCACATCTATCTCTTCTGACTCACAACCTACACACTCTTCCACAGGATGGCAAGACTTGCTACATTTCTGTTGACTTCTGTCTTCTATGACCTGTTCATATTCTATACTCTGCTTTGTAAGCTTACCAGTCAAAAATTGTTGATTATCCCTACTTTCCTCACTCTCTGTGTCACTGGGATCATCATTTTGGGGTGACTGACCAACATTAGCATTACTGAATTGCTCTGGCACCAGTGTGACTACTGGAGGGTCACTTTCCAAAAGCTGTTCTGTATGTTTTCCTTCGTTTTGCCATTTGCACATAGCTGCAGTCTGATGCTGGTTCAAATACTGTGTACCTTTTTCAACCGATGATTTATCTAGACTTAGTTGAGAGACATTTTCTAATTTTTCCATATTATGTTGATAAAAGTTGTCTTTTTGCACAGAACTCGTCATGGATTCTACTCTTGTGTTGTTGTTTTCTTTACTATGCAAACTATAAGAAAACACAAAGAAATAATTATAGAGTAGAAATTATGAAACAAAAACATTAATTACTCAACCACACTTATGAAAATGTTACAGCAGTAACTAAACGATCTATAACTACCTGAGCATACAGCACAGTCTTTTATAAATCCATGTCTTTTCACATATGCCCATAATGCCCATTCCTCAACTGCATATTTGGCAAACACCTGCTCCTAGTCCTTCTTTTAATTCTTAACCTATACTCACTTTCTTTGTAGTCTCTCAGGTAGAGGTATGGTTGATTGCTCTATATGCTAGCCTCCTCGTAGCTTATATCTTCACTGTCATATTTATTATATATATAATTTCTATGTGCTTTTGTGCCTGTCATCAAAACATGAATAATTTCTTGGTTCTGGGGGACATGACACATCCAGCAATGCTCAGGAGCTACTCCCAGGGTTACTCAAACTGTGTAGTATCAGGGATCAAAATCAGGGTTCCCATATACAAAACATGTACTCCAGTCCATTGCATGATCTCTCAATCCTGTAAATATCTTAAGGACAGAAACTATCATTCATTTGTCTTTTATTAATTTTTTTGTAGGGGAAGAGTCACACCTGAAGATGCTCAGGAGCTACTCCTGATTTTGTGCTCAGGAATCACTCCTGGTGGGCTCAGGAGACCACGTGGGATGCCAGGGATCGAACACGGGTCAGTCAGGCACAAGGCAAGCACACTATTTGCTGTACTATCTTACCAGGCCCTCATTTGTCTTTCCATCTCAAATATGTAAGAGATATTTGAAACATAGGAGGCTATAAAAGATATGAGACTATAAAAATTAGATTTCAGTGTTACTTGTTTTCCTCATCTCATAAACACATAAAAATAATTTTCTAACCATAATTTACCCGATGGCCTATGACAACTTAATTGTGTTTCTGGTTGGCATATAATATTTTAATTTATTTACTTTGGTTGTAAGGCCACACCCATCGGTGCTCATGTCATAACCCTGACTCTATGCTCAGGAATCCTCTCTGGTGGTGAGAAAGGGCCATATGTGGTACCTAGGCATACAAAGCTCGAGCCTTAAACTCTGTATGAGGTCTTTGCCTTCACTTTATGATCTTTAGAACAAATAGCATTTTCAGGATAAAATACTATTTCTGAGATGGAATACTATAAAATAATAATTTTTGAGATGAATTTGTTTGAGATGGAGACATGTATCCAAAATATTGTTAATGGCATATAAGTATATCAAAATAATAGCAAATAGACCTCAAAGGGAATCAATTTACTAAGCAATAGACTTGAAATTGAAATCCTAGGTCCAAATCTAATTAACTGCATAACAATACTGGTAGATATTAAATACTATATGTACACTTAAAAAATAATGCTGTGGAAAAAAATAAACTATAGAGTTTATAAAGGCCCTCCCGTTGATCGTCGATTTGCTCGAGCGGGCCCAGTAACGTCTCCATTGGAGACTTTGTTGTTACTGTGTCCGGCATATCGAATACTCTCGGTAGCTTGCCGGGCTCTCCGAGAGGGGCGGAGGAATCGAACTCGGGTCGGCCATGTTGGCCGCGTGTAAGGCGAACGCCCTACCCGCTGTGCTATGCATATATTGCCATTACACAATAAAAGCATCGAAAAAAAAAACATTAGATTTCAGAAACTAAAAGAATAAATGAATACAAAAAAAATGAGAATACAAGGAGAGAAAATAGCATTAACAAAATAAAAGCACCCATGTCATGTTATTCATTCCTCCACAGATGCATATTTTTATACCTTTCCGACTCTGTTGTCTTGATTCCTTTAGTGTCCATCCAACTGGTAATAGTCTTCTGTCTGGAAACTATTAAAAAAAAAAAAAAACAACCCCAAAATATTAATGTATATGCATTTACACCTACAAAGAGAAAGTATCTACATAAATATATATATGTGTATATATATATATACACACAAAGTTCTCTGAGTTAAACAAAGGTTAATCACTTTTTACATATGCAAGCAATAGGACACAAAAGAGGAACATGAATATAAATACACTTGGCAAAGAGTAGAAAGTGACTAGTCCCTAAGTTAGTATGTTCAATAATGATTAGTATACAGGCTCTGGAGTCACACCATCTGGATTCAAATCCTGAATCTCCCATCGGAGACCTAAGTGGCTTTATAAGAAGCCATGTCTTAAAGACTTTGATCTCTTATCTATAAAGGTGTCAGTTAAAAATACCACTCCTAAAGCTACCTCAAGGTCTAAATAAAATAATAGCCCATGAAAAGTATATAGGGCACTAACTGGCAGATATTCATTTTAGTTCTTTATATATATTTAAATATATATATAAATAACTAATATATATTATATATAAATAACTTATATAAATATATATAAATAATATATATATATATACTTTTTCAGTTTCTGAGTCATACTGGGTGTGCTCAGACACTACTCCTGGCTCAGTGCAGAGTGATCACTCCTGGTGATGACTGAGGGACCACATGTGGTGCCTGGGATCGAACTGGAGATGGTGGCATGCAAGTCAAATATCTCAACTGCTGCCCCAAATTCTCAGGCCCTTAAATGCTATTCCTTAACTATCTGGTATTCAAAGAGATTTTTGAAGGAATTATGGTATTTCCTATTAAATCTTCTTTAGATATATTGACTAAGTGGGATAACATGTGATGTCTACTTGGGTCTTGAATAATAAGCACATAAAGGAAAAACTATGCCCCTCCCCTGAGAGACTGTCATTTGTGTCAAAACAAATACTGGATTGTAGCCTGTTACCTCCCTACACCCCACCACAATTATACCACTGAGCCTGAGTAGTACCATAATGACAAGGTCCTAGCATTGAACCACAACCCCCAAGCTCCCTGAGCACTGCCTGGGCACTCTTTTTTTATTAGTGAAACACCATGAGGTACAGTTATAGGCTTACAAATTTTGTGCTTGGGTTTCAGTTATACAATGATCAAGTGCCCATCCCTCCACCAGTGCCCGTCATCCATCACCACGGGTCCCAGCATCCCCCCCCACCCCCCATTCCCCCCGTCCCATCCTGCCTCTGTGGCAGGGTATTCCCCCTTGTTCTCTCTCTCTTCTTTTGGGTACTGTGTTGCCTGGGCACTCTTAAGTCAAACTTAAGAGATGTAATTCCAAGTCCCTCGTGTAAGTGCCTGCCTATAGCTGTGTTGCACTGTTCCCAATCCTGCTAATCTCCCAGGGGAGTGCGCCCAATGGAGCAGGTCCCTGGCAGTCTGGAGCCTGAGAAGCAAATCAAGACCCTAGCCTAGAGCCCCCAGCCCAATCCCTGTCCCAGAGAAGTCCTGGATGTCAGTGCTTGCCTGCAGCATCATCCCACTATCCCTAACCCTGCTAAGCCCCCAAAGAACTGCAGGTACAATGGGGAAACTACGTAAAAGTTCACCAAGCCCAAGGAATAAAGATAATAGCTCAGAAGACTCTACTAGCACCAACCAGTTCTATAACTTCTCAGATAACGAAACAATACAAATAAACACGATACAGAGAAACATGATACAAATGTTTAATGAGCTTTAAGAAACAATGCTATGTATGTAAGAAAGCATGAGCGCACACATAAGAAAACTATAATCAAAAGTGAGAGAACTTTTGTGGTAAGTAAAATTTAAAAAATCAACAACAATTCAGTGGAAGGCCTCAAGAGCAGAGTGACAACAGTTAAGGGAAAAAATAGCAAGCTAGTGAGTTCCATGAGGGAATGCAAGAAATCTACATAAACCAACAAAATACAGAAAAAAGACTGAAAAAAAAAATGAACATCACACCAAGAAACTAGGGGACGAACTCAAGAGGAATAATATAAGAAACAGAGTACCTGAAGAAGTGGAAGGAGAAACCAATGAGGAACCAGTAGTCTTATAAAACAACAAAACAAACCAAAAATAAATAAATAAGAGATAAGAAGAATCAGTAGTTCAAAAAAAATCACAGAAAAGATATTCCCAGAACTGAAGAGTACATACGCACAGATGTAAAAGGCCTGATGGGTCCCAGCAAAGAGAGACTTAAAAAGAAAAAACCCAAGACATGGGATTGGAGTGATTGTATAGAGGGTAGAGTGTTTGCTTTGCATGCGGACGATCTGGGTTTGATCCCGGACACCCCATATAGTCTCCCAAGCCCCATCAGAAGTGAGTCCTGAGCACGGAGCCAGGAGTAAGCTCTGAGCACTGCCGGGTGTGTACTCCCCTCCCCACAAATAAATCTAAAATATCACTTGATCACTTGACATTCTGTTACTCATCGATCTGCTCGAACGGGCACCAGTATGGTCTCCATTCGTCCCTGTTGCGTGCTAGTGTAGCCCAATGGCGTATGCTCGCTCCAGGAACACAAAGAGCCTCAAACCAATCGTGCAGGGTCTTGATGAAGAAGTCTGACCCTGAACTAAAATATTTGTAATCAAATTGACAAAAGTTAAAGACAGAGACAGAAGTTTTTTTTTATTCCAAGTTTCAAGATCAAAAAAGAAACTCACATACAAAGGAAATCCTGTAAGATTTATGGCATATTTATTAAATGAGACTCCAAGGGTCAGAAAAAAAATGAGGAGATATAGTAAAAATGAAGAATGAAATGAACGCCTTACTGGGAACACTTTATCCAGCTAGATTATCATTCCCATCCAAGGCTGATGCTCTTAAGCAGGAGCTTAAAAGCATTAGCCTTAAAACCAGTTTTGCAAGAAGCACACAGAGATTCTTCTCTAAAAGGCAAGAGAAACCCCCAATTATGTTAAACTCCTACAAAATTATGGCAATAAATCCCTCCATATCAATAATCTCACTCAATATCAACCGGCTAAACTCACCGGTCAATGGACATAGAGTGGCAGGAACCTAAACCAAACATTCTGCCGCCTACAAGAGACCCACCTGAATTTCAGTCAGGGTAAATTCAGGCTCAAAGTCAAAAGTTATAAAATAACCTTACAGGCAAACAATGTCTTTTAAAAAGCCAGGGTGACGACAAAAAGGAATAGAAACTTCTTCAAAGGCAAGATACCAATGGCCAAAAAACATATGAAAAAAAATGGTCAGCATCATTGATCACATGGAAAATGTAAACCAAAACAACAACGAGGTACACTTCAGGCCAGTGAGACTGGCACTCATCACGAAGATTAAAAACAACCAGTGCTAGCAAGGATGTGGGGATAAAGGGGTCCTTACCCACTACTGGTGAGAATGTAGACTGGTCCAGTCTTTTTGGAAAAACTATGAACTGGTCTTCCATATGAACTAGCAATTAATCCCACTTCTTGGCATTTGCCCTAAGGGCCCAAAACTCTTCAGATGAAAAGACATTTGCACTCATCTGTTTACTGCAGTACTATTTACAATAGCCCACATCTGGAAAGAGCCTGTGTCCCAGAAGACTGAATAAAGAAACTGGAATACTACTCAGCTTTAAGAAAACATGAAATGCTATGTGAGTCTAGGTGAATGGACCTGGAGTGTATCATGCTGACTGAAGTTAGTGAGGAGAGGAATAGATAGATATAGAATGATCGCCCTCATATATGGTAGAAAAAGTAACACAGTAAAGAAACAACAAATACTCAAAGGCAAGAGAAATGAGAACTGATATTTAATAGGAAGCACATCACTGTAGGGGGAGGTTTGAGGCTAAGAGAAGGCTAGGGTGAGGATACTGGACATGGTATGGGAAGCTGACACTCTCATGGATGGTGTGGTATAGGAACATGTCTTGCATGAAACCCTGTCAGTATCAATACTATATATCATAGTGAGTAAAATCATTCATTGGAGGCCAAAGCTCAAAGGGTTGAGTGCATGTTCAACCAGCAGCACCGCAAGGCCTGCTGAGGACCGTTGGGAGCAAATCGCAAGCGGAGCCACGAGTAGCCCCTGATGTGGTCCAAAAACTAAAAAGTTCATACAATTTTCTGTAGAAACAAGCAGATGACATAAAACATGGTAACACTCAGGTGTATTTCAAAGGAAGACCCCACCTCCACAGTCTCATTCAGCAGCAACAATATAAGGTGTGGTAAAAGCAAAAAAAGCACTATAGACAGCTGGAGAATTTTGAGATGACAAAAGATGACGATGATTCTGATAGCACTGAGACTAAAAGAATAGTGAGAATAGGGGACAAGCCAGATCCAGTTTTCTAACCATCCACCAATGACCGATATTCAGCCTATCCCTAGATCATGGAGAGAAACTCTAAGTAGTTCTATCAGGAAGAAAAGGAGAGCCCCAAAAGCAATAACTAAACAAACCATTCCCCACCAGAACCTAAAAAGCATGTTGAGTTCTCTCCTATCCACAAATCTGCAAATGTCAATCAATATAAGAAACACCCAGGAAAATGAGTAACACAAAATTTAAAGTTACAAAATTAAAACTGATTCCCTACCCCACCCTTTTCTCCTAAGAAACTACATTTAAAACTTAATGCTAACTTCCAGGAAAACTGCAAAATTTAAAACAACAGCTTTTGATACAAATTTAGAAATCTAAGCAGTTTAATCAGTGTCCTGTAACAGGTATATAAAAAACATCTACACATGTACAGCCCAACCCACGTACTATTTTGGTTCCTCTTCTGTCCAGAACAAGAAAATCCAAGTGTGAAATGACTGTCCTCCATCACTTGTAACTAACTTCTTTCTCTTGCCTAATAGGACCCACTTCCAGTGGTGGGGCTATCAAGGAGGGCTACACCTGGCAGTGCCATGCTACATTAGGGATCAAATTCGGACTTTCCCACATTCAAGACACAATTTCCCTCTTGAGTCATATCCCAAGGCCCTCCTCCTCCTTTATACTCAAATAAAGTTCATGGGACCACAAAATGAGTCTGTTACAGAAGTTGGAAACAGTTCTTGAAGGTCGGGGCGGAAGTGGGGGGGGGGGAATTTACAGCCTAAATCTTAGCTACATCCTTTTCTCCCCATCCTTAGCACGGATTTTAAAAAGATCAGAATCCTCAGCTTTGCCACCATGATACCCCCCTCCTTTCTATGGTCTGACCTTTGCTGACCCATCCGAACCTCATCTCCCACTACTTTCACCGTGGGGGGGCGGAGGGGGAGGAAAGTAGACACAAGTCTCTCCTCTCCTCCTTTCCTCTTCATCTACCTCCCCTCATTCTTCAGTCCTCAAACCTATTTCCGGTGTCGCTCAGTGATAGAGCACTTCCTTCGCCTGAGTCCCTAAGTCAGAACGCCAGGCTCTGGACCCAACTGCCCCCCACCCCGACCCAAATGGGGCAATCTCATTTTCTGAGAAACTACTTTCCACCCCGCAGACCGGGATGGGTTCTCCCGACTGCTACCAGAACGCTGCCGTCCCTCCCTTAAAGGGGTTAGAGTGACTTCACTTTTTTTTTTTTTAATTATGCAGACTTCTGCCAACTGTCCATCTCTCCGGATGGATCTTGAGGATGAAGACCGAGGCCAACCAAGCTCCGGGGGAAATCAACACTCTGCCCCACGGAGACGGGAATCACCCACCACGCCCACTGGGCACTTCAGAGCGCTACGGCCCTGGGCTCTGGAACCTCAACTGCGGGGCGCTGGGACTCGGCCGCTTTCCTCGCCGCTAGAGGTGGCCGTGTCGCACACCCCACCTGACCTTCTCTCCCGGCATCTGCTCGGTCACCCACCCCGCCAGGAGAGCAAACCTGCCCGGTGAGAAAGCTGCTCCGCAGGCGTTCTCGATGGCAAGGGAGGAGCGTGGCGACGCGGGCGACCCTACGACCACCCCCGGGTGCGCGCCAAGACCGGGAAAAGGGTGAGACCCCAAGTCCCCCGGTGTCCTGACACAAAAGCCCGGGATGAAGTTCGGGGCCGAGGCGAAGTACGAACCGTCTTTCGTTCCCCCCCACGTACCAAGCGAGGTGGCGCTGCCTCGGAGCGGTCCCGCCCGCCCCGGGATGCAGCCTGGCGAGGACCGTGGGACCCTCGACCGCACGGGAGCGTCCTTGGGGTCGGGGACGCGCCTCTGCCTGCCGGGGAAACTCCGGGGGGCGTCAGAAGCGGCAGGCGGAGAAGTCGCGGAGGCGCCCCAGCGCGGTCTCTTGGTGCAGGGCTCACAGCCGGGGCCCGCGCTCATGCTGGGACCCGCAGCGAAGAGTCCCCGGGCCGGCCCGGGCGGGAACGCCTCATGCACTAACCCTGAGAGGGACGGACGGCGCCTTTTTCCCGGCGCCCCGCGGCACCATTCCCTCTCGGCCTCTGCCGCCTGTCTTCGGAAGCTGCTGATGGCGCCGGCCTCCGGGAGTCAGGCCCTCGCCAGCCGCCCGGGCAACTTCCGCCTCAGGAACCCAGCCCGCTTCAGGGAACGCCGCTCCGAGTCCACCTCCGTTCACTTTCCCACCGCCGGAAAGCTGCCGTCAGGCGCGCCTACTTCCGGGCCGTAACGCTGTCGCAAAGCGGAAGTGTGGCGCTTAGCGGGCGCCGGCGCCCGGAAGGTCAGCGTGTGAAGGAGCCAGTGGGAACGCGGGGGGTTCCCGCTGGTTACTCCGGGGCAACGGCCGAGCCGACCACCCCGGCCTGAGGCGGCGGCGAGGAGCAGGCGGACAGTTGCTGGCATCACCATGGAGGGCGGCGGGGGAAGCGGCAACAAAACCACGGGGGGGTTGGCCGGCTTTTTCGGAGCCGGCGGAGCAGGATATTCGCACGCGGATCTGGCTGGCGTCCCGCGTAAGTATCGGGCCTCGCCCGCGAGCGTCGCGCTCCGCTGCGGGCGACCGTGCGGACGTGCTGGTCTATTTTTAGCGGGTGTTCGCACACAGCGTACCGTGGCGGGGTCGGTGTGCCGGTGCGTCCGCCCTTTCAGAAAGCAACGACTTTGGGGAGCCCTGGAGCTCCGTGAAGCGAGCTGGGGTTGCCCTGCGCTCTGGAGACTGTTGCATTGTCTTTTCCAGGTCAAGCCTGGTGCCTCTGCTTTGCTTCCACGCATGCTTTTGTGGACGAGAGGGGGGCGATGTGTGTGTGGGGGGGAGGGGGATCAAGGGGGGACTGGCATGTTCGACGCCGATTAAGAAGAGATCCTAGATTTACAGTTCTGCAAGTAAATCCACTTAAAGGAGCCCGCTACGCCACAAAGTCGCATGTTTTAAGTCGGGAGCAAATCCTCAAAAATAAATCATGTGGGGTCGGGGATGGAGCCATAGTACAGCGGGTAAGACGTTCGTTCTATGCGCCCTGCCCCTTAGACCAGCTTTTTAAAATCTCACTTGGACGGCAGTAATTATCTCCTGCCTAACTCTTTGCTGCTTGAGTTCCTTCAGTTCATTTTCTACCAAACGACTCAGGTGATTTTTAGCTGCTGAGCATCGCCCGGTGTGGCCAAACATAAAATCATGTAGAAGAGAAAAAAGCTGCCAGAAAAATAATTGGTGGAGGAGTCGGGTATGGAAGGGAACTCGAACGGCCATTTGTAGACACGAGACACGAGATCGTGGGTACAGAAGGGTGAGCCTCCTGCCTGAACCCTCTGCACACTCCTGTGAATTTCAGAACATTGGGGCTGTTTTGGAAAATGGGTATTCAGCTGGGTGAAGAGAGCCTCGAATAAGCCCTTGACAAAACTCTTGGCAGAGGAAACCTTGGGTTTCTCTGACAACGTGGGTGGGGAGATAGAGACAAAAGTCATTTAAATTAACGGGCCAGGTACTGTAAAGGAGTGAAACAAGATCAGAAGATGGTAGGGGCAGGAAGCCTTGGTAAAGAGTTTGGGTTTGATTACAGGAGGAAATGGAAGCTATCTTGATAGTCTTTTCTTAAAAAATAAAATCATTTCAGTTGCTTTGTAGAAAGTGAGTTGAAGGAACACAAGCAGCAAAAACAGAAAATAGTTGCTGCTCTCCAAGTGAAATTTAAGTTAGTCTAAGGGTGGCGGGATAGAAGAATGTGTGTGGCCATTGCCTAGCCTGTGGTTTACCGGGCTGGATCCCTGGCACCCCAATTATTCCTGGCATTCCCCAAGAACTGCCGGGAATAATTTCTGATTACTGAGTAGTAACCCCTGAGTAATGATGGGTTTACCCCTACACTCCCAATCACAATCAATCACAACCATCCTGTTGTTCGTCAATTGCCTCGAGCAGGCCCCAGTAACATCTCTTCGTCCTAGCCCTGAGACTTTGAAAAAAAAGTGTCATATTCAAGGCTCTTTCAGAGTTAGAGGAGAATGAGACCCATCATTGTTACTGGTGTTTGGCATATTGGGTACGCCACGGGGAGTTTGCCAGACTCTGCCGTGTGGGCAGGTTACATTCAGTAGCCTGCCAGTTTGTCCTACATTACCCCCCCCCCCAAAAAAAAAAAATGTTGGTCTAAAATAATAGCAATGGGGCCGGAGCAACAGTACAGCGCCTTGCACATGGCCTACCTGGATTCGATCCCTGTCGTCGTATATGGTCCCCCAAACACTTCCAGGAGATTCCTGCTGAGTGCAGAGCCAGGAGTAACCCGTGAGTGTTGCTGGGTGTGACCCCCCCCCCAAAAAAAAAGCCATACTAAGTGTATGCTTTGTGAATAGTCAGCTGACATACAGAAAGATCCAAAGATTTAATTTAAAATGTGGCACTTGCATGAAGCTGTTCAGGTTAAATCCCCAGTCACAGAACCACCTCTCCACCCCCCAAAAAGTATTAGAATTGAACCCTAGTGCTTTTTTTCTTTTGTCCTGGCTTCCTTTCATACGGTGATGACCCAAGTTTCATCCATCTTGCCATAGTTTGCAACTCATGTGACTAATTGGCAGCACTAAGATCTAAGGAGCTGCCTTCCGATTATAGTTTATACATGGACCAAAGAGATTGCTAAAGGGGCTAGAGCACGTGCCTGGTTCTCTCTCAGGTGCTCCTTGCACTGCCCAGCGCAATTGGGTGCAGGCCTGGTGCTCTCCAGACACTTTCAAGTATAATCTGGGTTCCCCGCAGCTGTGTATTCTCAGGCCTGAGCACCTTACTGAGAGGTCTGCATCACCTGGAGTTTGGTTTCCACACCCCAGAAAGTACTGTAGGGGAGTACTCCTCAAACATTAAAACTCAGCAATAAACCAAGCATGGTTTTCCCTTGGGTTTCATCTGTCTCATCAATCTTATTTTGAAAATTTATGTAATTGTAGCTTTTTTTTTTTAATTTTTGGGTCACACCCGACGATGCACAGGGGTTACTTCTGGCTCTGCACTTAGGAATTACTCCTGGCAGTGCCCAGGGGACCATATGGGATGCTGGGAATCGAACCCGGGTCGACCACGTGCAAGGCAAATGCCCTACCCGCTGTGCTATCACTCAAGCCCCTAATTGTAGCATTTTTTAAGATAGAAAAGCTCTATAATTAACTTGGGCTCATTTTTGCTTTTTGATCTATGTCACCCTCAGTATCTGCTGGGTATGAGAGCCTGAAAAACCCCAGGAGGAGGCTATCCCAAAGTGCCAAAAGGGAAGAATGAGCATAGAAAGAAGAAAATTTCAGTCAAGGAGTTTACCAGGGCTGGAAGGTCGCCGCCCACCGGAGTTGGTGATTAGGTGATTAGTTGTTGGTTAGGTGATTAGTTGCCATTTACTCAATCTCCCCTCTCCCATCTCACACACTCCTCCTTCCTAGCCCCTCATTCCTCCGTCCCAGCTCTCCAGATTCTGCCTCTTCCCTCCTGTCTCTCTGCCCCCAACTTCTCTCCACAGCTTGCCCTCTGGGCACTACACCCAGTTTGGTAGCAAAATCAACATAAGAAAGCCCTTCCTGACTACCCATCAGGCTCAAGGGCTGGGGGTATTCCTCTACTCCTAACATCTTAATTAACATCTTAATACTAGTTATTTTTGTGTGGACACAGTAAGAGATACATTAAGGCTTGTAAGGCAGCTCTCCTGGGAACATCTTACCACAGACTCAGACTGCGGTGCTCAGGCCAGATTAATCATTCCTAACCCTAATAAAGTCTGCATCTAGTTATTGCTTTTTGGATCATGACAGCATTTGTCCATGACCACGCTCTTAACTCATAGTTAAGCATTATGGCACTTTGGCCAGGCCCATCTCGATGCCAGGATAGCACATAGCTCATTGCTTACCCTGGGTCCATCTAGTCCCTCGTCGGGACCCTGCTTTGGGGGTGCTAGGAAGTAAGGGCAACTGAGGCTAGGTTGAGAGAACATATTTCCAGGAGGTAAGAAATATAATTGAGAGTCAGTCAACTCCCACATTACAAAATCATAGCATTTACTGTCTTCCTGTACCGTACAACAAGGACATTGCTCTGAATTAACTATGCAAAGGACTTAAAGAGAAGAGAAAAACAATATTTACAAGTCAGCAGAGCACAAAGAAAGAAGTTACAAATAAACACTGTGAATGGGAGCACTGTGGTGGGAGTAGCCCAGTTAACCTAAGTTCCCTACTGCCCGGCAGAAAGGACAAACCATTGTTATTCTACAAGGGAGCCTGTAAATCCGCATTGCAAAACAGCAGCTTTAACACAAAATGAAATCACCTTACATTTTTGGTGTAATATGTTGCTTTGTTCTTTCTCTAGTAACTGGTATGAACCCCTTGTCTCCTTATTTAAATGTGGATCCAAGATATCTCGTACAGGTAAGGTCAAGACTATTTCATGATTTTACTAGTCTTGTTCTTTATCTTAATTATTTTAAAAAAAAAAGTCAAGTACTTACATTTACTTGCTCTATCATATGTATTTCTGGAGGTACCAAGTCTCTGTTCAACCTTTTTTCTCATAATATTGGGAATTTGGCTGCATCTCTCCCTGATATTAGGTTAATAGATAATAGATTAATCTACATCTCTCCATGATACTAGATATGAGATTAATTCCCTCTAAAGGATGTTGAGGTTTTTCCCCATTGTAGAAAATATACTTAACATAAGTTACCATATTAATCATTTTTAAGTATTTAGTTCATGGGTAGGCTGGAGCGATGGCAGAGCGGGTAGGGCATTTGCCTTGCACGCAGCCAACCTGGCTGACCCGAGTCTGATTCCTCCACCCCCTCTCGGAGAGGCCGGCAAGCTGAGAGTATCTCGCCCACACAGCAAAGCCTGGCAAGCTCCCCTTGACGTATTCGATATGCCAAACACAGTAACAACAAATTCTCATGATGGAGACGTTACTGGACCTGCTCAAAAATCGATGAACAACAGGAGGACAGTGACAGTTCATGGGTATTAAATGTGTACATAATATTGTATAGCCATCAACCATCTACTCGCTCACAATTTTGGAAAACTGAAACAGTAACTCTCCAGTCAGCTATCTCCCCAGCACATGTCAACCATCCTCTGCCTTCTGCCTCTCTGATTTTGAATTTTCTGCATACCTCAGATAAGTAGAATCATACAGTAGTTATCTTTTTTTATATTGGCTTATTTCATTTAGTGTAGTGTTCTCAAGTTTCAGCCACAGTTGTAGCATGCATCTTAATTTTCTTGTTTGTTTTGTTTTGGGACCACGCCCACTAGTGTTCAGGGGTTACTCCTGGCTCTGCACTCAGAAATTATTCCTGGTGGGGTTTGGGATACCATATGGTATGCCAGGCTCAAACCAATGTCTGTGGCATGTTAGGCAAATGCCTTACCGACTGTACTATCTCTCTGCCCCCTTAAATTCCCCCCTTTATTTATTTATTTATTTATTTATTGCTTTTTGGGTCACACCCAGCAATGCTCAGGGGTTACTCCTGGCTCTGTGCTGAGGAATTACTCTTGGCAGTGCATGGGGGACCATATGGGATGCTGGGGGTTGAACCCCAGTCGGCTGTATGCAAGGCAAACACCCTACCCACTGTTCTATCACTCCACCCCCTTAATTTCCTTTATAAAATCTGGATAATAACCCACTGAATAATTTTTTGTTTTATTTATCTGTTGATGACCCTGGATTACTGTGGATAATAGTGTACAAATATTGCTCCCAGACTCTCATTTTTTTTTTTTTACTTTTGGCTTAATAAGATGTAGAATTGCTGGATTATATGGTAATTTCTATTTTTAATTTTCTGAGGATCTAACAACTTGCACGACTTCACCATCCACCTACAGTGTTTAGGGGCTACAATTTCTCTACATCCTCATTGAAACTTTTTCAGCAGCTCTGTGAAAACTCACCACATTTCAGCTGGAGGATAGTACAGCGGGTAGGGCGTTTGCCTTGCACTCGGCCAACCCGGGTTCGATTCCCAGCATCCCATAGGGTTCCCTGAGCACTGCCAGGAGTACTTTCTGTGCATCGCCGGGTGTGACTCCCCCCCCAAAAAAAAAAACTCACCACCTTCTTTTGATTTTGATTATGGAGGGACATGCCCAGTAGTGTTCAGGGCTTACTCTTTACACTCACGGGTCCTTCCTGGTGGCATCAGGGGAGTGGTACTGTGCATCAAACCCAGATCAGCTGTATGCAAGGCAAGCATCCTACACTGTGCCATCTCTCTGGCCACGTGGGTCAGCATTTATTTATTTGGGGGATTATTGGCAGACGGTGTTTCTTTGAAACAGGTAAGATTACAACTTTGTAAACACTGTTATGTACACAGTTCCTTAACTAAAACAAATTCATATAAATAAAACAGGATTTTTTTAAAAGTATATATTGTCTTTGTCCCAGGATATGGCTTAGGGGTAAAGTGCATGCTTCACTGAGGACTAAGTGAGGTCCTCAGTTTGTCCTTGACAACAAGGGTGGAAAAATATTGTCTCTCAGAACCAGTCACAGTATACTCTTACGTAGCATTTATCATTACACAATTTTTGGGTGACCTTCAAAGACTTTACCCTGATTTTTTAAATGAAGTAACAGAAAAGAGAATCTACAACTCTTTAAGATTATGATAAAAATATATGCCCCACAAGTATTTAAGAAGTATTTGCCCTTGCTTAACCAGTTCCAAACAATTCTGCCTTATGTTTTTCACTCATTTTTAGTGACTGTTTTGTCTTATACATAATAAAATGGTACTCAAATAGTAGCTGCAGAATGAAAGCTGTTTTCTTCTAGACTAGTACTTCATCAGCTGTTACTTCTCCTGGCTTTCTATTTGTCTTTTTTAGAGCTGTATTTCCTAGTCTGTCTTGTAGTATTGCTTCAATTTTATCATTAACTAAGGCAAATTATAATCAGGTTTACAGAAATAATATTCTGAACAAGAATCCCTCCTGGGAATTAATTTCTAATGAAAATATATTTTGTATATTTCATTACATTTTTAGGTGTTACTGTTGCATAGGCTGGAGCGATAGCACAGCGGGTAGGGCGTTTGCCTTGCACGCAGCCAACATGGCCGACCCGAGTTCGATTCCTCCGCCCCTCTCGGAGAGCCCGGCAAGCTACCGAGAGTATCTCGCCCACACGGCAGAGCCTGGCAAGCTCCCCGTGACGTATTCGATAGATATGCCAGACACAGTAACAACAAAGTCTCCAATGGAGACGTTACTGGGCCCGCTCGAGCAAATCGATGATCAACGGGAGGGCCTTTACCTTTTACCTTTACCTTTACTGTTGCATAAAGTTTTGTTCTTGTTTGATTAAATAGTTGAATTTTAGTTCAAAATTTTATTTTCTGTAGAAAACTAACTTGAAATTTTTAAAAACACTTTGCAATTCCTGTGTATTGAGAGGAGCTCAGCTTCATTTTATTATTATCCCATTAGGATACAGATGAGTTTATTTTACCAACTGGAGCTAATAAGACCAGGGGAAGATTTGAGCTGGCCTTTTTTACTATTGGAGGATGTTGTATGACAGGTGGGTATAATAATTTTTCTCTTAAGTGTCTTCAATCCAGATAGCCAAAAGCAACTAGAGTATTGTTTTTCAGGGCATTTTTTAAAAAAAAATAATTCTTTGCATTTTTTAAAAACTTTTCTTATTAAGTAAAAAATACAAATGAATTAGGGTTTAGGTTTTTGATGTAAAACTCTATTAGTAGGATGAACTATTATTATGATTTTAGGGGCTGCATTTGGGGCAATCAATGGTCTACGGCTAGGATTGAAGGAAACCCAGAATATGGCCTGGTCCAAACCAAGAAATGTTCAGTAAGTCTCATGTAATCATGTGATGTTGTATTGTGTAATAATGTAGTAATATAATGTAGTAATGTCCTTATGTCCTTGGCTTATGAACACAATCCTGAAGTTACAAATGCTTAATAAGTATTAATTTGTTTTCTGGTCAGTTTTTGTGTGTATGTGTCTCTCTTTCCTTCCTTCCTTTTATTTTATTTTCTTTTTCTTTCTTTTTTATTCAATAGAAACTTAAGGGACCAGAGAAGATAGCACAGAGGGCAAAATACTACCTGATTGTATGCAGCTGAGTCTGATTCAGTCCCCAGCAGTGTGCATATGGTCTCTTGAGCACAGAGTTAGGTTAAGTCTACTGGCTGGATGTGACCTCAGTCCCCTTCCCCAGCCTCCACCCCCTTAAAATGGAAAAGAAGGAAACTTGAGGAATCAGATTACTGTAGGCCAGGAGATGATATGGCAATTAGGACATGTTCCAGTTCTGGGTTTGATTCCCCTCACCATTTGGTCCCCTGAACATCGCAGGGTGCAGCCCTGGAGGCTCCCAAACATTGCCAGGGTGACAAGCAGCATTATATCCTCAGTCCCTTGCATGAAACAGATGGCCCAGTTGGTTAAGAATCTTAGGTAGAGACTCTGGACCTGGTGAGCACTTCTTGAAAGGCCCCCCTCAAAAAAGAAATCAAATTATTGAATCTAAGTTTGTATAAAGGAAGTGACTTATGAGTCCCTGTCCCTTAGTTATTACTACTCCCAGCCCAACTTTTCTGCTACATCTGTTCTATAGGTTTATATAATACTGTTGGGGTTTTTTTGTTTTTGTTTTTGTTTTTTGCTTTTTGGGTCACACCCAGCAATGGGCGATGCACAGGGGTTACTCCTGGTTCTGCACTCAGGAATTACTCCTGGCGGTGCTCAGGGGACCATATGGGATGCTGGGAATCGAACCCGGGTCGGCCACGTGCAAGGCAAACACCCTACCCGCTGTGCTATCACTCCAGCCCCTATAATACTGTTTTTTAAACTGCTGAATTACTCAACATTATTTGAGTTGTTCAGGACAAGTAGAATCATAAGACATGGTAGTAAATAAACATGTAAGAGAAATTTCTAGATATACTGTAATTTGACTTGAACACTATATATATATATATAACTCTATAGCTGAAATAAAATGAAAAGCTTAAAAGTTTTTAAATGAAACTACTAAAACCTAGAGGTAGTTCAAAAAGAAATAAAGCATTCCACTTTCGGATTTTGAAAAATTGAAGATTGCAGAGAAGTGAAAAGATTGAAAAGCCCAGAAAATTTGTATCTTCATCCTGCTTGAGAAACACACATGATTAGTCTCCACTGATACTCTATAAATAATGTATTGTTTCATTTTGCATATTTTTATGCTTGGTATGAGTAGAATCACAGTATGTATGTTCTCTAATGGTTCATGGTTTTGTTTGATACATTTGTTTCGTTGGGTTTTTTATTTGAATCTCTCCACTTTTCCTCCTCTGTTACTGTTGGTGATGTTGCAGTAACTTGAGGTTCTATACACGCCTGGCTGTGATGCTTGTACATTTTTATCTGGGGCTCACTGAGAGGTCATACATCAGGTGTGCTTGTGGAGGGGTTACTGTAAAGCTTGCTAGAGGTAGCACTTCCTGGCCATGTTGCCTTTTTGTTGCACTATTCCCTGGGTTTCATACCTTCATACCTGCCTGCACTATGGTGGGAAGTTGCTTGCAGTGCCAGGGCTAAACAGCACAGTGGCCAGAATTGACTGCTCTCTGTACTTGTAGGACATTCTAACTTTTTGCTTGCAAGACGGGATCTCTAAACTACTTCACTGTTCTGGCTTCTTTTGTGTTTGTTTGAGACCTGTTTTTCTTTTATAGTGTTTAGCCAGCAGGTAGCAACAGATCTGCTAGAATTAGAACTGTCAAGGTTTTCATATTCTTCGTAATCATAGCTCTTCACTAAACAACCTTTTACAAGTGATACAGATTTGAGTTAACATAGAACGTTGGTTTAACTGGTTTCTTTACACATAGTAAGTAAATTTTTTTACTGTTTTGTTATGATGATTCTATAATTTCCAGCAGTAGTCAGCTGTCCGGACAAAATCATTCCTGTGATGGTGTTACTCTGCTGGGAGAGTAATGTTTTGTCTTTTTTCTCCTGTTGCCTCTGTCACTGTTCTGGTGGCTGCTGGCACTGGTACAAGGCAGAACTGTGCTTCCTTGAGAGTGTGCTAAGCATTCACGTTGGCTGCTTAGTGCTAGTCTGGGAGCAAACAAGGTGTACTTTCTTCGAGTATTCTAGTTTGACAGATTTTTCTCTTTTATAATTACCATTCTGCTTTATGTTCTGTATTAATTCTTACATTAATTATACTTTTACTATTCTAAGTATATACCCCTCCAAGAAAAATTTACTTCTAACATAGTTGTAGTTATCAGATATAATAGCCTATTTTCCTTAATCTCTTTTATAAAAATACTTTCCAGCCTCATGTGTAATAATGCTTTATGCATTTAATAGTAAGAATCTTCCTTCACCTCAATAAAGGTTTTTAATTGAATCTTCATTCATATTTATATCTATAGTAAAATCTAAAATTTTGAGGGGGTATTAAGCTGTTTTAAAATTAAAGAAAACTTTGGGTATTAGTATTATTCTTACTGTTTTTTAATAGGTAAGGTAAAGGCCCTCCCGTTGATCGTCGATTTGCTCAAGCGGGCCCAGTAACGTCTCCATTGGAGACTTTGTTTTTTAATAGCTGCTGTTAGATTGTTTAACAAATGACTCTAATTACAAACTATTTCTCTTTCTGTCCTGGTAGGATTTTGAATATGGTGACTAGGCAAGGGGCTCTTTGGGCTAATACTCTAGGCTCTCTGGGTAAGTAGCCCTCTTATTTGATAATAAATTGGTAATACAAAGAAATGTACACACATCATTAACCGTTTTCTCAACCAAAATTCTGGTTCTTGATTATTTTAAAGTATCTTTAAATGGGTCTGGTGACTAGTTCTAGATACTGGTTTGGAAAAACCATGGGCTGCATAGTGAAATGATCCCTAGTGACAGTCCCATTTACAAGTGTTTTAATCTACTTAAACACACATATTTTCCTTAGATACCAGCTAACAAATAAAGTCATGTTTTAACTAAACGAAATCATTTTAGTCCAAGGCAAATGACTTTTTGTGTTAGCAAAGGTTCAGGATCTTGTATCTTGTACTGTCACCAGTAATTTGGACCTTTTGCTTTGTTTCCTTAGTAGTCTATTCAGCATTCTGTTTAATTATGTAGATTTCCCCATCTTAATTGCCAGAGCAATAAGGGCCTTGAAGATACGAAAGAAGGTAGCATTTTAAGTAATTGGTGATTTAGTAGTTCTTAGAACTTAATTTAGCACTTTTGATTTGTCATAATTCATAATAAACTTCTGAAAATTTTTTTAGTTTATTTATTGAATCACTGTGAGAAGTTACAAAGCTTTCAGGTTTAAGTCTCGGTCATACAATGATCAAACACCCATCCTTTCACCAGTGCACATTCTGCACCACGAAGAACCCTAATACACGCCCCTTCCCACCCCTCCCGATGTCTGTGAGACTAATGATTTCTACTTAACTCTCTCCCTCCTTTGATTACATTCGTTATTTCCACAAAAGATGCACCATTATTATTTGGAATTTCCTCCCAACAATCAGAACTGCTGAAAAGGCATTGTGAAATAATTTGTTTTCTTTTGCATGTTATGCAGACCATATGACTTTGGATTTCTGATGTTTTACTAATTAAGTCTGGAGGGATTTCTGCCCAAAGCCAGATAATTACGAGATTGGTTTGTGTGCCTCTGAGGCCATGGCCGTGCCTGAGAGCCGCTTGTGGGGGGCAACTCATGGCCTCGGTAGGGCATTAAGGACGTGCCGGTTACGCCCCCCACCCCCACCCCCATCTCATGAGGCTGCAGTTGCCAAGTCACCACTCGCTCATACCTGGCTGTCCAATAAGCTCCGAGGTGGTGGCCACTGTACTGGGGGGTGCTGGGGGGGACGGAAGAGACAGACACCCTTTCCCTCCTGGTGGGGCACGGCACCATAGTTTAATGCATAGTCCATTCACATTTCTGCTGCAAGCTGCTGAGTTCTGAATTAGGTCTGTGTGCCTCTGGGGCCATGGCCTGAAAATGTTTTTAACTGTGCAAGGGAAGAAGTCAGCGTCACATTAAAAACTGGGAAAAGTGTCTGTGTAATTTAGTATAGTTCTAACTTTTTTATGGTAGTAGTGTATTTTTACACCACGAAGCCAAATTCAAGTTTAATATCACAGTAAATTTGCTGCTCTCATATGCTGCTCATTTGTGTCTTGCCCATGCCACCCTGCTCGCCCGCCCCTTCCCAACTTCCTTCATTCCTCTTTGATTGTTTATGTACCCAGAGCAGAGGTTCCCAAATTTATTGGCCTCTCACCCCCCTTATAGGAAAAAGAAATTCATTTGCTCGTTCCATTTCCGTAGTAATCTGCCTTCTTAAAATAAACAAAGAGCACTTCCCGAACTGTGCCCAAGGCCAGTACTACCATCCTGGAGCTTTTCAGTTAGTTTGAAACAGGAACCAGCATAGAGTTAAATAAGCTGAAATTGAAAAAAAGGTTCTTTTTAGAAGTATTGAGAATAGAAGAGTAATAAGATTGAGCTAAGTATGATAATGCTAAGAAGTTAAATGTGCGTATAATTTTGAAAAGTGAGAAGTACTGATACATTCATAGCTGATTGAATCTTCATAGGCATACAAAAAGTGGTTTGTGGGAAATCCTGTTAAAACTAAATAGTACTGTCGTTACTGTATTTGCATGTGCGGGAACCAAAACTCACATTTTTTAAGTTGCATTTTTCTTAAAATACAAATATATAGGTTTCTTTTTATGTTTTTAAATTCAAAGTATGGCTCTTTATAGCATAAGAAAATTAAAGTTATTCTTCTTGGGATTCCCTGGTGATACTTTGCATACGACTATCAATGTTTCTGAGTCTTTTCCAAACTTATTCTGCATATCCAAAGGCATACATTAATTGCCTACATATTCTAGTGAATATAGTTTTTCCTATTTTTGTTTTAAGCAAATACATAATACTCCATTATATGGAAAGTTATTTTCTGGATCCATCTCTTGGTGTGCATTTTACTTACTGCTGGGCTTTTGCTGTTACAACATTCTCACTGACCATTATATCTCTGAATACAAATGATTGTTGTTTGTGGGGTATGGATTCTAAATATAATTACATGTAGACTTTCAGTACTTTTCAAGTTACTGATTAGTCTGGGGCCAGAGTGATAGTACAGTATCATTGTACTGTGCATTGCAAGTACTACCAGAAGTGATCCCTGAGCCCAGAGTTAGGAGTAAGTCCTGAGTACTGCTGGGTGTGGCCTAAAAACAAACAAATTACTGATTAATTCCATTTTTTCCATAGCTTTGCTCTATAGCGCATTTGGTGTCGTCATTGAGAAAACAAGAGGTGCAGAAGATGATCTCAACACAGTAGCAGCTGGAACCATGACCGGCATGTTATATAAATCTACTGGTAGGTATTATTCAATAGAAAACTGTCTTTTTTATATTATTTCATTATTTTTCCAATTTTTATTGAGGCATTGATTTACACTACAATCATGTCTTTTGTTTCTGTTTTTAAATTCAAAGTATGGCTCTTTATAGCATAAGAAAATTAAAATTGGTTGGTTTTTGTTGTTGTTTTTGTTTTCTTTTGTTTGTTTTGGGGGTTTTTTGTTTGTTAGCTTTTTGGATCATACTCGGCGATGCACAGGGGTTGCTTATGAATTATTCCTGGCGATGCTCGGGGGACCATATGGGGTCCTGGGAATCGAACCGGGATAGGCCGCATGCAAGGCAAATGCCCTACCCACTGTGCTATGGCTCCAGCCTCATGTCTTTTGTTGTTTTAATGGGAAGTTTTAAGATCTGATCTTAAAACAACTTTCAAATGTACACTATTGTATTTTTGTCACTATGTTACATCCTTGTTAAGTTAGCTCTCGATATAGTGAATTGCATATTTGTTGTTCTGAGTTTTTAAAATTTATTTTAATAGTATTTTGTTTCTTTTGGTTGGGGGAGGGGGTCCCACATCATGCTCAATGGAGCTGAGAGCCACTTTGATGATGCGGTCCTATTGTGCTAGGAGGTTCAGTGCTTGGGCAGTGATGCATTTCCTGTAGACACCACAGGCCACTATAGTGAGGTTATACTAGGTTATACTCTGGGAGCTTACAGGGTCATGTAGTCCTGGGGATCAGCCTTAGGGCCTTGAACATGCTGAGCAGGTGTTCTGGCCCTTTGTATTACAAGCTATCTCCCCATTTCCTTTTGTTGTTTGTTTTTTAGGGCTGGAGCGATAGCACAGCCGGTAGGGCGTTTGCCTTGCACGCAGCCAACATGGCGCCAGTTTGATTCCTCTGCCCTTCCCTCTCGGAGAGCCTGGCAAGCTGCCGAGAGTATCTTGCCCGCACGGCAGAGCCTGGCCAGCTCCCCGTGACGTATTCGATATGCCAGACACAGTAACAACAAAGTCTCCAATGGAGACGTTACTGGGCCCGCTCGAGCAAATCGATGAACAACGGGAGGACCGTGACCGTTGTTTGTTTTTTAAAACAATTTTTTCCTGGCTCTTCCCTTTGTTGTTCTTATGATAGTGGGTCACACGTTTGGTTGTGCATTCCAGAGCCACATGCCTAGTGTCTATATTCTCGTACTGGGTCTAGGTCACTAGGGATGCCTTTCAGTTTAGTTGCAGTACTTGCTCATTGTGTTCACTAGGAGTCGTATTAGTTGTGGCATTCACACATACTTCAGATTATAGAATTTGCTGGGATTCACACTCTTTAAGTCATCTTACCTGGCAGAGGTGCTTGTACATTTTATTCTTGCTGAGGCTCAAACACTTTTGTTGCAGCGTTCATACATCTGGCTACAATGGGCTGTGGATTACACAGTTTAATGCCAGGGATCACAGACAAGAGTTGACAAGACTAAGATGTCAGTGTGGGCAGCACTGAGAATTGAACCCCTTGCCTCATACTTTCAAGATAGGAAGTTGCCACTGAGCCAGCCATTCTCCGGCCTCTGAATTATAATGTACTTTATAATTGTCAAAGGTAAACTTAGTATTTTCCGAAACCTTGTGGTGGTCTGTGGGTTTTTTAAACTATAAACAATATAAAATCGAAACTTTTATATTGTTTATAGTTTATGAAGCTTTCTTTTTCATTTATTCCAAGTTCTAAGTCTCCTCCCTCACCCCCCCACCCATGAACCGTTTTTCAAATGTAGAGTTCAGTAATACTAAGTATATTTTAACTATATTCATGTTATGAAGTCTGTAGATCTTTTTCTCCTCTTGGAAAAGTGAAACTCTTTTACCCATTATATAATAGTTAGTTTCCTTTTCCCCCTCAAGTACTGAATGTAAGTGAAATCACAAAATTTTGTTTTTTGTGTTTGGGGTTTTTTCTGGGTTGATGGAGACTGACATGTTACACATAAATCCTAGTGTATCATCATTTAGTTAATTCATGTTATAGCAAGTGTCTGAATTTATTTTTTTAAATGGTTTTGTGGTTACACCTGGTGGTACCCTAGCTGTGAGCTATCTTCCAATCATAACTTTTTTAAGACTGAATAATACTTTATTATAATACTACTACTTTATAATAATGGTAATAATCTTGTATGATAGTGAAACAAGGAGAGGAAAATTACCTAGTAGTCTTTCTTTTATGGTCCCTCATTTTAGCAGTTGTGAAGTTTACCACGTATCACCTAAGTTGGGGTTCTTATTCCAAGCCCCTTGAACTTCTTTAAGTATTTTCATGGAATATTTTACCTTAGACTTTTACCTCCAATCATATCTACTGTTTTGGGGGTGGGGAGGACAGAAGGGAGTTGAGGCAATATACTTAAATATACTGAAAGATCATTTTCCCATGTTCAGAAGAAGTACAATTAACCTTTCTGGAAGAGTTGTGTAAGGATTTAAGAGGTAGAAGGTAAAACTAGTCATATGTTTGGTTTGCTTTATAGAGATTGATTATTGGCCTTATTTGGTTACTCTGAGTTCAGAACAAGTATATTTACCAATCACCTTCCTGTGCTTTAGTTGACAGAAGTTGTTTGATTACAGAGGCATTCGTTTTTAATAGATAAACCAGTTAGAAAAGTGGAAATATAAAGTGAACACATGGTTGATCTGTGATAAAAGGCTACCTGTTGAGTCAGGCTTAATTGTGCTTAGTAAACCAAACACTGCTTATGTTTCTATTTCATTGCTAGAAATAATTTGTACTTTTCAAAGAAGAAACTTGCAGACCACAGATGGCTCAGTGCATGCCTTTCATGTAAAACCCTGGATCCCATCCCTGCACTGAAGTGGTGGGGTGGGGGGAGAGGATACATGTCAAGCAGTTGCTTAAGTTATTTGAATTTTTTCTTGACGACCCATTTTATTAAAAGGTAAAACTTTATTAGGGTTCGTGTCCCATAGGTGAAGAAGTGTATTTAATATAAACATCAAAATGCTACAGCACAGTCCCTCTGCTCACAGCCACTGCAACTACAGAATGGGGACAATGAATCCAGTGCCGTTCATCAGTGCCATTAGAAAAGCACCCCAAGTTTTACCTAGGTACACCTAGAAAGGGCTTCTGGGGCTCGAAGGGGGGAGGTGGGACTGTATCTTTCATTTTCCAGAATGAAAGATAGTACTAGTTTTCATGGTGCTCGCCCAGGCCCCAAGCCCCAGAGAAACCCCTTGTTTCTGGCTCCCTGAGGGATCAGTCTGTTGTTCACTTCTGTCCAGTTCCTCTCTTGTCCCTCAGCTCCTGATGGCAGCATCCTTCATGGGCCCTGTTATTTCCAGAGTCCTCTCCAAACCCCAGAGCTCAGCCACTGACCCACCCACCCTGAATTTCAGTGCAATAAGGGTAAATTTTTCCTAGGGAACATAATATGCAATTGCCGTTCCCAGTCTTAAAGCCTTGTATTATCAATTTCAGTGTTTACTCCCATTACAGAGGCTTGATATTTGATAACTCAGAACTAGTGTGAAAATCCTTCCAAACTGGTAAAGTAGAAGCCATATTCTTAGGACACATAAATGAAAGGACCAACTAGAAAGAATAGTTTGTAGATATTTCTGAGGTTGCCTTCAAAATTCCATGAATCTGTAATTGACTTTGTCTGAAAGTCCTTAAAGGGGAGTAAGTCTGAAGTTGAAATGTTAGGTCCTAGAAAATACAGTGTAAAGTTATATTTTAAATTGTTTGTCCTTCATCGTTCTTCTCAGTGGTGAGAATAACTTCAAGTTTTGCAAGCTGCTTGATAGAACCTCATAATACTCAAGTTTAGTCTTTTAATCGAACCACAGTGATGTCATTGCAGATGTTAGCATTTATTCATTCTACTCCACTTAGTTTTCCCATGGGGGGGGGGGGGTGTTTGTTCTCATCAGTTTGTTTTTAGCTCCTACCACTTTGTATTGGCTTACTGGTCAAAGATGGAAGACTATTTTAAATGGATGATCATGTTAATTGTCTTTCGGCGTTTTTTCTTGTGGTTGGTTTGGTTTGGTTTGGTTTGGTTTGGGGCCACACCTAGCTGGTGTCCAGGGTTTACTCCTGGCAGGATGAGAACCATACGGAGTTTCAAGAATTGAACCTGGGTCGACCATGTACAAGGCTCTACCTGTTATACCATCTCTGACCCAATACTTAAAATTGTTTAAATTAGATTAAATGTACATCTTCAATTTTTTCAGTCACATTGAACTGATACTTTTCATCTAAATATGAATTAAGACTAAGAAAGAAGTGATGTGGAACTTCCAGGAGCTATATTCATTTTACTTCAATAAAAACTTTTCAATGTCTCTGATCCCTTTTCCACATACCTGATAGTTGTGTATAGATTTCTGCAGCTTTTTTTTCACTGTTTTAGAGGTAATTGGGATATTTACCATCAGAATGTAAGCAAGTCCGCTATCAGAAGTCACCAGACTAGAGAGACTTGGAGGGAGTGACCCTTTGATCTTAATCAGCCCAAGCCATCTGGCAGGACCTTCATTACAGAAATAGTAGATCTGAAGTGTTGTCACTGAATTTCACAGAAATACTGGGTCGTAGTCAAAGGGCCTCTAATAGTCACTGGACCACACCTCTATTCCACTTTTGCCCTCCTAACAAAAGACTTGGAACCAGTATGCCATAGAGTCTGGACTACCTAATGTTCATGGCCCCTATTCTTATTTGGGGATCATTTTCAGATAATTCTCCAGTAGCATTTCAAATAAAATATACTAAGTTTTTTTTCACATGATAAATGGCTTATTTATTGTGAAGCAAAAACAGTTCAAAGTCTACTCCTTGAATGTTTTTCAAATAGTTTGATGATGGTAAGTGCCTTGTTGCTTATTAAAGATTTTCTGCACGTCGATGTAGGAATGGGGCCAGCCAGGGAGTTGGTAATTAGTAATTAGCATCTAACCAAAGACTTGGTTAATAGCATGTTATCACCATACCTCAGTTAGTGTTTGGAGTATCTGTCCAGAGTCCAAAAGCTGTTAATACTATTTCCAAGGAGGTATCAACTTGTTTACATTATAATTGAGTCCATTAACAGAGCTGGTTAAATTCTAAACTACATAACCAACAGAAATTATTGATCTGGTAGGGATTTCAGTAATAAAATCTAGGGCCCATGATAGCTTAGAATGGCTGAGTTCCATGCCAGTAGTGAATTTTCCTTAGCCTCCACTATTGTATGGTGTATGGCTCTGAATCCTGTCTTGGGAGGCCCCTTTAAAAAGAAAAATGAGTCAAGGCATTGTAGGAATAAATCAAAAAGAAAGAAGTGATTTTAGGTATAAATTGCGAAATTAGAAGTGAAAAATAAATGAAAATCAAGTATATTTGACTTAGCAGTCTCGAATTTATCTTTGTTTCTTTTAAAACATAGAGATGTAATATTTATGGATATGAATGCTGAGTTTTGTGAAGTTTACTTGTTTGATATTAAATGTACAAAACAAGACTGTTTTCACACTCCTTTTCTCTCCTAGGTGGACTTCGAGGGGTAGCACGAGGTGGTCTAGCAGGACTAACACTTACCAGCCTCTATGCACTATATAATAACTGGGAGCACATGAAAGGTTCCTTGCTCCAGCAATCTCTCTGAAGATTTTGCCAACTCATGGATGGAGGACACTTTAGTCATTCACGTCAACTTCTAAGTCAGTCTGGAGTTACTCTTTTACCTACAATTAGTTTGAAAAAAAAAAAAACGGAAATTCTGATTTGCTACATGAAGATCATGGATAGCTGACCAGGACTGGCATTCCTTCCAGCCATTATGAGTTGAAACCAAAACACTCTGGTGGCTGAGTAATGTGGTTCTCTTCTCCTTTGGAGAAAGTGTTTTATCTACTCTGTCTTCTATACCCCTGGAGCTAGAAAACCACTTACCAAATTCCGGTCACGCTTGTTATATGGATACTGTTATCACCATGTTTGCTCATTTAATAATCAAATCTGTAATACCCTGTATTCACAATAAAGGGTGAAAATAGAACCAAAGCCCAACCTAAAAATAAATGGTCTCTCCTTTTAAAAACTGAAGTGAAAGTTATTCTTGACTTTTCAGCATTTTTTGAACCAGAGATTAAAACATTTCAGGTATTAGTGTTGAAATGAGGTACTGAACACTAACATTTTCTCTTTTTTTTTTTGCTTTTTTTTTTGGTGGGGGGTGCACCCAGCGATGCACAGGGGTTACACGCCTGGCTCATGCACTCAAGAATTACTCCTGATGGTGCTCGGGGGCCATATGGGATGCTGGGAATTGAACCCGAGTTGGTCGCGTGCAAGGCAAACACCCTATCCGCTGTGCTGTCACTCCAGCCCCAGACTAACATGTTAAATAGTTGATAGGAACAACCTGAAGATATTTTAGATTGATTATTATTATTAGTGTTTTAGACCAGTTCAAATAATTATTAATAAGCCTTCAGATGAAGCTTAATGAAGAGGAGGCCGAGAGTGCCTTGCACACAGCTGATCCCAGGTTTGATCCCTGGCATCCCCTATTGTCCCCCAGCACCACCAGAAGTGATACCTAAATCCAGAGCCTTAGAATAACTGGGTATATACGCCCAACCCCCCACCCCTCAAAAAAAAGTCTTGACAGAGTTATATCTTAGTCTCCTGTGAAGTACAAGTGCAGTGCAGGTTTACACATATACAAAATGGTGGTTCTTAATGATTAGAAAACATGTTTTGAGGGACACGTAATAAAACATTTGACATAGAAACACTGAATTCTAGCTGGAGATCACTAATAAAAATCAAAAGGAGTCCAGTATTTCACCTGCAAACAAAACAGACTAAAACTTTGTAGGTAAAGGGACTGGAGCAATAATAGAGAGGGTAGGGGATTTGCCTTGCATGCAGTTGGCTCCCGTTTGATCCCTGGCATCCTATATGGTCCCCTGAGCACTGCCAGTAGTGATTCCTGATCACAGAATCAGGAATAACTCCTGAGCATTGCTGGGTGTGGTCCAAAACAAAAAACAACTCTGTAGGAAAAGACTGAAAAGTCTAATTTCAACATTTTCACTATTTGTTGCTAATACAGAATACATAAAATCCACTGGTATTTTAAGACTAAAAATCTCTAAAAAAAAGTAAAAGTTTTTAAAAATCTTCATATATCCACGTTGTTTCTCAGCTTTAATTGGTTCACATATAAGATAGACATTTTGTAAATGGTAGTTTTACAAATAACACACAACAACTATACTTGTTATGCTTTTAATGGAGGAAGATACAAAACACATCACGGAAATGAATGTTGTATATACTCAGCATTGTGTTGTGATTAATGTAAATTTAAGAATATGCTGTCATATCTCAAAACTCTACAAAGTTTCTTAGAACTGAAAATAATGAAAAGGCTCCTTAAATTTTTATTGTTGCGGTGGGGGCTATTTTTTGGAGGCCTCATTGGTGTGTAACATTGTGTAAATGTCAAGTATACAGCTTTATACTTGACATCTACTACATGGTGATTACCAAAACTCTTGTTTCCATTACATACCACATTAATTAAAGTTCTAAATGGAGAGAGTAGAATGCAAAAATAGGATAGTTTCAACTGTAGTTTATGAATTCTAATTTAGTATCTGGCAATAATACTGGGGCTAAAATTTCTCCAAACATAACATGTAGAGTGGCTTGATGGTTTAAAAGCCAGAACAGCAGTAGTTTATCCTTTCAGAGAATTTACAAACATGTTAGTCCTATTTCCCTCCTACAGAGAAACTTTTTAAAGCATGGAAATGACTAAGGATATTGTGAAAACAGTTCATAAAGCTTCAATAAACACCCCAAGGCACAAGTAAGTATTCAATACAGCATGTTCACCAAAAATGTCACTGCATTCTATGTTCAGAGGTATAGGTATGCTTGCAGTGAGAGGACATTTAATTTATCCCTAGTTAAAGCACCAGGTGTTAAGCTTATCCATTTACACAGGATGCACCAATAAACCCCTAGGATAGTGAGATGGTTCAAGTACTCAATTCCCAACATGTCTTGCCTTTTATTTTTGGATTAGTCTGCACTGGGGCTCTCGTCTTGAAGCTATAGGAGGCACTTCTAAAAAAGCGCACCGGAACACTTTTATAAAAAATGTAAAGGAATAAAAAGACTAAATTTGCAGTAGCTAAATTTCTTTCAAAAGAACAAAATAATATAGACTGACACAAGTGAAAATGTCTTAATAGTTATGTCAAAAGTTACCCAAATTAATACACATTTTGATTTTTTAAAAAATCACCTATTTTGCAAGGTTAATTATTTGTGTTAAATATTAAACAAAAGAGTCATATCTACCACTAATGGGAGAAAACCCATTTCAAGGGAAGCATCTAAAGAAAGGAAGCAAAAGGTTAGAGAACTTGAGTAGCTTTAAAATGTATGGATACACCTCAATTACAACACTTTTCTTTTAGTTTTTGGTTTATGGGCCACATGGCAGTCTCGGTTTACTCCTGGCTCGGTACTCTAGCAGTACTGGGGATCCAACTAGGGTTGGCCACGTGCAAGGCAAATGCCTTAAACCCTGTGCTATGTCTCTGGACCCCTAGAACTTTTATTTTAAATAACTACAGTGGTTTAATGTAACAAGCCAATATGAGGAGCCATGGAGGCTTATGAAAAACACCCACTCATCAATATGCTATGTGTCTGATATAGGGTGAATTAATACTTCTGCAAAATGAAATTGAATCATCTCAATATCAACAAACAACCTCTTTTACAAAAGAACTCATAAACTGATGACTATTTCTTTTCACTAGTTCAAAATTGGACAGAAAAGAACTAAGATGACTAGTCAGACCCAGGAACACAATGATTTGGTATGGTGTAATCATTCCGCTCATGGATGTGTGATACTTTGCAGAAAAGTTGCTTGACTGTAGGTCTCCAGTCCTTCACATCTATTTAAGAAAAAAAAAAAAAAAGCTCAGATAAAATCATTACATTGGTTACATTGTAGGATAAAGCAGATTTTCCCTCCCAATGCTCATTTCTTATAAAACTACCAGAATTCACAGATTCTAAAAATTCCCAATGGCTACATCACCTCAAAAGATAACTTTATATTTCACAATGCCTTTTCAGCAATTCTGATTGTTGGGGGGAAATTCTAAACAATAATAGTGCATCTTTTGTCAAAATAATGAATGTAATCAATGTAGAGAAGAGTTAAGTTTAATCATCTGCCTCACAGGCATTGGGAGGGGTGGAGGGGTATATTGGGGTTCTTGGTGAAAAATGAGTACTGGTTAAGGGAAAGGTGTTTGATCATTGTATGACCGAGACTCAAACCTGAAAGCTTAGTAACTTTTCCCACAGTGATTCAATAAATATAAGAAGAAAAAATAAAATTATGGAAAAAAAAGTAAGGTGGAGTTCATGCCCAAGTCAATCAGCTAATCAGTGGCTGAATAAATAGCAGCACTCCTACATTAAAAAAAAAGGTAACATTAAAGTATATCAATTTCATACAGCAAAGTGAAGTGAAATAAACTGTTATGACTCTTCCCACCCTAACTAAATATATACACCATTATTAAGAGTATGTTTCAGTGTGTACAGTATGAATTCGCATACAAGACAAAGCACTTGAGTCTGTACTACTTACAGCAGTAGCATGTACCCACCTGTAGAGGAGTTCGATACAACCACTTTTCTTTATCAACTTTAAGTTGCATGCAGGCAAAGAGATCACAAACTGCTGGGAGGCCATAATGGTCTGCAGGAAAGTTACGTTCCTCCTGTAGAGGTGAGTTAAGTAGCATTTCCTGCAAGACAAAGAGTGGGTTTCTAGATATAGCTGGGAAGTGTGAGACCAACTTAACTCATCTGCCAAACTAGTGTCTAGAAATAACCACTGGGAGCCAAGGGTAGATTCAGCGGCATAGCATTTGCTTTACTTGGATGAAGCCCTGGCATCTCAAAAAATTGGCTGTCCTAATAATCAAGAGCAAAGATGGTAACTGTACCTAGAGATAAAACGCTAGTATTTTTTTGTTTGTTTTCTTTCCTGCAAGATAGAAACAGATTCTCATATCATTCCGTTGCTAGCATGGCACCAAAATTAGTAATTCATTGGAACTTTAACATGTAACATTTTCTGGATCTGGCCAATTTGCAAGATTTGGGAATAAAGTAAAAATCTAGTAAATACATTTTAAATGATGCTACATTGATGTCTCTGCTCACCTTGGCCTTCTTTCTCAGCAGCCACTTATCTTCTCCTGAAGATAACTGGTTGAGGTTTCCTGTCTTCTTTCCTGGCAGGACCCAGTCAGCCGTATTAAAGGGACACCAAGAAGTGGCCATGGGGCTCAGAAGCTTTTGTTTGCCATCTCTGTCCTCAGCACTGGATGCGACTTCCTGGGGGTGTCGATCTTTGCATGAGGGCCTGGTGAGCCATCCTGACAAAGGACTGTTTCTAATCACTTGGAAAGAATCAGCAATTCTAGAAGGAGCCAGGGCCTTTGGTGCCTTAGCTTGTTCAATCGATTCTCTTTTTGAAGAACAGAGCCACATATTCAAGGAATCTTTATACTTCTCAAGCTCAGGTTTTGTTTCCGTGGGCACACCATTTTTATCCTTTCCTTCTTTCTTCAGAAGCCATTTATAGAGAGCTTCCTTCTCACAATTTTCATCACATACACACTCTGCAAAGCTTGTACATGGCTCATTGGCTTTGCATACCTCTTCTACTTTACATGGATCCTGCTGGTTCTGGATAAGCCAAACCTCAGTAATCATGCTGGGGTTGGAGAAGGGTTTCTTAGCTTCCAAGTGGTCATTCAGACACTTCAGGTTGCCCAGGTTTTCAATCTCCACACCTTTAGGCAGACTGCCCTGACAATGAGTACAGGAATCAGGCTTAGCAAGCCAATCATTCACATTATAGGACTCCTGAAATACCTGGAACAAGGACTTAAACTTCTCACTGGTTTCACAGCTGCTACTTCCAAGCTTCTCCAGTTTAGGTAATTCCTGTGGAGTTATGAGCCAATCAGAAAGGTCCATTTCATCTTGATCAAGAAGCTCTGAATCGCCAGTCTCTTCCATTTCACAGGAGTAAGAACTAGTAGTAGAACAGATGTTAGGCTTTTGGTAATTTGGCTTTTCAGGAGCATCTTGCTGGGTCTTGAGGAGCCAATTTTCCAAGCCCTTTAGGTTACCCCAAACATTACTGAAGAAGCTGCAGGCTCTGGCAGGCGTCTACAAAAGAGGTACGTTATTAGTTCATTAGACCGTTTTGAATAATACGGCAATTCAATGATAAGAGATCAATCTGCATAATTTCCTGCACTGCTCAGTACTTGTAAATCTAGATATACAAAACCAAGAGACAGGAATCTCTTGAGATACCAAAATAAATATTTGGCTACCTAGAAAGTTTTAATTTCTGCAAAAATATTAAAGGTAAATTTAGGAGACAGCATTTGTAGCATATCTTGATAGGAGGGGGAAAAAAAGATTAGAAGGATTCCAGAGAGATGGTACAGCAGGTGGGGAGCTTGGTTTTTACACACCCAACCCAGATTAGATTGGCATCTTATATGGTCCTTTAAAGCACTGCCAGGAGTAATTCCTGAGTACAGAGCTAAGAGTAACACCTAAGCATCAAAAGGAAAAATGGTTAATAGTATGCTATGGATAAAGATAAAAAGCAAAGGATATAATCAGGCTAGTTGTTAAGCTAATAAAAATGAAAAATGCTCAATCTGAGAAATCAAACTCAAAACAAGCAAAACTTAACACCTGTAAATGACTCTCACTGGCTACAAAGAGAAATTTTAGGGAAGCTGGTACTCTAAATACTTTACCAGTGGGAATAAATATTGGTATCAACTTCCTGGAAATCAAAGTTGGCAATACATATCAAAAATCTTAAGAGGGATAAGCTATAAAATCTAGTCATTTATTCCTGAAGAACTAACCAAGAATGTGCCTAGATAAATAGCTCTTGAGTGCTTATAGCTTTGTTTGTTTTCAGAAAAACTGTAGCTTTAACAGAGACAAGCATATTTCTGGCCCTAAAAGTAATTTCTTCAATTCTGCAAAATCAAATAAAAAAATATAATAATGGAGTTATAGTCAATACAATATAGTAAAGATTCTATAGAAAAACTAGGTGACAGAAACATCTGTGCTCTACTAACAACTTGCTAGAAAAAAACAGGATTTGCAAAAGTAGTATATGTAGACAGAGAAATGAGGTGTGTTTGTAGATGTTATAGTGGTTGTCTACATTTAGTGGTAGTTGTGTGTGTGTGTGTGTGTGTGTGTGTGTGTGTGTGTGTGTGTGTATCACTGTCCCTGTCCTCCCGTTGTTCATTGATTTTCTCTAGCGGGCACAGTAACCAACATGGCCGACCCAAGTTCGATTCCTCCGCCCCTCTCGGAGAGCCCGGCAAACTACCGAGAGTATCTCGCCCGCACGGCAAAGCCTGGCAAGCTCCCCGTGACATATTCGATATGCCAAACATAGTAACAACAAAGTCTCACAATGGAGACGTTACTGGGCCCTCTCGAGAAATACATATATATAGTTCTTTGTTTTTGAAATTTTCTACACTAAAGATACCACCTTTGTGATACTTACTAAAACTTTTCAGATTAGTTCAAAAAACTAAAACACGGTCACGGTCCTCCCATTGTTCATCGATTTGCTCGAGCGGGCCCAGTAACGTCTCTATCATGAGACTTGTTGTTACTGTGTTTGGCATATCGAATACGTCACGGGGAGCTTGCCAGACTCTGCCGTGCGGGCGAAATACTCTCAGTAGCTTGCGGGGCTCACCGAGAGGGGCGGAGGAATCGAACTCGAGTCGGCCATGTTGGCTGCGTGCAAGGCAAACGCCCTACCGCTGTACTATCAAAACACTGTCATAAATAAGCTATTAAATATGTTTCCAGACTAGAACTAAAATTTCAGTAACTACATCTACCTCAGGAACAATAAAGACAGCAACATACCTGAATGTTCTCCAAGCTTGGCTTTTGGGTAAGCCAGTCCTGGAGGTTGGTGCTGGGCATGTAAGGAGCCTGACGACCACTGGCAGGTTTACTTCCAAGGAGCCAATCATTGAGAGGAACCACTGTGGTGCTGGATGCTGACTTCTGCAAATTATACAATACTTGTCAAATGTGATAGAGAGCTGAATGAAACTCACATCACTCAAGTGTTCTAATTTGGATTACCACTAATCATGAACAAATCATAACTCCCCCTAAGCCTCCATCTTCAGAACTATAAAGCAGAGCATATAGTTATTCTCCAGGATTCTTCTCAACTCAGAATATCTATATTCATGTTGCCTTTAGAAGCAAATTATCTCTAGGAATTATAAAGAGTGATCTCCAAAAAAAACCTAAACCAGAGAACAATAATCTCTTAGGAGCAATTTCTCTCTTGCTCTTTTATTCTATAAACCTTTATTTCTGACATTCAATCTCAAGGGTAGTATTTAATAGTGTGAACTCACTTAGCACAGGTGCCCTTTACAAACAAATCATAGTGAAAAAGATGTGATTCAGTCAAAAGAAATGTATCAAGTAATAATTTCATTACCAAAAACAAGATGACACTTTACCTGGTCTGGCAAAGGACTATAGCTTCTTTTCTCCAAGAAGGGCCCAATATTTGATGAGCTAGCATGAGCCATCAGGTGCTCAGGAATTTGCTTAAATTAAAGGCAAATTACATGTTAATGATGTTACTCTTTCATACCAAAAAAAGTGAAAATTATTACTCCTAAATTTTTCAGAAGTATTATGCAATATATTATCATTTCACTAGAACAAATAATCTTTACACTAAATTCAAAGACCTAATAGAAAATCTAGAATTCAACCACTGGTCCCTAGATCCATCAGTTCATCAATGTAAAAGATTAATGCTCTATTAATTTAATCAGAACATTAAATTTCTGAAGTTTATGCAATTCTTCAGTAAACAATTAATTCTTGAGAAAAAAAATCTTAAAAAATATATAGTGATGTTTCTTTTTTTTTTCTGGCACCGTGATTTATAATATTGATGCTGGCAGGATTTCATGCATCAAACTTTCCAACACCACACCCCCCATAAGAAAAAATGTCAACTTCCCTCTATCACAGTCCCAGTGCCAGTGCCCTCCACCACCCCTACCCATCCTATTCTCCCCTGCATTCCCCTCATAGTAAGATGCTTCCTGCTAAAGATCAATTCTCAGTTTCTGTTACCTTTGAGTATTTGTTGTTTCTTTACTATGTTTCTTTCTATACCATATCACTCTTTATCTATCCCTCTCCTAACTTCACTCAGCTTGATACTCTCTGGATCCATCCATGTGGCAGAAATAGTATGATTTCATCTTTCCTTATAGCTAATTATTCCATTATGTATATGTAACAGTCTCTTTACCTAGTTATCTGGACTTGGATACTTAGTATCCAGATTTTGGCTATTGCTAATAGTGCTACAATGAACCAGTGTTCTTCAAACCTTTTACATCAGTGGATTGGCTACTGAAGACCACTGTCCTAGGCCATCTAAAACAACACAGGTGTGATGTTTTAGGTGTGTATAGGTACAGATGTGTATTAAGAATCATTTGATGTCAGCTTTACTCACAATGGTTTTGAGTGACCCAAATGTGGTGATGGCCTGGCGCAGAGTAGTTGTATCTGCTTCAAAAAGCAGAACAGTTGAATCTTCAGGCTTAAGAGTCAAATTACCCATTCTAGGGAGAAAAAAATGAGTAAAATTGAGTAAAATTTGGTTACTTATAAGGAATGTCTGTTTCAGATTCATCCAAAACAAAAGTCAAATATGGGAGGAATTTAAAATGTACTTTTCTAAAAAAAAGAAACAATGAATTAACTATGCATTGTTTATTAAATATATAAAGCAATGATTTTATCCTAATACAGATGTTAAATCTAATTTATGCAAAGAATTAAAAACCTGATTTGTTTTGATTTTGGGTCACATCAGTGATGCTAAGGAGATCATGCATTGCTGCTGGGCGGCTAAGATCATGCAAATCCAGGCGGCTGGATACAAAGCATAGGCACTAGTCCTTTGGCCTCTCTCCCCAGCTATCATTTTTTTTCCTGAGGACATTTAAGTCAAAGAAGCACAAATTGCCTGAGCACATGTGCTTCCTAGGCACATGTTGCCTACAAATGTCACCCACATATCCCCTCTTGAGATGTATACTTTCATACTTTCCTACTTTAATGCTGGTGTGTACCAGCTCTCTCTCCACTCTAGAGAAGCCCATGTTCTCTCTTAAGCATACATCTTATTTCTCTCTCATTTCCCTTTATTTCCCAATAAACTTGTTGTACTTCAAAGCCAAAATATATTTAAGTCAATAGTCAAAACAACCAAGAAAGTTGTTACCTTTCCAGGCACACAGAGACTTGATTGGCTAGATCTTTGTTTTGGGTGCACTCCAGTTGATGAATTAGACAATTAAACTGTCCCAATAACTAAAAGAAAAATAAAGCCATTTAACACAACCATACTATAAATATCAGTGTACCCAATTCTGACAAAAGAGTTGACTTCTATTTGATCTCTATTAATGCTGAATTAAAGGAAAGATATTCCCTGAAAACCCAAAACCCTACTCTTAGATTTACAGCCTTTCAGTCCCCTTACCCAGTAGAGCTGCTGAGCCTGCTGCTGAAGTGTCTCCTCTTTAAGCTGATAGATTAGATCTACTTGTTCATACAGCCACACCTCACGGCTTCTAAGGCATTCCAGATGACGACTAATGCAACTGTGAATCTGAGCTTTGACCTAGGAAACAAATACATGCTTCACTAGTGTTATAAACTTAATGAATATCGTCTCCTACAGAAGAATAAGGTTTTTAAACTTCTGAAGTTCACTATTTTTTTTATTGTTGTTATATCCAAAGACATCTATAGAGTATCTTTCCAGGGCTCGGTGGGCAGAAGGTGGGGGCAGATAAGTGTGTGTGTATGGGGGGGGGGGGGGGGTAGTGTTCCAAAGCCCATCCATGAAATCACAAAAAAATTCAATTGACCCAGTATAAGAATTATATCATAAAGGTCCATCAAAGTTCTAAAATACTCCCTCAATACCTAAGAGCATTTGTGATTTGTGGTATACTAAAGTAATCAAGAAAACATATAAAAATGTGTCTATTAAATTGATTTTCTTGTTGGAAGTAGATTAAGACAGTGTATTTTGCAAATTATTTTTGGGGGGTTGGGGGAGTTGACAACAACTAGCAATGTTCAAAGCTTACCCCCATACCCCCAAACATTTTTTCTATAATAAAGTTGTAGTTCAAAGTTATGAAGTACTTGGCCTATCAACTCACCAACATAGTACTATTAGACCAAAGGAAAACAAACTTCAGTCTGGCTTAATATTAACAGATAAAGTAGAAGCATGCCACCCAAATTAAAAGGTGGCAAGAGACATGCTGAAATATCCTGTATGCAACAAGAGGACCACATGTGGTGCCTAGCAGAGGGACCAAACAGCGCAACAATGAAAAATGCACACTGAGGGCCAGGATATAGCTCAGCAGGAGGAAAACTTCTGCCTTGCATATATAGGAGAGGCTTGGGTCCAATCCCCAGCACCAGAGAAATAAATAAAATACAGACTGATGTGGGTTTTCTAAAGTAGTGTAAGGTTTTCACACTCTCCCCTTTGGAATCAATGGTACCAATATTTCAAGCAAATATAAGAAATAAAAGGTGAAATTTTTTGACTGGCACTGAGAAGCCAATCTCTAGGCCATGCTCTTAACCAATCTGTGCTAAAAATCCAGATAACAACAAAAAAAAAAACACATTATCACACCTCTCGCAAATTATCTTTAATTTGTTGTTCAGCTCGAAGAACTCCACCAATAGCAAGTTCCAAGTCCCTCCGTGCATCACAACACCTCGAAAGGGGTTCTCTATTAGTGGAGCAGCCACTCTGGTCCTGTGAAGTACTCATTTTGTTCTCTGTTCCTTTAAAAGAAAAAAGTTTTAAGAACATGAGTGTAAGTTGCTAATTACAGTACAAATAAAGTCACGGTGACACATGCTTTTATTTTATAGATTTAGAGCTAAAAGCTAAAAGATTTATAAGAGCCCATAATTACTTTGAAAAAAATGTCCATACCAATAATTTGATTATAACACTTGGAACATTGTTTAGATATGGTATGTTTCTCAATTTATGAATGAAATTTTTTATACTTTTGTTGGGTGGATTTTTTAAAATTTAGAAGAGCTTAGGGCTGAAGTCATAGCAAGGAAACTTCCAAAATATAAATCTATCTAAAATACTTCACAAAATTCCGATAAAAGGATTTGATATAGATAAAAAATTAATAAGCTCCAGTTTATGAGAAATTAAGAAATCAAAGTAGAAAAGAATAGCATATAACCAATGATATATTGAGACTGGGAACAGAAGAAAGAAGAACAAAGTGAAGCCTGGCTAAGTCTTTGAAGAACAGTTTGGTGTTTATTCTATGCAGATTCTAGAATCAGTGATGTTTCTAAATACTTAGAAAAAGCCAAATCACTGTAGCCCAGCAGAGGTTCACTAAATTCTGTAACACCAAAGTTATTTTCTTCTTAGAGGTTTTATATAAAACTAGCCAGTCAATATAATGCTGTAAACACCTATCTGCATGATAGTAACAAGACTGTAAGTGATGTGGATTAAACAGAAGAATAACCTAAGTAAACCATAAAGTTATTTTTTATAAAGTACTTCAAATATGACTTGAAGCAAGTTTGTTCTTTATAGTGGCATGTTTCTTTTCCCCAATTAATTACTTAAGTGTTTTCCCAAATTACTGGGATAAAAAATTAAGGCAACTACAACTGGAGATAATATGAGGCTATGATAGAAACATTACCTTACAATCTTTATGTAACTCTTAAATTTTATAAAATAAATTCATTGTGGGGATGGGGTAGAGTTAGGTTACACCCGACTGAGCTCAGGATCTCTGTGCCACTCTGTACTGATTGTGTGAAGGTATCACTCTGGTGGGGAGGCAGGGATCATGTGGTGCCTGAGGATCCAACCAGGGTTGGATGTATGTAAAGCAAGTGCCTTACTCACTGTATTAGCTCTCTCTCTAGTCCCTAAAGTCCAGTCTTTTAAATCTGGACAGGAAAGGACAAGATGGAATAGTGTTTTTAAAAAATGGAGACAGAAGAATTAGAATTGTTTAAAATAAACCAATATTGCGGAGAAATAACACAGAGGGTAGGGCGTTTGCCTTGCAAGCGGCTGACCCAGGTTTGATCCCCGGCATCCCATATGGTCCCCCAAGTACCGCCAGGAGTAATTCCTGAGCGCAGAGACAGGAGTGACCCCTGAGCATCGCTGGGTGTGACCCAAAAAGGCAAAAATTAATTAAATAAGCCAAGGAAGGTAGGAAATTAATATAAGACATCTAAAGTAATGAATCAGTTCCCTAACAGTCCTAAAGGCAGTGACCTCAGACAAGTCAGCTTTTAGCTGAACAGCAGCTTAAGGTGTAGATTCCTCCATAACTGTACCTTAAGACTTTGACTGGTCTTGATTACATCTTCCAGCTAAGTTTACTTTAGGACCATGTAGCTAACAAAAAGCTGGAAAGAGACAAAAGCACTATGTGTTCCACTATCAGAAATAAAACAATGAAAGGAAACCCTATAGGCTTTATTTTGTCCATCTAAGCAAAAGATTCACATTCAGGAACTACCAAGTTCCTCTAAGAAACTGAAAAGATTCAGAAAACATTCTAACTTCCCCTTGTTATTTTGTTAAAAGTCCATTTTGCTCAAATATCCCTCAGATTTAAGTTTGCAGTTGTCTACTTTATTTCTCAAGCAGTTTCTGGAATCTCATCAGGATATCTACTATCAAAAATAACAATAAAACAATGTCTAAATCAAAATACCTTTTATAAAATACTAATGGGCTAGAGAGATAGTAGGGTAGGTAAGGGATAAGAAGGGTAGGGTATGATACACTGAGCACAAAGACAAGAGAAAGACCTGAGCACGACAGAGTGTTCCATCCCCCCAAAAAGTTGTTTTTTAAAAAAAAACTTAGCTATGAATAATGAAAGTTATGGTTGAAGTTTCTGTCTAGATAAAAGGAATTCTCAGTCTATTAAAATAGTCTATTGTAAACTTTAACCTCAGGTCAGAGAGATAGTACAGTAAAAGCATACGCCTAGTATGTAGACACATTCCGTTTCTCACTGGCACCACAATCTCCCATGCATCAAAGAATGCAGAGAGCCAGAAGCACTGTCTGGTAGCCTGGGTATCCCTGGCACTACAAGTCCCAGAAGGTACCATACCCTTGGAGACTTGTACTGAACCAACCAGATTGGCTGAAAAATTCCAAGGAGGGGCCCCAGAAGCTCCTGAACACCCTTTGAGGCCTCAGAGGTCTCTCCCCCATACCCACCCTTGTAATAATAATGAAAGAACTTAAGTCCCTCATGTGGCCCAGTAAAAGAGTTAGGTAAAGGTAAAGGTAAAGGCCCTCCCGTTGATCATCGATTTGCTCGAGCGGGCCCAGTAACGTCTCCATTGGAGACTTTGTTGTTACTGTGTCTGGCATATCGAATACTCTCGGTAGCTTGCTGGGCTCTCCGAGAGGGGCGGAGGAATCGAACTCGGGTCGGCCATGTTGGCCGCTTGTAAGGCGAACACCCTACCCGTTGTGCTATTGCTCCAGCCCAGAGGGGGACGGGAGCGCCTCGTGAGTAAAAGAGTTACAATGTAGTAAACACAGCAAAACTTAGATGGCCATTAATTGCACTCCCTCACCTGAATTCCTATGGAATTATAGTTGCTGAGAGTATTTCATTCATCAGCCCAGCTTTAGTTGCTATTGTAACCATGTGATTAATAAAATACGGCATAAATATAAAATGAATGAAAGGGGAAAGTTACAAAATTCTAGTAATTTGCACTGAGATTCCTTTGTAGGTAAACTTTGTCTTTGGGGGCCATACCCTGTGGTGCTCAGGCCTTACTCCAGGCTCTGAGCTCACTTCTGACTGGTTCAGGAAACATATCGGGCACCAAAGATCCAACCTGGATCATCCACATGCAAGGCAAGAGCCTTAAGCACTGTACTATGTCTCTGGCCCCTTACAAGTAACTTTATATTCCCATGAGGATTATTTGAGTTATCATAAAAATTCTTTGCTAAAGGGGAGAAATTTATAAAGCGTTTTTCCTCTCTTCAGTTTCAAGATTTCTATGCTGTGTCCAAACAAGAAAATAATCTACGATCAGTATACCATCTCAACTATAGAAATCATACAACTACATCTCTTCAATGGCTCCCCACTTGCCTAATGGATAAAGTCCAACTTTTTGGGTGGGGACATGGTATTTGGATCACATCCAGGAATTCTAAGAGATCATTTCTGGTACCCTGGTGCCAGTATCAAAATGCAGCTGGCTGCATGCAAGGCAAGAGCCTTGGGGCTGGAGAGAGAGTAAATGAATAGGGTGCTTGCCTTGCACACAGCCAGCCCACATTCAATCCCTGGCATTCCATATGGTCCCCCCAGCTCCGCTAGGAGTATTTTCTAGGTGTAGAACCAGGGCTAACCCCTGAGCATCACTAGGTGTGGCCCCAAAAGCAAAAACAAAAGGCAAGAACCTTATTCCCTGTACTACCTCTCTGAACCCCAATTTTTTGGGGGGGAACTTTGTTTTTCCACCACACTGAGCTGTACTGGATAAGTGCTTAGCAATGACACATGGTGTGCTCAGAACCGTGTGTGGTACCTAGGATTTGAAGTAAGGTTAGCTGCATGCAAGGCAATGATCACAAATGTCTTATTAAAGCAATAAAGTGCACTATTTTTTTTGCTGTAGACTGCTGCTTAGACTGCCTCTCCCACTGTGTTTCAGGAGCAGCCTCCACACTCCACACCATTACCTGTGAGCCAAGCTGTTCAGGAATACTTACTCAATTTGTTTCTCCTCTCTAGCAATGCCAGATTCTTCCTCTTTCCAAACCAGTTCATTTTCTGACTGCCCAAATCAGGAGTCATTGCACCTACAAAGCCTTTCCTACCCAAGTACCCAATTACAGCTTTCTCCAATAAAGTTTGTTGCCTCCTCTGTGCCCACTGTAATGCATAGAAGTTCCACCACTCTGAGCTGGGTAATGTGTTACATTTTTTGTAACTTGCGTAACTTTTAGTCTGAGAACTCACAAAAAGAAGAGTCTTGTTTGACTTTGTACACTAACACTGAACAGACAGCTTGTTAGCTAGACTGTGTTACCAATCCCCCTCAATTCTCCGTGTTCTGCAGAACCAAAGAAAATGGTTTTCCAACTGGAGGGGTGCAGGCCAGTCTCTCCGCCCTCTCAACAGAATCCCAGCAGTCAAAAACCTCCAGAACCCAATCGCTGCCAGGCTCACTGCCAGTCCCCATAGGCTCGTGGAGCCCCTCAAGCACAAGAATGAATCAGCTGAAAACCTGTTTTGCGGCTTTTGTGACCGCCAGGCTTCTGAGGAATCCAGAACCAGTGACCTCTAACCAAATCCCTTCCCCCCACCCCCCAGCCTGGTGGCCACGCCCACGAACCACCTCCCATCCATTTAAAGTCACTAAGGACCATGATCCAGAGACTGACTGATAAATCTTGCAAGAGAGCCACAAGTTGTAGCACCCTATCCAAAATTTCAGAATCCCTGGAGTGTGTGGCCGCTTTCCCTGTACTGTGATGTTTTATACTCCACTCCACATGAAAGTCTTGGGTGGTGGGGAGGGTAACTAAAGGTGGTGGGAAGGTATGACGGTGGTGGGATTGGCGTTGGAATACTGAATATGGTAAATTACTATAAACTATTTTTTGAAATAAAATTTTAAAAATTAGAAGAAAAAAAAGGTCTCCCTGGAGCTGTGCAATACCAAACCTGCAACACCTAACCTCAACAGGGATTAATATATACTTGATAAGTGAATGAATGAAGCAATAAAAACAGAAGCTCAAGTTCAGACCTTTGGCAATAAGTTTGGTCAACTGTATTTTAAACTTAATATACCACTCCAGGAAGGCCTACATTTATTCAAGAAGGTTTTTCAGAGAAAATGTGTCTAGCCAACTATCAATGTAGCTTTTTTCTAAACAAGACAAAACTGTCAAGCTTATTCCACAAAAATCA